>NC_136601.1:25571678-25636610 GCF_910589615.1 Taurulus bubalis
AACAGCCTTCCTTTCTTACTTTTCAGTACTGCGCCATCTCTTCAATAACCCTCCCCAGTTATGTAATGTATACTATTAAAGCTGCACTGCATAACATGCGTGAAAAGAAAGTGGTATGTGACTATCCCATCGAGAGCTAACGGCTAACTCTGTGGTTACCGTTAGCGTCACGCAGCATGTTAGCACTGGACACGCAAATTCACTCTGGTTCACTCTACCGGCTCTCATCAAACTATTTTTTGGTAAGATATGTCCCTCAGGAGTTGGTGGAGACTAAAGCAGAGCTAAAAGATGAGTGGACATCGGATTCGATGTGTCAGTTGGTTAAAAAACACAACTCCAAATGAATGCAATTGCTTGGGCAACTTCTAGCTAACGTGTTTGTCATACTAACCACGGCCCCCAGGTGGCCAAACAAGAAGATTCCTGCTTTAGATTAGAACAAACACAACTCTTACATGTTAAATACAAGACCTGCCTCCTAAACCGCAGTGAGGGAACGCTTCCACCAAAAGCACCGTCCAGCCCCACCATGTGAGAACGCATCCATCAGCTAGCAGGACGTTTGTGTAACACCGTGATTGAAATCAGTCGCCTCTGGTGAAGTCACTGTGTGCATATCTGGGGGTTTTCAGATTCCTACAATACCTAGGTTTGTATGTGAGTCTCCCCAGAAGCCTCCCTGTGTAGCGCTCCGTGGCTGAAACCCTTTCTGTGTCCGTATAAATGTTTTACATGCAAGAAGGAAGCGTGACTAACAGAGTACGAACTCCCATCCAAGTTCATTTCAGAGCCCCGCTGCTGTAAGAAGGTGGATTTCATCTCATTCAAGAATACCTGCCGCGCCGTCACAAACTCTCTCCTCGTGTCTGTGCCCTGAACTCCTCTGTGTATCCGTGTACATTCGCGTTATAACGCGACGAAGCGCCGCTAACCGGATGAGAAGTACCATTCGGGCTGCTTCCAGAGCCTCTTCCCCGTGCAGAGGTGTGCACAGCGAGCGTCTCCAGCCAAACCCTGCAGTCCTCTGTAGCGCTGCAGTGATCCGGCTGGGTACCAATACAGGGATGTTCACATGGATGCTGAGGCCTGAGGCCGGGCTGAGTGGGAGGCATCAAGAGCTGCTTCCTCCCAACTGCACACAGAGGGCAACTGTGAAACACAGAACATGCTCTCCTACACCTTCACTTACTTTCCTAGTTTCCTAAGACGCATCTCTTCCTCGTCTCTCTTACTTAATCTGTGCATCTGTACTTATGTGCGTCAGCGCTCTCTTTCTTTAAATACTCTCAAGTGCGAAACATGCTTCCTCCCGGCAGAGCGATGGAGACGAGGGTTTGAACTAGAAGAGAGGGTTTCTCTGCAACCGCCAGCGATGCTCCTCTTCGGCTCGTCTGCTTTTCCCAATTCATGTATTCTTTAGGAAGGCCCGTACCGACACACACTGCATTGGTCATAGTACCCGGGGCCTCTCCTTACCCAGCATGCTAGGTGGCAGGAGAGGCGTTCATACAGGGGAAGTATTCTGGGAAGATAGATGATGTTACGTAATCTTCATGGGTCGGGGTTTCACAGCGAGAAAGCGGAGAGATTCTTCTTCTTTTTCCGGAACGCTATGTGCTCCATGTGCATCAAGAGCCCTTTTCACTTTGCATTAACCTGCTTATTAAATCTAGATCATGGCCTTACTTAATGTGGATGGCATTCTCTGTATGCTGGGCATTGAAATATGCCTCACTTAGACATTGAGGACTTCTATCTTAACGTTCCCTAAATGGGTTGACGACCCTCTGGTGGTTTGACTGGAGCAAATCTTCCTCCAACCTCGGCTGAATTTACTTTGGATTTCCTGTGTTGTGGGTTTTCACGCTGCATTGTCCATGTGCAAAGGTCTTCAGCTGTGGAAATGACCCTTTTGTTGAATTTACTCTCTAAAAACTGCCTCTGAGCTCGTCTGCAGCAGTCTTCAGTGAGGTCCGCGGTGCGTTCGCGTGACCTTCTTTGGGTTTGACCTCTCCGACAACGTAGAGGAAGCCCGACCTTATTGATTGTGGGGGCTGAAAGGAGGACTGCAGACGCCACTCTGCCATCGCACTCCGCCTGCTTGTTACTCACATTTGAATTTAGTTCAAGGCAAAAAATGGTGCATGAATAAAAGATAAGGCAGTAAAAGGCCGTGCTCTTTGTCGTGCAGATGGAAACAAACTATCTATCATAAAGTACAACATCTCCAACACAGAAACTAAACATCATTATACAGTCAGTTTATTATAAGCAGTTTTCTAAATTGAAATGAATTCTTACAAAAATATCTGTGTTTCATCTTGCCCCAAACACTTTTGAAAGCCAATCCTACACTTTAACCAGGAGGCGAGTGATTGGAAAAGCTGCCGGAGATTCTGCTGCAATGGAAACAATCACTCTGAACCCGAGGTCAGTGAGGTCAGTGTGTGTCGCTCTGCCTCCTCAGTGGTGGCAAAACTAATGAGGAGTTTGAGGAGCATCTGCATTCAATAGGGAGGGTCTAACAAAGAGATCCCACCTCGTTGCATTGTGGGATTTAGTGTTTTGGAGCCCTACAAGTGACTACATCAGGCATTCAAACTGAGACCCCCACTATTTCTTACACGGTGCTTTCTGGTGCATCCGATGACTTTAAGAAGATACTGCTTGTGATGAAGCAGTCGTTCTTCTCATCTTACTGAACTAAAAGAAAATCAACTATTTCAACTGTCCATCTAGATTTTAGAGTGAGAATAAAATATGTGTTAAACTAAACTTGATCAACTTTGAAGGCAACAGAATCCACACCCCTCAAAAGAAGAAGTTTAAACCCTCGTCACTTTCTTACTAACATGAGAGACTGCTCACTGGTCATCTTTACTAATGTGCCAGTAGTGTCAAAGAGTCAAGGACAGAATGAATCCTCCTGCTGGGGACCGAGGTAGCATTTGCACTTTAAAAATAATGAGGAACAAACAGTCTTCTTAAAGGCTACAAGTCCCAATAGGCTATAAACATGAAATGCATCTCTAATGCTTTGAAAATACCCAAATGCATAGAATAATAATAAAAACTAAACTTGTGCATTTGGAGGAGTTTTTCTGAAGTTAGTCCCACTGTGGACCGACACGCCGATGCCAATTACTTTTGTAATCCCGGTGAAAGGTGACAGGTGTGCATGCCTGTAGGACATCTCAACCTCCATTTTTAACCATATCTCTTTATTTTTTATTTTTTAGATTCTTGCAAATCCTCCCACTCTGTGGAATAAAAAGTCGCCCATGTAGCAGAGAAGCTTCAGATCCCGCCAACTATAATATCAGCTCCAACCGGCTCGCCAAGTTTTTGCCACATAGCTTCAGGGGAGGCTTTGGGGTTCCTGATTCCTCAAATCCAACACGTATAACAATGACCCAACTCTACACTCTGACAAAGACTTTAAAATTCATCAGAAATGTCCCACGTCCCTGAATCCCATTCTTCTTTACCGATACGATATTCCCCTGATAGAAAGAGACACATGAGACCTGGGAAGAGTGGCAGAAAGGGAGATAGACAGATTGACAGTGATGGAGAGCGATTAGGATAGAGAGAAACGACGCCACTACAATAGTACACAGGGGGAGGGGTCACAGCGCTTGTGTGTGTGTGTGTGTGTGTGTGTGTGTGTGTGCAGAGGTCACGGTGGGACTATCGGCAGCATTGTGAAAAGGACGATTGGTGTTAAATTGGGGAGAAAAGAGGCTTAGGTAGAGATGGAGAGACTGAGTGAGAGAGGGAGGAAGCAAGGGAGCGATGGTCACCCTTCGCTCCACACATGGATTAGAGGCTATAGAGACACTGACAGGCTCAAAACCTGGCTTACACTGCCAAAGCCCTGCACACACACACACACACACACACACACACACAACTCAGTATGTGTCAGACCCAACAGCTACAGTATATTTAGAAGTGGGAGAGAATACTTGACTGTTGTGGCTGTCAAAACGTCTCCGTTCTCGCCGAGATTTATCCGCTGATTTGAGGTCTCGACGGACCGGGCACATTTTTTTTTTGCCGTATTCAAACGGGCGACATTCTCAGTATCCAGCAATGTTTTTTCACGATGCTTTTCTTGCTTTCGGTATCCAGCGGCTACGCAGACATACAGCCTCATAACTCCTTCTGAATGAGGATCCCAAAGCAACTGATTACCAAACACATAAGCGGGTTGATTGAGTGCTCTATGGCTGCTGCCAGGAAACGATCTGCAAAGTTTGCCTTACGCCCGTCCCCAACTTTGAGTTTGAAGCGTAAAGTCCACACTGCACCGCTATGCACAGAGTAGCATGCTCAACATAGCTCAAGCATTCTATGAAAAGACAACAGTGTTCCCATTGCTAATGCGCTATCATCTGGGCTCAGACTGTAGGATGAAACAAACGACTCAATAAATGCTCAAACAATCCAATCCCAAGATGTATAGATCAGTTATGACACATGTTGAATTGATCTAACGTTATTAGATGCAACCCTTTATAAAGTCTGTGGTACTACATACATTGTGAGGTGTACATCTTACAATCACAGATATTGGGCTAGAACCATCACTGTCTGGGCTTTTCAACAGCTGGCTGATTTGTAAACATCCCTTTCTGCTGACCCTATAAGTGTTGCTCCTCCACATTTACACTGAACCATTAGCGTTAGCGTTTCCACACCTCCCCTCAAAGCACAAGGGTCAGTTAGTCAATCTTGCCAATGATTCGCTTTGGAGAGAGATAATTAAATATCAGTGTTCCTTTTCAAACAGAGGGAGAGACGGACTGAGGGGGAAAAGAGAGTTCTCTCTCCAAATGAGTTTAGTTTAATTAACATTGTCATTGTTTGAATGGGGAAGACAATCTCCAGAGAATAACCAGCCAACATGTTGCCGATGTTTATCTCTCAAGCTAACCCCAGGACATTTATAATGAATTTTTTACTGACGTTGATATATTGCAACAGTCATTTCATTGATTTCAGAAGCAGCCGGCTTGATAGATTCCATGATTGTGTGTGTGGATGTCATGTCCTTCATATATTATTCCCTTTTCTAATCAGCAAACTAATCAAATGAAGTTAATAACTTTAATTGGGAGTGGTATGTTCACGTTGAATACACAAGCAGGAACTGTTTTTTTGTGCATATCATTGTTTCCAAGTGCGCCTGTTCGATATGAAGAGATTACGGTTCATCCCGGTGATGGTTGGCCACGATGACGGTGCTGTCGTGTCCATGACAACAGAAGAATATAAAGTAATGAACTGTACGCTGCATTCAGGCTTTAGCCCGATGGCCATAACCAATGAAACACAGATGGCTAAAACGAAAGGCAGAATCTTTACCCCACAGTTTTACTCCATTAATGATTTGTATATTTTACAATTTATTCAGTTCAACTGTATGAGGGAATAACTTGTTTAACCCTCATAAAGTGCCGAACAGGACTTTGATTCCAACCCGAGGGACAAAGCTCTTCTTGTCAGGCGGTGATTTAAAGAGAGGACGCAAATGCCAGAGCAACAGTTCAAAGTCAATTTATTCCACAAACAAAAATGATAGCTAACAGGACAGCTAAACAGGACAGCTAACAGGACAGCAAACATGATAGCTAACAGGACAGCTAACTGGACAGCTAAACAGGACAGCTAACAGGACAGCTAACTGGACAGCTAGACAGGACAGCTAACAGGACAGCTAACTGGACAGCTAACTGGACAGCTAAACATGACAGCTAACAGGACAGCGAACAGGACAGCTAACAGGGCAGCTAACAAGACAGCTAACATAATAGCTAACTGGACAGCTAACTGGACAGCTAACCAGGACAGCTAACCAGGACAGCTAACAGGATAGCTAACAGGACAGCTAACAGGACAGCTAAACAGGACAGCTAACAGGACAGCTAACATGATAGCTAACTGGACAGCTAACTGGACAGCTAAACAGGACAGCTAAACAGGACAGCTAACAGGACAGCTAACTGGACAGCTAAACATGACAACTAACAGGACAGCGAACAAGACAGCTAACATGACAGCTAAACAGAACAGCTAACATGACAGCTAAACAGAACAGCTAACAGGACAGCTAACAGGACAGCTAAACTGGACAGCTAACATGATAGCTAACATGATAGCTAACTGGACAGCTAACAGGACAGCTAAACAGGACAGCTAAACAGGACAGCTAAACAGGACAGCTAAACAGGACAGCTAACAGGAGTAACAGACAGGGAAAAACCAGTACTATCCAACAAGGGGACAGGAGACAAACAGGGTTTAAATACAAGAGGACGGCAACGAGGAACAGGTGGAAAACAATGAGGGCCGCACAGACAAGGGGGCAGGAAGTGCAGGAACACAGAGGGCACACAAGACAAGGACTTCACAATAAAACAGGACACCAAACAAACCAACATCATAACACTTTTAGCAACACGCTCATGTGCGCGGCCATCACGTCAGCGTTTTCCAATTTACTTTTTTATGGACAGAAGACACCAGCAATAGCTCGGTCCATCAGCCGGCAGAGGCCCCCTGGTGTGCGTCTCTGATTGGGCCGAACCCATCTGGGCCCTGAACTCGCTGCAGTCATCTGAGACATCCGAGTGGTAACCAACATGGCTAATAAAGAAGATGTTACATCCATTATTGTTATCAAGCTGTTTTTATTTATTTTTCAGGCATGTGCAGTTGCATTCTAGCCACTCCTCCATTTCTGGCTCTGAACTGTCTCATTTCAACATTTATTAACATTTAATTTCGTTGAAATCCAGTGTTGTCAAACGATATGGCCAAGCTTTTCATAGCCTATTTCCCCATCCAGCAATACAATCACAGCTTAATGTTGCTGCCAAAGTGTCCCCATCTCTTCCTGGTTCCAGTCTATTACTACACCAAGAAGGCTATTCTCCGTTTGATGTCAACACTTAGATCTGGAACCTTTTTTGTTATTGTGCCTTTGCTTTTCTCTGTTGTTTATTCCGTTGATCTTGTATTTCATCCTCACTCCTACAGACTCTGAATCTGTAATAATTTCCTTGCATCCACTCTCAGCGTTGCCTTTGTCTGCACATGCCTCAGGACCTCAGACCTCACACTATCCCTTCATGAAATAATCCCGTCCTCTCTGTGACTGCGTCTTCATTCAGGGACACAAATTGGTTCTTGAAAATCACAATCTCCTCTCTGAAGAAATATCGAAGTCGCTCTTTGGAAGCGGTGCGGCTGCACAGCTGCCATGAAAAGAGGCTCCTTTACTGCAGCATATGGTTCTTTTATTCTGCGTGCAGTAAGATCTGCGACAAGATTCTGCCTGAAGGCCTGGTCACACCAGAGAGGGGAGCGGTGAAATCCATCTATCCGCCTCTCCACGCAACATTTGGTGCTCGAAGCTCGGTGACGTATTGGCCGCTCACAGGGAACTTGTGCAACTGTTTGCTACGCAACATTTAGCACGTTCACTAGCACAAGCTATTCAAAAGTCCTGTTTCTACGACTCCTACCTCCAAACCACGAATCATGTCTGGAGCAGTTAATCCCTGAAAGGAAGTTAAATCACAGCGGATGGGCTCAGAACTCAACTCTGTCCAGACAGCTTTCTATTAGTCGATGGGCTGTAATTGTAAAAGTAAACTAAATTTGAACTTGACGCAAACACTAGAAGTGAATATTTACTTTGCGCTCCCAAGCAAACTGATGGCATCGATTCCGTTGAATCTGTTTAAAGACAACGTGTTATTGTGGAATAGCGGGTCGCCCTACAATCAGAGGATCGGCTGTTCGATCCTCGGCTACGCTAGTCCATGGCCATGTGTCCTTTGGCAGGACGCCTGATCTAACATGGCTCTATTAGGCTGTGGTCTATGAATGTGTGTGACTGGGTGACTGACATAGTGTTAAAGCGATTTGAGTGATCTGAAGATGAGGAAGCACCAAGTCATTCATCTTTCACTAGGCCTTTAATCGTCTTGGTTAAACACATCACAAAACCGATTAACCTGCCATGCCAGTTTCCATGAAGCATTCTATCGTTTCTGGCATTCACATTTTCATACTTTGCAGCTGCACTAATTCCTCGCAAGCTTCCACATAACGTCAGAGAGCGAAGCCAACAATTTCTGAACGGAAGTTTCTTTTCGTGGCGAGCCTCCATTCATTGCAGATGTTTTCCTTCCAGTTGCCGTGAATTCTGCAAGCATGTATTTGAGTGAAATCTTTGTGATTATGAGTTTCTACATTCTTATCATCAAGCCTTCTGTCACTAAAACAATCTGCTTTTTCTTTCCATCCGGATTATTGTCAAAGGCATCCAACCCCATCAATATATCACATGACCTCCTTTAGTTGGATTGATGAAGAACTGTAACACGTACAGGTCCTCATTTGATATGAACTGGATCTGTCTTTATGCACAAAGAGACTAACTATAAGAAAGTACGATCGCTTGTGTGCAGTTGTGAAATGTCACTCTGCTAAACCTCAGCAGGGAGAAATTAACATTCGGACCTCTGACATTTTAATGGAGTGGACAGGGAGAGATAATTTTGGGACGGACCATATTGTTGTTCTCCCTCTGCGAGACACATGCACACACAAACACATCCACTGGCCAGCAGGTGTGTGCGTGCATGTGTGTATGTGTGTGTGTGTGTGTGTGTGTGTGTGTGTGTGTGTGTGTGTGTGTGTGTGTGTGTGTGCGTGTGTGTGTGTGTGTGCGTGTGTGTGTGTTCAGGCACCATTTGCCGTAGTGTGGATCGGAGAGAAATGATGGATAGATGTCAATCGCAGGTCTCCGTCTCATTCTCCCCCTCTGTTTACTGCCTGCGTGTGTGTGTGTGTGTGTGTGTGTGTGTGTGTGTGTGTGTGTGTGTGTGTGTGTGTGTGTGTGTGATAGATAGGTGTGAGTGCAGAGGTCTGGGTCTATTTGTCAGACTCCATTAAACACCTGTTCAGCGGCCCAAGGCGTGCAGCCTTGTGTCCTCAGGCTGCTGCAATGCTCCGGCAGCAGAAGACGCCCAATAAAACCATCGAAAGAGTGTTGTGTTTATGGGAGATAGCATTTCAGGACAAAGTTTCACATAATAAAAAGAAGCAACAAAAGAGTAGCCTCATTGTACATTGAGCCTGGTCTACCTGGGAACTAAACGACTTACTGATTCATGATTAACGGGTTTGAACATGTCGGATGTACGCGGACGTATGAAAACCAAGTGGAACCTCGTGAAGTGACCTCTCTGAGTTGACAATGACCCTTTGGGATGCGGCAAGCTCAACCCAAGCTTCAGGGGGCGTGGCCTGGGCATGCAGCTTCCAGTTACTGGTGAGACAGTGAAATACGACCAAGACGTACTCTTGTTTGAGTAATGAATCCATGACTTTGAAGGCCAAAGATATGACGTTGGTTTATGGCAGAGACAAGCTTTTACAGCTCTGGAAGGATTCCATGGCGACCATTCTTGCCAATCATTACATCCTCTAGGATCGCAAGGGAGATGTAACTGTGACGTTAGGCTATTCACACATACTCTACTAGGGAGCTAGCTTTCATGAGGAGCATTGCACGTTGCATTGTGTAGCAGCAGCTGATCAGGCCTCTGCTGTTTTTACCAACCCTGGATTTTTTTGTTTATTTTTCTTGCCATTTAGGAATGAGGCCGCATTGTTTTAACTCAGTGCTAAACCGTCTTGAATGAACACATACATGAGTACATAAGGTGGAGGTGGGGACTGAAACATTTTAGTATATGAGCAGACTAGTCGGAGGTGTCAGGTGATAATCATCGCGTGGCACCTGTAGAGTATGATTGGAGGTTACTTTTCGGCAGGCAACGTTGCATCTTTTTGATGAACCAGTATGGTTGTGAAGAAGTATGGAAGCAGCTGACGGCAAACATGAAATTTAAGTCCGAATGACTGCTATGATCTATTTTATCCAATCGGGCAGAGAAAGAGTAGGTGAAAAAACCCTCAGGTCTTGAGAGATCCCCCTCTAAAACATCTGCCACCCTCAAAGACACTGGCATTCTAGTTCGTTATAAAGATGTATTTTGGGCACTAAAGATGGGACCGGGGTTGGGCGCTGGAAAACTTCTCCAAACTAAACTGTCACCAAAGCTCGACACCACTGGCTATGATTTAGAAAATGTATTTTTCTCACTCAAACGCTACGCTGTCAGACCGTTGCGCCATCAGGTCGCAAGTGCCCGGAACAACCTTATTTAGCTGCCGGTTGTCACCTTCTAATTCCATGAAGCACTTTGCTAATAACCCCACTATCAACCAATGACCCACCATCAGCCAATAGTCCCAACATCAGCCAATGACCCAGCATCAGCCAATGACCCCAACATCAGCCAATGACCCACCATCAACCAATGACCCACCATCAGCCAATGGCCCCAACATCAGCCAATGACCCACCATCAGCCAATGGCCCCAACATCAGCCAATGACCCACTATCAACCAATGACCCACCATCAGCCAATGGCCCCAGCATCAGCCAATGACCCACCATCAGCCAATGGCCCCAACATCAGCCAATGACCCCATCAACCAATGACCCACCATCAGCCAATGGCCCCAACATCAGCCAATGACCCACCATCAACCAATGACCCACCATCAGCCAATGACCCCATCAACCAATGACCCACCATCAACCAATGACCCACCATCAGCCAATGACCCACCATCAGCCAATGGCCCCAACATCAGCCAATGACCCCATCAACCAATGACCCACCATCAGCCAATGGCCCCAACATCAGCCAATGACCCACCATCAACCAATGACCCACCATCAGCCAATGACCACCATCGGCCAATGGCCCCAACATCAGCCAATGACCCACCATCAACCAATGACCCACCATCAACCAATGACCCACCATCAGCCAATGACCACCATCGGCCAATGGCCCCAACATCAGCCAATGGCCTCCAACATCAACCAATGACCCCAACGTCAACCGCTGACATGGCAGTCACCATGTTAACACCTGGGCGTAACCCCCTAGCACCAACATTAGTGTCTTTGCGAATGGTGGGTACAACACTGATTCTCTTGCTGATTCTCTTGTTGAAAGTTAGCGGCGGCGAGTGCCACCCCGCCCATTCGCCGTCTATCGCTGTTAACCATGCAGGAGATGACTTTAATATTCCCGGTGGGTGTCAGCTGAGTCAGTTATCGTATGGATATAATGTCCTCTGCGTCCGCGTCTCTGTCATGGCTGTCAGCGCAATCGAATTAGCATGACGCAGGCACTTAGCATTAACATCGGCCTGGGTGATGGCTCGCCACTCTGACTGCCGCGCTTTACACTTATGGAAGTGGTAATGATCGCTCAGCATCCATTATCCTCTCTCCATCTCCTCCGGAAGTGTCCTCGCGTCTCTCTTCTCTTTGTCCTCCTGTCTCCTCCCTCCTACTTTCCCCGCTCTCCATCTCTCCGTGTTTCCTACCTGTCCACGGTCGGCCTCCGTCCATTTTAATTATAGCCGATGATTGATGGGGTGTAGCTCTGCCATTATATTGTGATTACAGAAACTGCAGCTGTCAGTCTCTCTCTCTCTCTCTCTCTCTCTCTCTCTCTCTCTCTCTCTCTCTCTCTCTCTCTCTCTCTCTCACACACACACACACACAGATTCCTAATGAAGTGTCAGCAGACTTGCGGCAAGCCTCAATAGAACCCAAACAATTGAAAAGCACACACATACACACACACACACACACACACACACACACACACACACACACACACACACACACACACACACAGCCTCGTGTCAACAGGCTCTCCTCTTCCAGCTAATAACATGTCACCAGTGCTGACACTGCACTATCTACTTAACCACTGCTTGAGAGGGAGTGTGTGTGTGCAAGACAGAGAGGGAAAGAGAAAAGAGAGTGACACTGATATAGTTTGTGTATCCGTGTGTGTGTGTGTGAGTGTGTGTGAGCGAGCGAGAGAGAGATTTAACAGGAGTGGGCAGAGTGAATTAAGTCAGACATTGTGATCACACAGTAGAGTGGCTTTTATTTTAATCAGAGAGTTAGTGTTTTAGCTGTTAGTGAGATTCATTCATTCCTTTGCCAGTCTTTCCCTCAGACACTTATTCAAACGACCCTCCTGGGGACACATCCGTGTGTCAAGTGACTCTTGGAAGAGAGAATGTGCTTATTGATCACCAATTTACCAGAATGATTTTCAAGACGGGTTATTTTGACTGGCGGCTGTACGGATGAGCCACATGAGATTAAAGGCCTTTACACTTTCAGATCAACCCGGCTGTTTGAAATATTCAACACTGAAATGAAAGATTCATCCATGTAATACTCTTCTACCCACGGCGATGACAGACCATGAATAAGTGTTTCAGCATAAACTGTATGTCAGAAGTGGAAGCAGTCACAGGTTCACCCATCAGTTTGTGGACTGCCGTTATGAAGCATAGAGTTCGGCGATTTCACATCTTGACTTTTTGCAATCGGTGAACAGAAGCGACCGTATTTGGAACCCGGAGGAGCGACGTAGAGACGGCGTATATGCTCTGGTAGCTGCAGCGACCTGTCAATCACAGTAAGCCCCGCCCTAAAGCATGCTTTGCTTTATGCTCTATTTGACTCTAAATGGGCCATAATTAACTAAAGGAGCATCATGCTGTACTGAAGAAGACCAAGAGAGAAGTAGGATACTTTTCTCATAGACTTCTATAGAATTTGACTTAACCCCCCAACTGGAGGGCTCCCGCCCAGCTGGTCAGTCGAGATGGTTTGTGTTTAAAGTTTACGTTTAAGGTTGGGGATGGAACTAAAACCTCCTGCACCAACACTAAACACTATGTCCTTACAACCTGGTTACATACGACGATGCTTTAATGCAAGACTTATGCAGGCTAAGCCATACATTTCCTATGCAAAAACAACAACTTTTCTACATGAATTTACAACTTTAAAAAATACACACCAGAATCGATAACAAAACTGAACAGCGGAGACACTGCAGTTCAAAGTCTCATATTTTGCTTTATGTGTCACGGGGAATCAGCTCTTCACACAGAGATATCTGTGAAGCCAAACATGTTTGGTGTTCGGGGAAAGGAGCCGAGCTGATTATCTGTGCTTGTTAAAAAACAAAAAAACTGACTGTCCCCGTGTGAAAAGTTACAGCCAAATTAAAATGGCCTCGGCAAACAAATGCGGTGTCACCGTCGGGGCTGCTGCCGAGGAATTGAGATATTTTTTTTGTCTCGGTGTGTTTGCGCCGCATCAAAGTCATCATTAGGAAAGAATATTGAGTCACACAGGTATATGTGTAGACACACATGCAAATGCAGGAACACCAGCGCTGTCATCATTAGCGAGATAAAACACACACACACACACACACTCGTGCAGTGTCTTTGAGGTGTTTCTATGTGGCTCGTGGCAGATGGTTTAAATTATACAGCGAAGGAGAAATGGAAAGTCGGGATGAGGAAGTGAGCTTTTCTCTTCTTTAACTTCCTCCCTGTGTTTCCTCTGTCTACCCATCTGTTTGATCCGCCTGCTTCATTCTCACGGACGTTTACTGTGCACGCCGTAGCGCTGTGGGAAACATGCAGCGCACACAGCCTCGGCAGCAAGAGAGCAGCGGCTCACTGCAGGCACACTCTGTGGGCAGTGGTCAGAACGGTTGGTTCAATGAGACACAGTGGAGCAAAGGTTTTCATGTTATTGTATTTATTTTGTCTTTTAATTTGGGTTGTTTCCTCCCTACAACAACCAGCCTGTGAGACCGTGTCTTGTGGTGAGGCCCTGTGTCAACATCTAGTTTCAGTCTGTTACCTACATGATGTACATTAAGCGTGTTCGTTACTTCATGTATGACATGCGTCATGTTTCACATAGAACCAAGTATTTCATAATATGTTAAGTTATTGGTATTTATTCCACATACAGTGTAGGGCAGTGAAAGTAAATAGTCAAGATGCACAGGGAAACAAAAAGAGGATGAAGACCGTTTTTCAAACAAAAAGACAATTCTCCCCCCATTCATCGTTTGTCAGCTCCGTCTCTCTTCAACATTCAGAAGTGTCACTAAAATACATCTTTTAATGATCACTGAAGTGAATTCAAAGCCGTTTTCATGTTAAAACCAATTTAAAAAGTGAAACTAAAATCTGGCAAACAAGTTAATTTCCCACTGAGATTATTTCATGAAATGTACTGTTGAGGGAAATATAATCCGTCTGTGATTATCAAAACCAACAGGATGCATCTTTTGCACCGAACTCTGTTCTGCATGCACCTGGGACAGAACAAGCAACACACCTGTAGGAAGTGAATCCTGTAATAACTGAAGATATAGATGCAGCTCTCTGCAGCATTACCAGCTGTTTCTCTTGTTTCCTATTGTGAAGTAGCAACACACGGTTTATAGCATTGCTTTCTTATGAAATATATCTTGCAATACACATTTGACAAAGACTTCAATGCAAAGTGCATTAAAGGTGAATTAAAGCCGGACTATTTAACATTTGCTAGCATTAGCTAACATTAGCTAGCATTAGCCACCAAGCTACAGCACCAGACCAAGTAAGGTTGCAGCCGAGTGTCTTGAATGAAGCAATGCTGCTTTGTATCGCTCGTAGAGGTGAAGAATATCTTGTTTGAAAAGGCTTTTTTGGGGGATTTTGTCTTCTGTTTTTTTATTCCACTGTTGAACTTTGCTGTCAGCAGCAGATAACAGCACAGAACAGTCAGTGCGGTTTTTGTGGTGAAAAAAAAACGATTCAAAACTGAACCAGAATCTGTTGAGAACATTATGACCTTTATTTCTACAGGATGTCTTCACAGACATCTGCAGACAAAAAGTACAGCTGCACACGGATTAACACACACACATGGTTACAGGACTCAAACAGCCACACACACACACACACACACACACACACACACACACACACACACACACACACACCTGCACAGTGCTTTTAAACAGGCCCCCGCGTGGATATAAGGATACACATAATTACTGGAAATGAAATAGCCAGGATTCAAGTCGCAGGAGAAGCGAGCGATGGGATTGGCCGGTGGGGGAGGTCAGGTGACCACCCCTGGGCGCCAAGCAATAGACAGTCGGCCCGACTTAAATGAACAGATGATCTGGTTTCACCTTTCCAGCTTCCATGCTGCACATTTCTGCGCTCGCCAAGCTGAAGTAATTAATTCTGCTCTCCTCCAGGGTTTTCCAATGCATGAAGCAATGTGATCAACAGCTTGGAATTGCAGAAAGACGCTGATACCTGAGCCCTCACGGCTGTGATGGCTTTCATATACACTTCCCAGATAAAAGTCACTCCAATCAATGTGTGTCAGTCAGTGAGGTGTTGCTCTTTTTGTTCAGACACGACTGCTGCAGGCTACCGCTGTTCTTTAGACTCATTTATTGCAAATAAAGTGCTTCTTTGTGTTGTTTCCCTTTTTTGCTAGTCATTTATTTTTTTTACCGTTAACCATGGTAATCCATCAGCTCACACATAACTCATTTGCTGCTAGGTTATCGTAGAATATCACTTTACTTCACGACAGTCTATTTGTATGTATGTAGGCTACACAATGCGGCGGACATTAGTGACAATTATCCAGCAGTTTATTAACGATGTGGACTTTACATGGATGTGTAAACACTGGTGGTTGTCTCACAGACGCTTGGTTGAAAGACTTTAAAGTCTTTCAACCAAGCCTTTTAGTCTTTAGGTAGAAGAACAGTGGCTCTTGAAGGACACTAGTCTTTAGGTAGAAGAACAGTGGCTCTTGAAGGACACTAGTCTTTAGGTGGAAGAACAGTGGCTCTTGAAAGACACTAGTCTCTAGGTAGAAGAACAGTGGCTCTAGAAGGACACTAGTCTTTAGGTAGAAGAACAGTGGCTCTTGAAGGACACTAGTCTTTAGGTAGAAGAACAGTGGCTCTTGAAGGACACTAGTCTCTAGGTAGAAGAACAGTGGCTCTAGAAGGACACTAGTCTTTAGGTAGAAGAACAGTGGCTCTTGAAGGACACTAGTCTCTAGGTAGAAGAACAGTGGCTCTAGAAGGACACTAGTCTTTAGGTAGAAGAACAGTGGCTCTTGAAGGACACTAGTCTTTAGGTAGAAGAACAGTGGCTCTTGAAGGACACTAGTCTCTAGGTAGAAGAACAGTGGCTCTTGAAGGACACTAGTCTCTAGGTAGAAGAACAGTGGCTCTTGAAGGACACTAGTCTCTAGGTAGAAGAACAGTGGCTCTAGAAGGACACTAGTCTTTAGGTAGAAGAACAGTGGCTCTTGAAGGACACTAGTCTCTAGGTAGAAGAACAGTGGCTCTTGAAGGACACTAGTCTTTAGGTAGAAGAACAGTGGCTCTAGAAGGACACTAGTCTTTAGGTAGAAGAACAGTGGCTCTTGAAGGACACTAGTCTTTAGGTAGAAGAACAGTGGCTCTTGAAGGACACTAGTCTTTAGGTAGAAGAACAGTGGCTCTAGAAGGACACTAGTCTTTAGGTAGAAGAACAGTGGCTCTTGAAGGACACTAGTCTCTAGGTAGAAGAACAGTGGCTCTTGAAGGACACTAGTCTACACACAGACTGCACTAACCATACAAAACCATCTTCAGACACTTTTCAATATGCTCTTAATTTCACCAGGTTCCCAGGTCTGAGTGGTGATGTGGGATTGTTATTGCTGGAGCCATAGTACAATGTAGTACAATGTAGTACAATGTAATACAATGTAGTACAATGTAGTACAATGTAGTACAATGTAGTATAATGTAGTATAATGTAGTACAATGTAGTATAATGTAGTACAATGTAGTACAATGTAGTATAATGTAATACAATGTAGTACAATGTAGTACAATGTAGTACAATGTAATACAATGTAGTACAATGTAGTACAATGTAGTACAATGTAGTATAATGTAGTATAATGTAGTATAATGTAGTACAATGTAGTATAATGTAATACAATGTAGTACAATGTAGTATAATGTAGTACAATGTAGTACAATGTAGTATAATGTAATACAATGTAGTACAATGTAGTACAATGTAGTACAATGTAGTATAATGTAGTATAATGTAGTACAATGTAGTACAATGTAGTATAATGTAATACAATGTAGTACAATGTAGTACAATGTAGTATAATGTAGTATAATGTAATACAATGTAGTACAATGTAGTCAAATGTAGTACAATGTAGTACAATGTAGTATAATGTAGTATAATGTAGTGTAATGTAATACAATGTAGTACAATGTAGTACAATGTAGTATAATGTAGTACAATGTAGTCAAATGTAGTACAATATAGTACAATGTAGTATAATGTAATACAATGTAGTACAATGTAGTACAATGTAGTACAATGTAGTATAATGTAATACAATGTAGAACAATGTAGTACAATGTAGTATAATGTAGTATAATGTAATACAATGTAGTGCAATGTAGTACAATGTAGTCAAATGTAGTACAATGTAGTCAAATGTAGTACAATATAGTATAATGTACTACAATGTAGTACAATGTAGTACAATGTAGTTTAATGTAGTATAATGTAGTACAATGTAGTACAATGTAGTATAATGTAATACAATGTAGTACAATGTAGTAAAATGTAGTACAATGTAGTACAATGTAGTATAATGTTATACAATGTAGTACAATGTAGTACAATGTCGTATAATGTAATACAATGTAGTACAATGTAGTGCAACATAGCACAATGTAGTACAACATAGTACAATGTAGTACAATGCAGTACAACATAGTACAATGTAGTAAAATGTAGTATAATGTAGTATAATGTAATACAATGTAGTACAATGTAGTATAATGCAATACAATGTAGTACAACATAGTACAATGTAGTACAATGTAGTACAACATAGTACAATGTAGTACAATGTACAATGTAGTACAACATAGTACAATGCACTACAACATAGTACAATGTAGTACAACATAGTACAATGTAGCAAAATGTACTACAACATAGGACAATGTAGTACAACATAGTACAACATAGTACAATGTAGTACAACGTAGTACAATGTAGTACAATGTAGTACAATGTGGTACAACATAGTACAATGTAGTACAACATAGGACAATGTAGTACAATGTAATACAATGTAATACAACATAGTTCCACTGTAGTACAACATAGTACAATGGAGTACAATGTAATACAACGTAGTTCCATTGTAGTACAACATAGTACAATGTAGCAAAATGTACTACAACATAGTACAATGTAGTACAGTGTAATACAACGTAGTTCCATTGTAGTACAACATAGTACAATGTAGTACAATGTAATACAACGTAATACAATGTAATACAACGTAGTTCCATTGTAGTACAACATAGTACAATGTAGTACAATGTAATACAACGTAGTTCCATTGTAGTACAACATAGTACAATGTAGTACAATGTAATACAACGTAATACAATGTAATACAACGTAGTTCCATTGTAGTACAACATAGTACAATGTAGTACAATGTGACCGTGACTTGTCCTGTACAGACAAAGTCACACTTACAGAAATGCTATTCAGGCATACAAATGTTGGTCTCTATTTTAACGCAAAACGTATGTCACGACTTTTCCTTTACCACAGCGACAATGTGTTGTCCCTTCCTGAAACTCTGTCCCCATCATTGTGTCCTTGTTGTCCTTGCATATCAGAATCACCTTTGGGCGAATGGAAAGCAGCTTGCTGCTGCGGTTGACTGACTGACATCAGGCAACGCCAACTGTTCTGGCATGTTGTTTCCTTTTAAGTGCTCTCCCGTACGGCCGCGATGCGAAGGCGGCCTCAGCCACCCAGAGTTCAGCGGGACACGAGCCCATGGCGCCGCATGAGGACAAACCACGAGAGTTTACTCCCCCGATGCGGGGCGGCTCCACGTCTGTCTGGATGAACTCCCTGACCCCGGGTGCCTGATACTGTAATAAAGCCAGATGAAGAGATGCCCAGAGAGGCAGACGGAGTCAACGAGAGAGACGGAGGGCCGGGGGAGAGGGAGGAAGGAAGGGATCAAGGAGGGAGGTCAGTGGAGGGAAGGAAGGATGTGATCGCTAGTGATCGCTCCCTCTTCCCATCTCTCTCGCTCCCTGATTCTCTCTCTTCTCTCTGTGATGAAGGGCAGAGAGGGGGCAGAGCTGCTGTCCTCATCCCGGGTCAGGGCCTCTCAGCCTGGGGAAGCTTCCCGCTAATCCTCCCTCCTCGGCATACTGGCAGACAGCAGCTTTCCATCCAACCGTCAGGCACACTTGAAGAGACGCTGCAAGGACATGTACTGCTAATACAGCCAGGAACTAGTAGCGACACACAGCAATGCTGGAGAGGCTGCTGTGTCCAGATATGTAAGCACATCTCCATCTGAATTTTTTCTTTTTGCAATATCTGCAATAAATACTGCAGATTTCAGCCAAGAACTGCCAATTCATTGCATCATAATGAACATGAATGTACTTGGATGAAAGCCCCAACAGGCTGCATGTATCAGACTCCTGCTGAGGAATGCAGCGCCGGCTGAGTCAGGACATCGCGGTGTAAATTAGCACAGGAAGGAATGCAGAGTTCAGAAGAACTTTAAATGAGACAGAACAGCAACAACATGCAACAGGGAATATTGTGCTTTTGATTTGGCATCTCTCTAATGTATTTACACTGGATTGTATTCATCTTGATGGCTGCTCTACTATTGTGCTGTTTGTCTATTTATTTTTTCTCTGTCGGACTGTAATGTGATTTCCTCGCTTGATCCAGGCATTCATCCTAGAAGGATGTGTTTAGTTGTTATCTAACAGAGGGATGGTATATTGGTGGTAAGCGCTGTTGCCTCACATTCACAAATTCCATTCAAAAAAGGCTTTCCCCCCCGCACCCATGGGGTGAAAGCCTAGATGCCGAATACAAATGTTGGGATCATAAAATCTGATTTCCATACCGGATCAGTCGAGACCAACTAGACTAAAACAGATGATCAGCTGAGGTACTTTATTAAGAACTAAGCACAATGTGAGAACAATACAAACGTAATACTAGATTTTGAAACAGGATGTCTATACCGCAAGAGGTTATCCAACAATGTATTTGTAGATATAGCACTGACGCGATGCTCTGAAGAGGTCTGGGGCAGTGTTGATCCACCATTTGTTTTTATAATTTTGAAGATTCGTCTAATATCAATGTTGTGTCTGGTGCAACTGCTTTCTCCTCCCTTCCAACTCATCCGGTAGTCATTTCCATAGCTGTTGGCCAAAGAGACAACGCTTAAAGGAACAGCATTCATCTCTCCTGTTATTGATGTTGAAGTCAGGATAGCCATCTCGCTTTGATGGATTTTAATATGTTCACTCATCAGCATATGAGAGGTATACGCATTATAAACAGCATGATCATTTAATTAGAAGCTCTCGATCGTGGTTGAAACAATATGTAGATACCAGCAGACACAAGGCCAACTTAATTTGTTGGTCCATTTATCGTTGCAGTTGTCCAAACCTTCACCTCTTCATCATCCATTAATCCATGCATTCCCAAACGCTCATCCGTCTCCCATCCGTCACCGTCGTCCCTCCACCCGGAACAAAGTCACACGGATACTGGATCAGTCATCCATCCATCAGTTAGCTGGGCAATTAGCCGCCCATCCAGCCAGTCAGCGCGCGGCGAGTCTGGTTGAAGCAACCAGTCGGGTCAGGTCATGTGAGTAATGAAGAGGAAGAGACAGATTCACAGCAAACGGAGCCACGACCCACACATCATCCCTCTCTGACTCACTTCATGGATCCTCATATCCGTCTGTCTCCACTCACCTGTCTCTCTTTTCCTTATCAGCCCCCACTGTTTAAACTCTGAACTCATCTTTTCACAGAAAGTGGACTCTCCAGGAACTAAAATGACTGTGGGTGACTCCGGTTTCTGTTCTTCTCTCTTTGTCTGGTGTTCAATCACAGTTTTGAGTGGACACCAGTCATGTGAAACACGGGGGCGAGACCCCAGAGCGCCTTCTTGCAAGTGAATTTGTAAATATACTTTTCGAAGCATTGTGGAAATCACAACGCTTGTTGCTTCCTGTGGAAATGTCTCATACTATTATATGTCATGAAAAAAGGTCAGGAAAGATGGTGCTTGGGACTACACCCCGAAAAAAGGTTACTTTGATTGTGTTTTGAGCTCATTTACCCACAGGATAATAACCGTTCCGGGTCTTGCAATGCGGGTCTGCATCGAACGATGTTTACGTTTTGTAAACATTCATAGCTCCGCAAAAAAACGAAGTATGCAGAAATATGATTCAGCTGTTGCTGGATGAGCCAGACTCTTGACTATCGCGCCCTTGCTCTGTGAGCTCCTACGTGACTCTCACAGGAGCTCTCAGCCTGTGGACTTTGTGTCGAGCTACGCCTTTCACCGTGATTTGTCGTTTCAGGTGTCCGTCGACATTTTGGGTGAAACTAACCAATGAACACTCAGGAAATCCCTAAGGACCCACCCAAATACACTGTCTTTCAGTAAGAGACAACAAACCTACCAACCCACCTTACACTGCAAAAAAACAACAGTAAACAGTCCATAGTACACACATACATACAGAGTACATAGTACACACATACGTTGTTCTTGTTCTGAAAACTGTTCTTGAAAAAACAAAACTGAAACTGAAACATGCACATTGAGTAAACATAGTAAGTAGTTTGTTTTTCTATAGTACATACGTTTTGACTCAAACATATAGTACATATTCAGTTTGAACACAAACACGTCCTCAGTCCCATTTTATCTCAGTCCCTCTCATTATGACGAAAGTATTGACAGACAACACTTCTACTCAAAAAACCATAATACAAAATCTGGTATTAGACATTTATCTACCATGTTATTCATATATTCCACTGCTTTTGTGAACCTAAGACCTTTGGTAAACCAATTTCAATCACCAAAACAGTTCATTCACATGAGTAAAGTTATGTTTTCACAAAATCGAGATTACATTTTTCAGCTTTAGGGTCATATTTTCTCTTTACACTTGTGCCCTAGGATAATGGTGCCTCATTATATAGAGAGCTGAGATTTTTCTGCAATTTTGTATGTAACACATGGGTATGTATCACATATGCAAGTGCCTTTAAAAGGTGAATTTAAGAAATTATGTAAAATCGAGAAAAAGGCCTAAGACTCTGAAGAGATATGGTAAATATACCATCATTTTTGGAGACAAAGATATGCTTTGAGCGTAATAAAATATAGTCTTAAAAAAAGGCAAAGAGTAATTGGAAGGGTCAAGTTCTACTGGGCAAATATAACTTTATTTATTTATTTTAAACTAAAGTTTAGCCAGCTGTGAGAACAAACGGTAGGGTTCATTGCTAACGTTAAAGCGTAGCATTAAGTAGTGCTGTTAAAGATGAAGATGTTGCATGAGGCAACATTGTGTTGGAAACACTCGTCACAGCACTGTTAGCTTCTCATCTGAAACCACGGGAGAATTTATATTTGTAATGGTTTTAAATGCAGTATGAGTTTAACCATCAGTCTAAAAGTGACATTGACATCACGAGATATTGTTGTTTCGTTCCAGAGGATATGTTATTATAATCGGTGACAAATGGTTTTATAGTCCTTTCTATTCCATTATCTATCTTATTCTGGGTCTCTGGAGCCGATCCCGGGACAGGTGGCCAGTTTATCCTATGGCATATATAGAGACTACATCCTCTTCTCATAAACTCTATGGTACGGCCTTACTCTCCTCCCATTGGCTCACAGACCTGGGGCCCCAATGTATGACGGTTGGTATGTGTACGAAGCTCTTGGGCTTTAAATCAAATCATACTCTGTCTAATAAAGTGCGGCCCTTGTGTTTCCATAAGGCCCTCGTGGTCCCTTGTGTGTTCAGTATTGCAGGTTGGGGAGAATGAGTGGGCAGAACGGCGGCCGTGTTAATAAGGAAGAGCCTTGACCCCAAATGCACAGAGGATGTTTCTATGTACATTGGAACCAAGCGAGTGGGAAAGGCCCAGCCGCGGTTATACAACCACAACACTTGTGGCTACTGCTTGTGTAACCGCAGAAACGCCACTGTCCTGAAGAGACCCCTTTACTTCCAGTCCTCATGCACACAACCATCCACCACGAAAAGACCAGCAGATCTTTGAGCTGTTTATTATATACTTTCATGCATTATTTAAATACTCCATAGAGCATCTTCATCAGACCTTACAGACACGCTGCAATCCTTCGCCTTCATACATTTATATTCATGTAATGCAGGCGATCGACCGCTTTCTTTCTTTTTCTCAGTGAAGCGGGATGCAAGCCTGAAGTTGAAGCTCTCAATTTACCAGTCAATCTACGTTCTAACCCTCAGCTAAAGAAACCCTCACTCTCATGGATTCTGCTCTGGAAACAAGAATAACACTGATGTTATAATGTAAACTAGAAAATTTCACAAGAAATTTTGAAAGTGTGGCTACTACTGCCGTAAGACGTCGCAATGTATATACATTACCGGTAGTGAGATGTGTTATTGGGGTGTATATATATATATATATATATATATATATATATATATATATATATATATATATATATATATATATATATATATATATATATATATATATATGCCAACATTAGCTATGAGGGCTTGATGGTGTAAATATGAATAGGATAGCACTTTGCTGCAACATATCATGTGATTACATATGAATACCAGCCCCTATTGTCCTTGATCTCTAAAGAATCAATAACTCCTTGACTTTAAAAAAAAAAAAATATATATATATATATATATATATATATATATATATCTATCTATATATATATATATATATATATATATATATATATGTATATATATATATATATATATAGATAGATATATATATATATTATTAATTTTTTGCATAAATATGATCAAAAGTCAAGAGTCTGAGTGCACGCGACAGTATTACCACATGCACGCGTGCGCACGTATGTGTGGATTGGATATATATATATATATATATATATATATATATATATATATATATATATATATATATATATATATATATATATATATATATATCCAATCCACACATATATATATATATATATATATATATATATATATATATATATATATATATATATATATATATATATATATATATATAATATATATATATATATATATATATATATCCAATCCACACATACATATATATATATATATATATATATATATATATATATATATATATATATATATATATATATATATATATGCCAACATTAGCTGTGAGGGCTTGATGGTGTAAATATGAATGTCACAGCACTTTGCTGCAACATATCACGTGATCACACGTGTTCCTCCTGCGTCTGTGTGTGTGCCAGCGTGTCACTGGTTGCCATGGTGACTGCCTTGATTGGCTAACTTAAAACAGGTGTGACACTGTCACAGAGCGGGAGACTGGACTGTGGATTTAATGAGAAAACAACCTTTTAAACTATTGTATTTGACGGACAACCATGAATCCCATCACGGAAATAACGAAATCATGAGAAGCACAAGACTTCTGAGATTGTTTCCATCTACTTAAATATTTGTAAGGATTTATAAATGAGAGCGTAACTTCAGTTTGTAAAGTGCTCACGTTTCCGTCATGAGAGAAAATTGTGGTCCGATTTAACATGGAGGTTAATGGAGCAGTTGGCCGGTCTTCATGTCGCTTTCAGGCTTGCTGACAAAACAGTATAAATTTGTTGGATTCCACGACGCATGTGTACCACCGGCACAATATTTCCAACGTTTTCATATATAAATTATGCCTCAAAAGTCAATATTGTGGAGTGAATGGCAAAATACAAATACAAAAAGGTTGTTTAGGACACAGCTCCTCGTGCTCTAGCGATGACATCACAGCTCTAACCTGCCCCACACACACCCATTGTAAACTCTGAAATGGTTCCCACATTTTCCTAAACTTGAACAATAATTACATGAAAACTGTGCTAGCTATCAAAAAATGCCCAATTGGGCAAATAAACTCCAGACTTTTGTCAACATTTTAAACTTCAAATCATTTCTCTATGATAAATTATGGCGAGTTACTGTGGTCTATGACCCCTGCAGCTGAAGCCACACTTAATAACTAAAACCCAGCCGCATAACACATCCTCACACAGCAGTATAGACTGTGGTTCACAACATGTGTCTGATGAGTGGTATTTATTCAAATAGTGTTGTTTATCCAATATTTCTGTTTTTAGAAGTCATATTTAGCCCGATTTAACAATTCGGATAAACATTTTGACTGGTTCAACACTACAAGTCTTTGGGTCCCCAACAATATCCCAGTCTAGGGTGTAGTAGATCTATATTCTAGAGAAATCATTAGGACAAACACATACAAACAGAGATTCCTTACTTTATAGTTTAGATTTAAATTGAAATGGCACCCGCCAGTAAAAACAAATAAATAAATACAAAATTACTTAATAATCTTGCAACTCAGACCAACAAGGGATAATGTTTCCTAAAACGTTGTGTGTGCAAGATTTAGCAGATCAAAGGCTTTCTCCCTCATTTCACAGAAGTTAGAGTTTACACATTTCTGCAAGACAGGATGCGGAAATAATCATGCAAAACAGACAGATTCCACAGGATTGGATGGGTAAACAAATGCAAATAATTATATTATATAAATACATATTCAAAACCACCCAAACTGTTCACACTTGCACATAATCCCTCAGAAACTGTTTTCATGCTTTTGACTCCAAACACAAAATAGATTTTTAGATATATCCTCCCCACAAACAGTGTGTTTGTTTTCCGGCTGCAATGTGGGCTCTTATTTGGGTATAGTTGGGAGTGTATGTGTGTGAGCAAGTTTAACCGGTGCTGTGGGGACATTAATCTGTTTACACATTGTGGGGACGCACCTTCCTTATATAATGATGTATGATATGGGGACACAGTGCATGTCCCCATATCATACATCATAATATTTCAGTGGAGACTTTGTTTAAGATGAGGGTAAGGCTAGGATTAGGTTAAGGTGAGGGTAAATATTAAGATTAGGCTGGCAGCGGTTACGGTTATGGTCAGGGTAAGTCTCCAGGAAGTTAATGGAAGTAAATGTGATGTCCCCAAAAGTGCTGAAAACACAAGTGTGTGTGTGTGTGTGTGTGTGTGTGTGTGTGTGTGTGTGTGTGTGTGTGTGTGTGTGTGTGATACATAAGTCCAAAGCTTTGCTTATGATCTTAACGTTTTAACATCTTCCTGTTTTGGGGACAGATCTGTAAAGAGTTCTGTGCACACGCCAAGAGATAGCGCATCACAAACACTGACTCAATGTCTGAAAGATGACACAAAATGCACCCAAACACCAGCAGTGAGTCACTTAAACGCATAAACACGGACACACAAAACCCCACGCACACACACACACACACACACACACACCAGACAAATGGCCCGCTGACGGATGCGATGCCGAGTTGACAAAGGAGTCCGTTGGCTCTCAGACTGAAACTGTGGCACATTACAGACAAGAGGGAGAAGGAGGGAAAGATAAAGATGACTAATGGAACGGTAACGTCACCCAAATGGTTGCTTTTCACAAATCCGAAAGAAAGTCGCCTTCGATTTTCAGCTGATGGCCACGCATTCAAGTATATTTAATGGTTGGTAAACGCGGGTGTGTAATCTTCACATGCCTGTTTGTCATCTCTCAGCGCTGCTGCCGGCGATAACACATAAACATTTGAGTGTTTTACCCAAAGAGCAGCAATCTGAAGCAAGCAAACTATATTTTAGGCTCAGTCTCAGGGTATGAGAGCGTCTGCTGTCAAGAACTAAAGATGTTTTGCTCCTTCATAGGATGGCGAGAGAGCTGATTTTCTTTTTGTAACAGCAGCCTTTCAACACACGTTTTTTAAAAGGCATATTTGAAAAAGACGGACATGAAAACAGCTTTTGCTTGTCAACAGCATGCAGACCCCCTGAAACCATGACATGGAAAACAAGGAGGAGCGATGGAGTCTCGCGCTGCAGAGGGAGTCTGCAGGCCGCTGTGCTCCTGATGTTCTGCCTCAAAGAGAGCAGATGCTTTTTTATTGAACTGCTCATCCAGACAAATGTAAGCAAAGCAGACAATGAAGCACGACGCACATTAAAACCCTGAGCACTTTCAGGGACTTCCGTCACATTTTACTCACTTCTTTTTGCACTGCAACATATTAATCGCATATGAGTTCAATTTGTATTTAAAATGACCAAAAGTATTTTTTAATTGAGGTCGAAATGTATATGAGATTTTGATACCATATCACAATGTTAAGCTTGGGTTTGGTTTCTCCTCCTGGGGAAATTGTTTGTCACACATGATGTGTTCAAAGTGCATCAGACAGTTTGAAATCCATCAATAATGTCTGATTTTACAGCTTCTGGCTATGATGACTGAGGTCATTTTGGAGATTTGTTTGAAAGCAAACATGCATTTCAAACCCACCGGTGGCTTTTTGGGGTTCAGAGGGTTAAAAACATGTCAAATGTCTGATTGCTTTTTTAAAAAAAGAAGAAAAATAGATGAAGGCTGAACATTTCATTAAGTTACTCGCCTGGTCAATGCTGGCATTTTGCAATAATCATCTACACACACACACACACACACACACACACACACACACACACACACACACACACACACACACACACACACACACACACACACACAGGTAGGAGATACAGGCTACACTGCAACAACTTGAAATGTAAATGTGACCCTCAGCTTCTGTAACCAGGGTAAGGCATTTGTTTCAAAGCATTTTACCAGAAGGTGTGTGTCTGGTTGTGTGTGTGTGTGTGTGTGTGTGTGTGTGTGTGTGTGAAAAATAATTTTGTGGAGTTTCTGTCTGCATGAAAATGAGAAAATCCTGGTGAAAATTGTAACAGCTTGGCAGGCAGCAGTGCACGCCACACGTCTATTAGACACTATAATAAGATGAATAAATGAAATAAATACGTACAAATTAGTTTGTTTCCCCAGCCGAAGAGCAGCTGTCTGTTCTAAATTCCAAACATACGAACGTACACACAAGAAAAACCTGTGTCCAGAAGAACTGAGGTTATGTTTGCAATTCAAATGACAAAATATTCTCAACTGTATTGGAGTTGTGAAAGGTGTCAGTTTGAATTCATATTCATGAACGATCAAAAGATCCTTAAAAGGCTTGAGGCCGATGCCACAGTATCATGAGAGCAAACATGTCCAGGATCTTTATTTGAAGAAGGAAAAAGAGCCACATGCCTCTGGGGGGAATCACAGACGGAGGAAGAGAGAGAGGGATGAGGACTGACGTTGACTGTGTGCATGATGCTGCGTATGGGAGTCAATACATATGAACCTCAAAATGATGTTTCTACACCATGATTATGCATCTTTCCCCTCCTTTTTCATTCACACACACACACACACACACACACACACACACACACACACACACACACACACACACACACACACACACACACACACACACACACACACACACGCACACAGATGTCAATGCAACATTTATCAACGAAGTCAGAGATCATCTTTCCTGAGCATTAAATCATGACCTTCCCTACTCTACCACTCCTTTTTCTTCATGAATTATTTCCTTTTTATTCTCTCCATGCTTTATTGATCAGTCCTATGATTTTTTAATCACTTAAGACCTTTTTTTCCTTCTCCTGCCGGAGGTATAAAGCACATTAACCATTTAAACAGTTATGAACCACTGAATATTGTGTCAGTTTCTCTTGATATTATTATCATTAATGTTTTTTAAAGTTTTGTCAATTATTTCCAACAGTTATGATAACAGTGAGTTCACCCGTGGCCTGTTAGCCACAATGTGTTGCTCTCATATCTCTTATGCTGATGACACACAGTTAGTTTTTAGACCTTACCATCAAAGCAACGTTCAATATGCACAATTATTCAACACTAATTGGCCCGAAATGTTGCCAGTGCAGACAAAAATCCCGTTTTCTGTTCTTTCTTGGTTGCAGAGGGACTACACTGTGATGCTTGGGGACTTTCTTCCCAGTCATGCTTATGTTCAATTCCAAACCAGTGACCATGTTGAGATGGAGCACACCAGCCGGGACGCCAAATAAGCCACAGCGTGTCATGTCATGCCAGACGTCTTCACCGGCATCTTGCTATCACTAAGATACTCAGGACCTTTTGTGGTTTGACTGGATAACTCCCACTCTCTCACAGGGGAGACACTGCCAGCATGGCTGTGGGCGCTGCTGGCAAACTGTGGGTCTCCCGGGGTTTGGTTAATACCAATGTGCCCATCTGATTCTCATATCACTGAACAGTTAATCAGAACCTTCCATCTGCACTATCTGCACGTTTTTGACTACTGTCTTTAATGTCTTTTTTTAATCTCATTTATATGTATCTTGTTTACTGTATATTGTGTGTATAAGAACAAAGAACAAAGAGCAAAGTGAAACCGGAGTCAAATTCCATGTATGTGCAAACTTGCATGACCAATAAAGCTGATTCTGATATCTGGTAAGACTTTTTTATTCCGGCACATTCCGAGATAAACTACTAAAAGCTATCTATTCATGTTCCTCAGAAACTACCTTGATGAGTAGTGTTAATAGAATCGGTAAGAATAATGTCTAAAATGTGAGAATAAAACCCAAATTGCATGAAACTGAAGGAAGAACTTAAAAATTATTGACATTTGTGAAATAAGGGACATAAGTGACAAAAGGGACATAAGTGACATAAGTGACATAAGGGACATAAGTGACAAAGGGGACATTAGTGACATTAGTGACATAAGGGACATAAGGGGCATTAGTGACATAAGGGACATTAGTGACATAAGGGACATTAGTGACATAAGGGACATAAGGGACATTAGTGACATTAGTGACATGAGTGACATAAGGGACATTAGTGACATAAGGGACATCAGTGACATTAGTGACATTAGTGACATAAGGGACATAAGGGACATTAGTGACATAAGGGACATTAGTGACATAAGGGACATAAGGGACATTAGGGACATAAGAGACATTAGTGACATAAGTGACATAAGGGACATTAGTGACATTAGTGACATAAGTGACATAAGGGACTATAGTGACATTAGTGACATAAGTGACATAAGGGACATTAGTGACATGAGTGACATAAGGGACATTAGTGACATAAGGGACATAAGGGGCATTAGTGACATAAAGGACATAAGGGACATTAGTGAAATGAGTGACATAAGGGACATTAGTGACATTAGTGACATAAGGGACATTAGTGACATAAGGGACATTAGTGACATTAGTGACATAAGGGACATAAGGGACATAAGGGACATTAGTGACATAAGGGACATTAGTGACATTAGTGACATAAGGGACATAAGGGACATAAGGGACATTAGGGACATAAGGGACATTAGTGACATAAGTGACATAAGTGACATAAGGAACATTAGTGACATTAGTGACATAAGTGACATAAGGGACTATAGTGACATTAGTGACATAAGTGACATAAGGGACATTAGTGACATGAGTGACATAAGGGACATTAGTGACATAAGGGACATACGTGACATAAGGGACATAAGGGGCATTAGTGACATAAAGGACATAAGGGACATTAGTGAAATGAGTGACATAAGGGACATTAGTGACATTAGTGACATAAGGGACATTAGTGACATAAGGGACATTAGTGACATTAGTGACATAAGGGACATAAGGGACATAAGGGACATTAGTGACATAAGGGACATTAGTGACATAAGGGACATAAGGGACATTAGTGACATTAGTGACATAAGTGACATAAGGGACATTAGTGACATAAGGGACATCAGTGACATTAGTGACATAAGTGACATAAGGGACAATAGTGACATAAGGGACATTAGTGACAAAAGGGACATTAGTGACATAAGGGACATTAGTGACATAAGGGACATAAGGGACATTAGTGACATAAGGGACATTAGTGACATAAGGGACATAAGGGACATTAGTGACATTAGTGACATAAGTGACATAAGGGACATTAGTGACATAAGAGACATCAGTGACATTAGTGACATAAGTGACATAAGGGACAATAGTGACATAAGGGACATAAGGGACATTAGTGACAAAAGGGACATTAGTGACATAAGGGACATTAGTGACATTAGTGACATAAGGGACATAAGGGACATTAGTGACATAAGGGACAATAGTGACATAAGGGACATAAGGGACATTAGTGACATAAGGGACATAAGGGACATTAGTGACATAAGGGACATTAGTGCCATAAGGGACATTAGTGACATAAGGGACATAAGGGACATTAGGGACATAAGGGACATAAGGGACATTAGTGACATAAGGGACATTAGTGACAAAAGGGACATTAGTGACATAAGGGACATAAGGGACATTAGTGACATAAGGGACATTAGTGACATAAGGGACATAAGGGACATAAGGGACATTCGTGACATAAGGGACATTAGTGACATAAGGGACATAAGGGACATTAGTGACATAAGGGACATTAGTGACATAAGGGACATAAGGGACATTAGTGACATAAGGGACATAAGGGACATTAGGGACATAAGGGACATTAGGGACATAAGGGACATAAGGGACATTAGTGACATAAGGGACATAAGGGACATTAGGGACATAAGGGACATAAGGGACATTAGGGACATAAGGGACATTAGGGACATAAGGGACATAAGGGACATTAGGGACATAAGGGACATAAGGGACATTAGGGACATAAGGGACATAAGGGACATTAGGGACATAAGGGACATAAGGGACCCTCAGTAGCCGGCGGGAGAGGAGCGATGGAAAGAAAGAGAGATTTTCTCAAAGCTCATAACCTGCTTTCACTCCGAATCATCTGTGACGATGGGTATCCCAGTGTGTGTGTGTGTGTGTGTGTGTGTGTGTGTGTGTGTGTGTGTGTGTGTGTGTGTGTGTGTTTGTGTGTGTGTGTGTGTGTGTGTGTGCACTGCTTGCAAACCCCACTCGATCCCACATTAATTATAATCAGATTGGTTATTGATCACTCTGTATTGATCTGGCTCGTGAAAGCCTCTCTCTCGTCTGGAGGCTCGACGCCTTGTACATGAGCGAACACCTGGCTTCACACACGCGTGTTACAAGACACTCACACGAGACACAGCTGTGTGCAGAATGTCCCCAAGCAATTTGTACATCGAATAACGAAACATACATTATATATATATATATATATATATATATATATATATATATATACATATACATATATATATACGTATATATATATATATATATACATATATATATATATATATATATATATATATATATATACGTATATATATATATATATATATATATATATATATATATATATATATATATATATATATATATATATATAATGTATGTTTTCGTTATATATATTATATTATTATATATTGTATATATTTTGTTTATATATATATATATATATATATATATATATATATATATATATATATATATATATATATATATATATACTTGGTATGTAACTGACCGTCTCCTTCTGTATGTGTCATCTGACACGCTTTCAGACTAGTCTGAGGACCAATGAGATCGCAGGACCTCGAAACGCCGAAAAAAGAAAGAAAGAAAAACTCTGTGTCCTGCGTCGCACTGAAACGTTATAATTGCTTCGTCATATTGAGGAGCTTATGGAATTATTCAAATGTAACGATCTTTTCGTTTAAATGTAAACTGACACGTCTCACAAGGGTTACAGTCCTTTAGCAATTTAAATGAATTAGATCGGAACTGTCGATGAGGAGAAAGCACATTTTTAGTTTTAGTTTAAAAAACACACACGCAGTCATAGTTTTATGTCTGTGAATTGGAACAGAACTACTTTGTTAGGTTTGGGGAAGATGGTGATTCAGTCCTGAGTTTGTTGAGATTGTTCATGCTCCATATGCAACGTCTGAGAAAAGCTCAAAATACAATAAATAGAGAGAGAGTGACACCACCATGTCTTTACAGGTGCATGCATAGCGAGAGGTGCTTGATGTGCGGCATGAGGCCGGGCTGCCAGAACCTCCCATACAATACAATGCTTCCATGTTTGAGGTTTTCCCGGTTCATTCCTCTCAACGTGTTCGTGTTGTGAGTCAAGCTGCATGCAGAGGAAAACTCCTCGCCATCGCCTCTGTGACTCAGCGTGACAGCCAGCAGTCATGTTGCACACACACACACACACACACACACACACACACACACACACACACACACACACACACAGCCGCGCTGAGGAGGCTGCGTCGGCTCAGTTTTATTTACTTTTGTGTAGGTAGGTGATACCTAGAAGTCTAGCCTTTTAGTTTAGTTTTCTCTCACTCAGCAGCAGAACGTTGGGAAGGGGCTGCTCCCCTCAGCCTGCTGAGGACGTTGAGTTCATGCACAAACAGAAACGTGAGATTCTGCAAATGATTTAAACTGTACGTGATATCCTTAAAATCAATGACACTCTTTTTCCATACTTTTTCAATCAATCAATAAATACTAAGGGTTATCCCTGAGTTGAATCTGATTGGTCGAGACTTGCCTGAGGATCTTTCTGGTAAAGTCTGTGCTTCAAACATTTCCTTTTGAAAATTGAAAAATCCTGCACCGAATCCACAACCAACCAGAAGTCAGAACTGAGCCTTCTACTCACAGCCGACACGGACACAAAAGACTTTACTTCCAGTGCGTGATCCAAACTCGTCAGAGGCCCGAGCGGAAAACACTCCAGTCCAGATTGCGCCTTTGAAGACCGGCAGCCATTTCCCTGACGTGTGAGCGGGACGAGACGGCAACACACACAACAGCCTGATGGCCTTCTAGTCTTGGCAAGGCATCCGTTCATCTACATCTTGTTTCATAAACTCACAGCTTGACTCTGATTTCTGCCTCATTACACTGTGAACAGAGAATGGGCCAGTGTGTGTGTGTGTGTGTATGTGTGTGTGTGTATGTGTGTGTGTGTGTGTGTGTGTGTGTATGTGTGTGTGCGTCTGAGACGTGAGATTACTATCTCGGTCTCCAAGGAGAGATTCTCCCAAGCAATTCAAGCTGACAACCATTTACGTAGGCACACACACACACACACACACACACACACACACACACACACACACACACACACACACACACACAGTGAAAAAATGGGAGCAAATGCTTGGTAACAAAGTACACACTCTTAATCCCACACACGCTGGAGAACGCGACTAATAATCAGGGGGTCAACATCCGTGTTCAATAACACACACACACACACACACACACACACACACACACACACACACACACACACGCACACACACGTGCCCCTCTCTACTATCAGTATTCATCTTGCTCTCACATCCATTGAGGCTCTCTATGGTCATTAACCCGCTTCTTCCTTTTTCAGTAATCTGTTCCATATTAGTAATTGGATTATTAAACACGCTACGGAAACGGAATCTCATTACTGTCAGTTACCGGATCAGAATTTGGATCATTTGGATTCAAGTAGTCCATCCACAGGGGGCTTAGAGCATGAGAGTGGCGTCTGAGGGATCTTTCACCCAGGAGACGTTCACTCCCCGTGTGAAACGAGAAATCAGCGTTCATTATGCCAACTTCTGTATAGCCACTTCGGTCGTGTCTTTTAACCCGTAAGAATATATATATATATATATATATATATATATATATATCAATAAATACTATTATAAATACACTACCGTTCAAAGGTTTGGGGTCACCCAGACACATTTTCAGTTTCTTCTTAATTCCCTGCATGGAATAGCCTTCATCTCTAAGAACAAGAACAGACTGGAGAGTTTCACATGAAAGTTCTCTTTTTCTGGCCATTTTGAGAGTATAATGGAACCCAAATGCTCCAGATACTCAACTAGCTCAAAGGAAGGCCAGTTGTAAAGCTTCTCTCACCAGCATCACTGTTTTAAGCTGTGCTAACATAATTGCACAAGGGTTTTCTAATCATCCGTTAGTCTTCTATGTAATGAGCAAACACAATGTACCATTAGAACACTGAGTGATAGCTGCTGGAAATGGGCCTCTATACACCTATGGAGATATTTCATTAAAAACCACCTAGAATAGTCATTTACCACATTAACAATGTAGAGTGTATTTCTGATTCATTGAATGTGATCTTCATTGAAAAAAACAGTGCTTTTCTTTGAGAAATAAGGACATTTCTAAGTGACCCCAAACTTTCGAACGGTAGTGTATAATATTTTTATTTTGCCATTTATTTTCTTCTGAAACCGTATTGTCGTGCTCCTTGTTCTGGTTGAGTTTGTTTCTGCTTTTACTTTGAAGTTCTCCGTGTTTGTTTCACTTCCTGTCTCTGTGGTCGTCCCTCCTTTTCTTTTCTGTGCAGTCGGTCACGTCTCCTCCTGTTGCCGAGGTAACTTTCTTCATGTTTCTCCTTATGCCGTGTTCACACCGGACGCGGTGCGAAATTTCGTGCCGCGTCCACCGCGGAAGTTTACTCGCGTGAGTGAAACGAGGGTGTTCACACCAAGCACGAAAAATCGCGGCGCGAAGGGGGCGTGGCTTAGCTCTGTTGCTTGCCTCTGTGAGAGACAAGTGACGAAGCTTTCATTTCCGCTATCGACCATGGAATAAATAACCACTAGTTCTGCTTTATACTTGTTGTGGAAGTCCCAAACATGTCGTCCGTAGCCGCACACAGCTCGGTGAATTTCACCGACTCCTCCAGGAACTGCGTCTCGCGTATCTCCGTAAAACGATACCGATTATGCCATCCACCATGGAAATAACCACCAGTTCTGCTTCATACTTTATGTGTAAACTCCACATATGTCGGAACATCAAACTCCATGGTGTCTGGGTTCATAATATTATCCGTAGTCCCACAACAGCGTCTCAATGAAGCCGCTGTCAGCGCTGGTTCAGGCGGAGCAGCAGCAGTTTCATTCAGAAACGGGGAGACGGCGGTGGTGACGGGCGGAGCTTCAACGCTGATTCTCAACGCTGATTGGCTGCCGCAACTTTGCGTCACGCGATTTCTCCGCCAGAGTTGGGAGAATTCAACTCACGCGAATTCGCGCCGCGTCCTTCGCTTTGTTCGCCCCAGGTCAAACGTTCTGTTCGCGCCACCTCAAACTCGTCTATCTCGCCGCGGCGCAAATAAATCGGCAATTCGCGTCGCAGCGCGTCTGTGGATTGACTTTACATGTAATCTGGTCGCGCCGCAAATTCGCGCCGCGTCCGGTGTGAACACGGCATTACAGTGTTTCCTGTTTCATGTTGTGTGTTATATATATATATATATGTGTGTTATGTTGCTCACCTCTCCTCTCGCTTCAGGTCACTTCACTTCCTGCCTTTGTGTGTTTTCCCGCCCCTGTGATTGTCTGCCCCGCCCCTGATTGAATCCACCTGTGTCTAATCGTAGAGTCGTTTTGTATACATGTCAGTTGAATTCACACATCTGTACATTGAAAGACACCAAATATGTCTCAGTACATGTTTCAAGGTGCTAGAGTGGTTTTCAAAAGATGCATGCGACGAGCAAAAACGAGGCGATGACTTTAACATAAGATATCATAGGAAGCGTTGTATGAGGAATGGTGTGTGCGCACAAACACACACTGGTTCTCGCCTTCAAACATGATGCAAGCAGCGTGTTTAAATATAACAAAATGCTTTTGATGTGAATGTAAAAATAAAAAGTAGTATTTTTGAAGCCGTGAGAAATTTGAATACCATTCCATATGCAACTCCATGCTCATCAATGAGGCGTCAACTGGAGTAGCATCCTCTTTAAAACACGCTAACACTATCCCCAGTGTCATACCCCCGTCACTCCTACCCACAATGCCCTGCTTCAGCCTGCTGTTTGAGAGCAGCTGTGCCACGCTTTAAAATATGTGCAGAGACGCCACCAACGCCACACTGTGACTTGTAGAATTCCTTTTAGCTGCAGGACACGTATTAATGAACCCAACAATGTCTCTGCGCCTTAATATTAGCATCAGTCTGAGAGTGGTGTAACAACACACTCAGAAGAACACTGGATCCATTCTGTGGAGCTCCACAGGGATTTCAGGTCATCCAGGTGGGCGTTGTGAGTTGCTGTGGCTAATGTTCAGAGAAACGCAAGGTACGCTAGAGTAGCTTCTTTTAGCTGCGGGGCAGCGCTCATAAACAAGAGGAAGTGCGTTGTTGCGTTGGCAGGGTTCAGTGTGGATGTGTCGGGTTTGGGAGTCGCCGCCGGCAAAGTCCAAGCAGACAACAATACAAACAATACTGCACTGTTTCAGTCCATTGCAAGGTGCTTTGTGACACGGTTTGCTTCTTGAAATAAATTCCACATTTAGAGTAGAACCTGCTAGCGGGCGCATGTTCTGCAAAAGCGAGAATTTTAAAAAAAAAATGTAAAAAAGTTCTTAATTCCATTCACTCTGGAGCTTTGCTGCTAGCTGACCAGAAGCTAATGCTCACTCATGTAAGCTTCAGATAAATACTGAAATTACTGAGTCAGTTTTTGTCTCTTCTCTACCTTCACCATTGCCGTTAGCATAATGCTAATGTGCTAACACCGTGTATTGTGTGTGATGTTAATGTGAATGTACTGTAAAGTGAGTGTAATCAGAAAAGTTTTCCTCGTAGTGACGAGCCTCCATCAAATATGTCCTCAGACTCCTCAGCTGCACAGCACCACGACCAGCTAGTGAAGCCAGTGAGCGTCTCTAGAGGAGAAGTGGGGCGTAAAAACCCAACAACTCGAATTAAGTTCCGAAAAGATCATTTCAAGTTCACGGCAATCAGACTAATTGACGGATTGAAGTGGTCGAGGTGATTGTGAGTCTGCAAATAGTTTTGTTGAGCGGCCCGAGAGTGGCACTCACTTCAGGTGATGTGGACCGCTGTGATTGGCTCGTGAGGAACCCAATCAAATGGGCTGCATCTGGGGCCGTCCAGGCAGTGGAGTCATGTCCATCGGCTAGTCGGTGGAACGAGAACAACAAAGCTGGAGGTCGTTACATAACTCTGATATACAAAGTGCATAAGATAGTATACCTCAAGGCTGCAAATGTCTATATATACAATGTGTGTACGTCTTTTATTTTATCCGACTTTGTAAAGTGTACTTATGAACGATCTAGTGAAACGTTACGGCCGCCGCCGGAAATGACGGCGAGGTTGCGGGGTTTATGTAATTACATAAACTTAGCGGTAAGTTTATTTTGTTCTGTTTGGATAGAACTCTTCCCACAATGCTTTACTGTATTTCAGCAATTTAAATGAAGTTAATCAACGTTGTGGTTCTGGAGATCCTTTAGGAAACGTCACTTGACTTTGTTCCTCTTTTTGTTGTCCGATAATGGGCGCCGCGGGGCTCAAATTAATAAGGTTTAAAAAAAAGAAGATGTTTATAGGAAAACTTCCCGTCTACATCAACTATGTTCCAGATGGTTTGAAAGCACTATTTAAAGAGACGTACTTTGAACAGGTGAGCTACAAATGTAAAAGGGAAACTTGGATCTTCATTTTTTTAAATCTTCCATCTTCTTATGCTGTGACCCAGATAAACGTCTCTGGCCAAAGGGCTGAAGACGATGTGTTCATAACCCAGTATTGGGAGACCGAGAGATTAGAACTGATTACCGGAGGGCTTTGTTGTGAGCTTATAGTTAAATATGGATCCACCCTCCAAAATCTAGCATCCACCTCATCTGCATGGACTTAAAAGAGATGGCCGTCTATTTATACCTAATCTCCCTTCCTTCTTGCCTCGAAACGCGTTGGAGGAGCTGACCGGGTCTGACCTGCGGCCACCGGGTCATCTGGGTCAGCCGCTCTCCTCCGGGGGCGGAGCTCAGGGACAACGCTGTCTCGTTTGTGGAGGTCAGAAATAACTCAGGACGACGTAGTATAACACAGGATGTATTATAACACAGGACGTAGTATAACACAGGATGTAGTATAACACATGACGTAGTATAACACAGGATGTAGTATAACACAGAATGTAGTATAACACAGGATGTACTATAACACAGGACGTAGTATAACACAGGATGTAGTATAACACAGGATGTACTATAACACAGGATGTACTATAACACAGGATGTAGTATAACACAGGATGTAGTATAACACAGGATGTAGTGTAACACAGGATGTAGTATAACAGAGGATGTACTATAACACAGGATGTAGTATAACACAGGATGTACTATAACACAGGATGTAGTATCACACAGGATGTAGTGTAACACAGGATGTAGTATAACACAGGATGTACTATAACACAGGATGTAGTATAACACAGGATGTAGTGTAACACAGGATGTAGTGTAACACAGGATGTAGCATAATACAGGATGTAGTATAACACAGGACGTAGTATAACACATGATGTAGTATAACACAGGACGTAGTATAACACAGGATGTAGTATAACACAGGACGTAGTATAACACATGATGTAGTTTAACACAGGATGTAGTATAACACATGATGTAGTATAACACATGATGTAGTATAACACAGGATGTAGTACAACACATGATGTAGTATAACACAGGATGTACTATAACACAGGATGTAGTATAACACAGGATGTAGTATAACACAGGATGTAGTGTAACACAGGATGTAGTATAACACAGGATGTAGCATAATACAGGATGTAGTATAACACAGGACGTAGTATAACACATGATGTAGTATAACACAGGATGTAGTATAACACATGATGTAGTATAACACATGATGTAGTATAACACAAGACGTAGTATAACACAGGATGTGGTACAACACATGATGTAGTATAACACAGGACGTAGTATAACACATGATGTAGTATAACACAGGACGTAGTATAACAGAGGATGTAGTATAACAGAGGATGTACTATAACACAGGACGTAGTATAACACAGGATGTAGTATAACACAGGATGTAGTATAACACAGGACGTAGTATAACACATGATGTAGTATAACACAGGATGTAGTATAACACAGGATGTAGTATAACACAGGATGTAGTATAACACAGGATGTAATATAACACAGGACGTAGTATAACACAGGATGTAGTATAACACAGGATGTAGTATAACACAGGACGTAGTATAACAGAGGATGTAGTATAACAGAGGATGTACTATAACACAGGACGTAGTATAACACAGGATGTAGTATAACACAGGACGTAGTATAACACATGATGTAGTATAACACAGGACGTAGTATAACAGAGGATGTAGTATAACAGAGGATGTACTATAACACAGGACGTAGTATAACACAGGATGTAGTATAACACAGGACGTAGTATAACACATGATGTAGTATAACACAGGACGTAGTATAACACAGGATGTACTATAACACAGGATGTAGTACAACACAGGATGTAGTATAACACATGATGTAGTATAACACAGGATGTAGTATAACACAGGATGTACTATAACACAGGATGTAGTACAACACAGGATGTAGTATAACACATGATGTAGTATAACACAGGACGTAGTATAACAGAGGATGTAGTATAACAGAGGATGTACTATAACAGAGGATGTAGTATAACACAGGATGTAGTATAACACAGGATGTAGTACAACACAGGATGTAGTATAACACAGGACGTAGTATAACGGGAGCATGTGTGGAAATATGCGATCGCCGCGTTTCAAAAATCCAAGCACATCTGCCGTAGTTATTCCTCAATGTGTTGCTATTGTTTTAAATGTATTTTTATCAGGATCACATAGAGGCAGAATATGCTGAACGCACAGATATGAAAGAAAAACCAACAGTACTGGCCTGCAGGATGGAAACAAGTGGTGTGCTCAACAAAACAGTATAATTATGATATCTCATCCTAAATACAGTACTTTGTGAGGGTTACTTGCACTCTAGACTAAATCTGATATTGAGTCATGGCTAAATAGTCCACTTTCTAAAGCTTCCTTCTGTCTATGCACATTTTGATTGCAGGTTGTTCTTTTTTTTAGTTAATTGACTTTTCCAGTGAGTTGAGGTAATATATTGACAGCCTTTTCTTCCAGACGTGTAACTCTGTCAACACAAGGTGGTGATTATCTTTTCAACAATCTCACATGTCCGACATTGAGCAGCGTACACACTGCTGTGTCTGACAGGAACGAGAGGAGCCATGCTGCTGGCCTAGATCCTGACATGGAGGACAAGGAAACCATGTAGAAGTCTACTTCCATCCTGTCTGCTTCTACCAGCTGAAGCATTGTTCATTATCGACATACATATCACACTCATCATCATGACAGGAAGCTCGTCCACACAATTATTTAGTTTCATGTCAATTAATACTGAAGTGACTCTTCAGTAGAGATTATATCAGATTATTGTGGATTATCCATGGATACACACTGTATTTGGGAAGACTGCCCTCCAACACTTCATTTAATAAAATGCTATGAATCAAAAGGGATTTAAAGCTTTTCATCCTAGCTTTTTTTAATAAATATTCATTAAATGTTCATCCTAGTTTGTGAAGATGATTGTTTGTGTGTGCTTTTGTGTGACTGAGTTATGTTCTTACTCTAAACTCTTATTTTGTAGTAGTATTCAGGGTTCACTGGCATTATACAGTGTATAAACAGTATATATGCTATACATTTTGCTTCTTCTTTTTTTCTGCAGAAAAATCATGCAGAGAAAACCAGCATAAAACAGAAGGATGGTGACGTGAAGTGATCTCACTCTCGGCGCGTCGACACCTTCTGTCCGTCATACAGGAACAAAAAAAAAGATGTTTTTGCATTATGCATGGGGACAAACACGATAATCACTTTGGCACGTGAGAGGCTGAGATTCCCGGGGACATCGGGGGAATTCACCACGAGTGCTTCCCAGCAGGGCCTTGATTGTAAAGGAGCATGCGGAGACAGGCGTGTCATTTAGAGTCACTTAAGTTCCGCCGGATGCGGAGTCGCGTCATTAGGGATGAGTGTCACGCGCAGATTGATGCGCCCGGCGGAAGCAAACATACCAGTAGAGAGAGAGAGAGAGAGAGAGAGAGACTCTCAAGTGCCTGTTGAGATTCCAGTGGAGAGAGAGGGTTCCCCTTCAATATTTTACCACTTAAGCATCACTCTATCAAGGATGCTGGCGCACCCTTCTTTCTTTTCCTTTTCTTTATTCCATGTGCCAGTCAGGCCCGCTTGCATACATGTTTCATAGTTCCTGACACATTCAATGTCGAAGTGGGTCACACACGCACACACACACACACACACACACACACACACACACACACACACACACACACACACACACACACACACACAGAGGAAATGATTTATTTACGCCACATACTCATTGTCCATACGTTTCTGTCCACAGCAGCGCAGGACACGCACATCTAATTATGAGGAGGAACATCCAGAGCGCTCATCTTTTGGACGGCGGCGCATACATTAAGGCATGAGTGACGTTTCAGAGGGAAATGACAGAGCACACCGCAGCACTTACCGCCACATTATCGGAAACAGCCCATGCGTCGCCTCGCATTCCTTTTACGCCACTTATAGGAGGAAGATGCAGAGTTTCTCACCCGGGGCTCTTGACAGCTGATGTCTGATGTCTGATGCATACGAGTCTCCTCTCTTCTCTCTTCTTACGCTGCTGCTTTTCACTTTGGTGATTTATTCGGTGTTCTGTGTCTCTTTGGAGTTCCTCCTGCTGAGCATTTCACAGAGTTCATTACGACTAAGTGCTCGTGCTTATTCAATTCAATTCAGTTGATTTTGTATCACCGAACGTTACAAATTAAAATGTGCCTCGGAGGGCTTTACAATCTGTACACACAACATCCCTGTCCCGGGACCTCACATCGGATCAGGAAAAAATAGGAAAAACCCGTTCACTGGGAAAAACAGGAGGAATCCTTCAAAGAGCAACAGAGGAGGATCCCTCTCCCCAGATGGACAAAAGCAATAGATGTCATGAGACCAGAATGAATAACGTAACATTACATGAATATGACAGAAATTATTCATATAATGAGTAGTATACGCATGGCGGGCGATCCATGAAGCAGAAGAGAGAGAGGCATCAGCAGGGCCATGGCAGGAGGTAGGAGGCAGGAGGTAGAAGTTATCTTCATGATCTTTATAATGTTCATAGTGTAAACATTGTGTAGGTGATTTAGAGAGTAAACATTACAGATGACCTGTAATGTAGTGAAAGAGCTTAATCTTTGTTTATTTAAATGTTCGCCTCCGTATATTTCTTTTAAATTCACAGAAAGTTACAATATTAGATAATGCCTCATTTGCATTTTTAGACACATTTCAGAAAAACGTATATATATATATATATATATATATATATATATATATATATATATATATATATATATATATATATATTGCTATAAGTACTCAACTGGGGAAGTGACATGGTGATTATATATATATTAGTTAAACCGTGTTCCTTATCCACCTGGTGTGTCTCCCCTTCTCAATATTAACACCATAAACATGAGCAGCTGCAGCTTGTTTTCGCATCCTGTGAGTTTCTGTCGTATGGAATATGAAAGAGGCTTCAATGTGAGCATCTTATTAAGTTAGCGCTCGCTCCCGTCACCTCGCCCGTCGATACGGCAACATTTTGGGTGCGTGGAACACAAATACACGTGTTCAAGATCCAGCGTATGGAAATGTGAAAACACTCAGCAGGCGCCCGGCATGCGTGAGCGCTCACCTGCATTACAGGAACCTGCTGAGGTGGGCATTGAGACGGGTCAACATAATGTACTTCCAGGTTCACCTTAAGTTCTCACATTAATTATAGAAGTCACTCAGTTTCCTGAGTTGAATAAAATCACCCAAACAGCACGCTGATGCTGTGTAGCATTTCCTTTCTGCTGCTTCTTCCTGGTTTTTACCTTCCACTCATTGCCACGTATGATAAGATGTATGTTTGTAGTTTTGATGTTTGGTTCAAATGTTTTGTGTTTTTCAATGTCATTTTGGGACGCAAGACAAAAAGTAAAACGTAATCAAATATGCAAAACCGATTAAAACGATCACCACCTGATCCACAGCTGATTGTCAACATTGACCCAAAAGAGAGAGAGAGAGAGAGAGAGAGAGAGAGAGAGAGAGAGAGAGAGAGAGAGAGAGAGAGAGAGAGAGAGAGAGAGAGAGAGAGGACAGGAAATGAGTCAATGAGTCCTTTAGCTGATATCTATTTCCATTTTATCAAATTGGTACCTGCTGTATTAGCTAGGTAACGTACTTCAGAAAAAAAGAAATCGGTAGGTAAACATGACGGTAGAGTCGTCACTAGGGATCCGGCTGAAGCCTAACAGTGTGCCGTCATCCTGAGAATAATACACTGTGAACGACAAAGAAGCTTTTAAATGGTCAGACACAGCGAGTAGCGTTAGCTGTTAGAATCCTGAGAATGCTACACTATGAACGACAAAGCTGCTTTGAATCGTCAGGTCAGAGCGAGTAGCGTTAGCTATTAGCATCCTGAGAATGCTACATTGTGAACGACAAAGCTGCTTTTAAATCGGCAGACAGAGCGAGTAGCGCTAGCTGTTAGCATCCTGAGAATGCTACACTGTGAACGACAAAGCTGCTTTTAAATCGGCAGACAGAACGAGTAGTGTTAGCTGTTAGCATCCTGAGAATAATACACTGTGAACGACAAAGTGGCTTTTAAATCGGCAGACAGAGCGAGTAGCGTTAGCTGTTTGCATCCTGAGAATGCTACACTGTGAATGACAAAGCTGCTTTTAAACGATCAGACACAGCGAGTAGCGTTAGCTGTTTGCATCCTGAGAATGCTACACTGTGAACGACAAAGCTGCTTTTAAATCGGCAGACAGAGCGAGTAGCGTTAGCTGTTAGCATCCTGAGAATGATACACTGTGAACGACAAAGCGGCTTTTAAATGAGCAGAGAGCAAGTAGCGTTAGCTGTTAGCATCCTGAAAATGCTACACTGTGAACGACAAAGCAGCTTTTAAACGATCAGACACAGCGAGTAGCGTTAGCTGTTAGCATCCTGACAATGCTTCACTGTGAACGACAAAGCTGCTTTAAATTGGCAGGTCAGAGCGAGTAGCGTTAGCTGTTAGCATCTTGAGAATGCTACATTGTGAACGACAATGCTGCTTTTAAATCGGCCGGCAGAGTGCGTAGCGCTAGCTGTTAGCATCCTGCTCGGCCAAATAACGAAGCAAACGGCGAACGTCAACAGAGGTTGCATTGAGTTACATTATGATGCGTTCAAGCTCGAATCACTAAACATAATGTAACACTACATTATGTTATTATTATTATTATTATGGGCAGAGGTACATCTTAAAGCTACCATGATGTGTTCGAAGGTAATCTTATGTTTGGATTCACAATAAATTATTTTAAACCAGTATACGAACTGCAATAAAACGAGTTTATGTTCAAGTACAAGGGATTTATAGTTTTATTTGAGGGTTTTACTGTTTTATTGATTTGGGTGGACTGGTCGCTGGAGAGATGACCCACACGGCTCCCTGGGTGCTTCATACTCAATGAAACGGCTACATTTCACTGTGTGATGTTTGACTACAAAAGTTGATTCACTTAAAAAAGTAAAATCATTACACTGTCCAAATATGAAATGCACACTGTCCACTCAGGTGTTTTCGCTGGTAGTATTTTGTCTAATTGCACCATTGAGACGGGATTGGACGGTCTGTCACACCGGATTCAGACACCCGGCTTCTCTCCGGCTTTGGATAACGCTCCAGGAAAATCCCCTCATTAAAAGCAGGGGAGGCTTTGCTTTCAATGATTTCTTGTATTTAATGATATTATATTTCATTGCAGTGAGGAGAAACAAAGAAAAACCCTCTCTCCTCTCTACGGGGAGTTCAGGGTCAGCCACAGAGCGGCATCCCGGAGCGGGAAGAGATTCAATATCTTGCTCCAGGACACTTCAGCAGGGGGGCATCTTGCCAATACGGGGGCTTGAACTAAGTCCTTAATTACGTTCTGCCCGGTGCCGCTCCCTCTAACTCCCCCCGTGTCCTCCTCCGCTGTCGTGCAGCTGGCACCCTCATGCAGATACGGCTCCAATAAATGTGTGCTTTGCAGGTCCCAGATCAGCAGCATTACAGGCAGCCAAAAGCAAGAAGGGCTGAGGTGACCGTGGAATGATCATGCGATAAATACTTACAAAAAAGATGGAAACTATTTTTTGGGTATCATTCAAACTCAGCCCCACCTTTCCCCCTCCACTCTTAACCCATCCCTGAGCATCTCATTCACTTGCTCTCAGGGTCTATTTCTTGTTCTCTTTTTCGTTTCATTCCATCTTTTCCTGCTTCACCTCTCCTCCCGGTCTTCTCTTCCTCTCGCTTTACTTCTCCCTCCCCGGCGCTCTACATTTGTTTTGATGTGGAATGAGCACGTTTGATGGGGAGCTGAATAGAAGAGGTGCAGGGGGGAGGAGAGGGGGATTGTGGGAAGACAGCAGGTCCTATATATAGCGGTGAGCGTGGGTAGGTACCGTATTGACAGGAAAGACACGCGGTTTCTATCCAAAGCAAGAGAGAGGGATAATGAGACAGAGAGAGAAAAAAAAAGACAAATGATGTGTGTGTGTGTGTGTGTGTGTGTGTGTGTGTGTGTGTGTGTGTGTGTGTGTGTGTGTGTGTGTGTGTGTGTGTGTGTGTGAGAGAAACAGCGAGAGCAGTGTATTATCAGTTAAACAAGACGTTTCAAGGAAACATTCATATTACGTTTCTAAGCATAACCATTACCATTTACCATACAAGTACGGGTCCATAACTTATTCAAATTGCCCCCATTGATCCGATCTGTGGACCTTGGAGGTCAAAATCTGAAACCAAAAATTGTTTACATTTTGAACATGCACTGACAAATATGTCAGCTGATTGAAAAATCTGATAAGCAATTTTTTTTTAAACAGACGATCCTGACACGAGCATGTTGGGTTCTAGTCAATCCATTAAAAGTTGTGTGCACCAAACTGTTACTTCCTGTTACTCTGAAACTACTTCAGACGAGAGGGGGTGAGGAGTTTGAGGGAATAACGAGTGGAAGTGAAAACCCTGAAGTACTGTACACCAGAACAGTGAGTCAGATAAAGTATTTAAATAAAGCAGGCCAGACTCAGGGAAGAGTACCAGGTGATTATTGTTCTCCACTCAACTGAGGAAGTGCTGTTTACACCTCAGCTTTGTGCCTGTTGGATTCACTCTTTACATCTCATGTTCCTCGTTGTTTACAGTTAAAGAAAGAACATGTTGCTACCAGTGAGAGCAGAGGTTATGTTTGTATCTCCCAGAGCACTAAGTGCCAGAAGTGATGGATAATCCCATGCTTATAGGGAGCCGTGACTAATAGGGAGCCGTGAACAGATAACCATCACAGCCAAAAGATAACCATCACAGCCAAAAGATAACTATCATGCCCACCAGCAAACTACTAAAACTAAAAGATAACCATCACAACCAACTTATAACCAACAGCGTATCATCACGGCCACCTGCTAACCACCATTACAAACAGCTAACCACCATCACCACCTGCTAACCACCATTACAAACAGCTAACCACCATCACCACCTGCTAACCACCATTACAAACAGCTAACCATCATTACAAACAGCTAACCACCATAACCACCAGCTAACTACCATTACAAACAGCTAACCACCATAACCACCAGCTAACCACTATTACAAACAGCTAACCACCATTACAAACAGCTAACCACCATGACCACCAGCTAACCTTCATGACAAACAGCTAACCACCATGACCACCAGCTAACCTTCATGACAAACAGCTAACCACCATGACAAACAGCTAACCACCATTACAAACAGCTAACCACCATTACAGACAGCTAACCACCATTACAAACAGCTGGCCACCAATACAAACAGCTAACCACCATTACAAACAGCTGGCCACCATTACAAACAGCTAACCACCATTACAAACAGCTAACCACCATTACAAACAGCTGGCCACCATTACAAACAGCTAACCTCCATGACCACCAGCTAACCACCATTACAAACAGCTAGCCACCATTACAAACAGCTAACCACCATTACAAACAGCTAACCACCATGACCACCAGCTAACTACCATTACAAACAGCTAACCACCATTACAAACAGCTAACCACCATGACAAACAGCTAACCTCCATGAAAAACAGCTAACCACCATAACAAACAGCTAGCCACCATTACAAACAGCTGGCCACCATTACAAACAGCTAACCTCCATGACAAACAGCTAACCACCATGACAAATAGCTAACCACCATTACAAACAGCTGGCCACCATTACAAACAGCTAACCTCCATGACAAACAGCTAACCACTATTACAAACAGCTAACCACCATTACAAACAGCTCACCTCCATGACCACCAGCTAACCTCCATGACAAACAGCTAACCTCCATGACCACCAGCTAACCACCATTACAAACAGCTAGCCACCATTACAAACAGCTAACCACCATTACAAACAGCTAACCACCATGACCACCAGCTAACCACCATGACCACCAGCTAACTACCATTACAAACAGCTAACCACCATTACAAACAGCTAACCACCATGACCACCAGCTAACCTCCATGACAAACAGCTAACCACCATGACAAATAGCTAACCACCATTACAAACAGCTGGCCACCATTACAAACAGCTAACCTCCATTACAAACAGCTAACCACCATTACAAACAGCTAACCACCATTACAAACAGCTGGCCGCAATTACAAACAGCTAACCTCCATGACAAACAGCTAACCACCATGACAAATAGCTAACCTCCATGAAAAACAGCTAACCACCATGACAAATAGCTAACCTCCATGAAAAACAGCTAACCACCATAACAAACAGCTAACCTCCATGAAAAACAGCTAACCACCATAACAAACAGCTAACCTCCATGACAAATAGCTAACCACCATGACAAACAGCAAACCTCCATGAAAAACAGCTAATTACCATAACAAACAGCTAACCTCCATTAAAAACAGCTAACCACCATTACAAACAGCTAACCTCCATGAAAAACAGCTAACCACCATTACAAACAGCTAACCTCCATTACAAACAGCTAACCTCCATTACAAACAGCTAACCACCATAACCACCAGCTGACCACCAGGTAATCAAATCCTGCAGTTTGTATTTGTCTATTATTATAACTAGTCTCATCATCTGCACGTTCAGTTCCATGCTACTGCTAGTGCAATCTCTGAACCCATCGGCTATCCGTCTGAGGACAATTTAGCTTCTGGAAGTGATGGCCAATATTTCTGGGTTTCCAATGCAGCGAGTCTGGATCTCCGAGACTTCCTCCTCCGTGCGCCAGTCATTGTTTACAGTCGTATTTAGCAACTTGATACGGAGACTTGGAGTTGAGAGGCGACGTCTATGCCTGCTTTAACGTGATTGGGCAACACAACTCGAACCGCAAAACGCACAACACAACTCTTCCATCATTCTGCAGTTGTGTGCAGATATCTCTTGATGGAGATTATTGCTATGCACACGTTTCCTGCTGCTGTCGCTTCACGTTAAAAGCGTTTGACCGGCGTGTATCTGGAGCAAGAAACGCGATGTGCCGGCTAACGAATGTTAGCGCCGGCCGCTGTCGTCTTCTGCTTTCTAGACCGCTGATGGCCGAGAAGAAGACGAGCAGCTGCTGTGAGCTGATAGATGAAGAGCTAGTGACCAACTTCCCCTGATGGTGTGTGGAAAACTGCTGGTAACATGCAGCATGAAAACCAAATGCAGTCGCTGCCCCCAGAAGTCTGGGACCTGTAGTCACTCGCTGTAGACAGAGCCTCAATGAGCCTCTGGGACCATTACACAGGAACTGAATTGCACATTAAACATCATTGTAAAATATGAATTAGTTTTCTGTCATCATCATAAACAGATTTAGCCTCATTGACTTCTGCATGCTAGTTAATAGACAACGTGCAGCAAAGTGGAGTAATCCTGGACAGATTCACGGCACTACTTTCCTCTGCTGTAACGCCTCATCTTCTCTTCCTCACTTCACCTCTCTCTCTTCACTCATCTCTCTCTCTGCTGCCAAACCTCATATCTCACTTGTTATTGCTCATTCTTCCCCGTTTCGCCCCTCGCCTCCTCTTTTATTCCTTCATTCGCTCTATTTTCTCCTTGTCTCCTGGTCCAGGCTCATTCCGTGACACTTCATTCATACGGCAGCAGTAAATGTGAGTGTAATGTGTCCGAGTCATACGAATGTGGAAACAGCGGGGATGAAATCCGCAGAATCAACATTCGCAATGGGCGAGGTAAAGATGAGAAAGAAAAGCTGTAAAAGCAAAGTGAACAAAGTGAAGAGATAAATGTCAAGGTAACAATAAAGCAAGGAACAATAACAGTTTTATGAGATTCTGAATGTGTGTGTGTGTGTGTGTTTATCTCCCTCTTCCAGTTCACCAGTTATTGTTGTTTGGCTCTCAGAGGGGAGAGGAAAAAGGGGAAACAGCTCTTAACTTCTCTTTAATTGCGGTCACTAAGTCCGGCGCTCCGCTCCTCCGCTGGAGTCGAGCTCTTAAAGCGAGTCGGGGAAAACTGCACTGGGAAAAGTAGGGTACAACCGATGGTCACTACCCATCATGCATTGCCCGGACGGGGAACCGGCAGACGGACGACAGGAGGAGCAGCGACAAATTGTTGTGGCACAACAAATTATGTATTTAATGTCAGCGTTGCAACGCAAACATCCGCAAAGTACTTAGTTTTTAATAATTTGGGAACATATGCTTATCGCCCGCACATTGGCACACCCCTTTACTCCTTTCGTTCCTTTCAAAATAAAAGCTCAAGACATACCAGTGTTTACCAGTGGGGAACTTAAATCCACTAATTCCGCTCAGAGTAGCTTACAATATGTATTCATCATAAAAAAAGAATCCACGCCTGTCAACAGCGGAGAGATAATGACCATCTGCAACGTTTCTTTTCAATAGAAAGCCAAAAAAAAGAATCTTTCCAAACAAGCGAGTTGGACATGTGATGTGAGTAAGTTTGTCTTCCACATTTTCAGAGAGGAATCTTTCCGGTGCCGGTTGCGTTTCCTTCAGCGTACGCCCGATCGATGCGCTCCTCCCATGGGGACTGTCGCACTTATTAACCGATCGATAACGCCGCTCCCATTAAAGTTATTTCAGAATCCATAATGCATTCAGATTTCAGCTGTGAGTTAATCCATACCATTAATATTCCAATCAACCGGGGCATGATGGCTGGAGATGAGGAGCGTCTGGGAGCGGCGCTGCGTTAACCGCGGACATCGATGAATAAATAAAAGCTGCGTGTGCATCACTCGGGTTCCTCACCACCGGGTCAGACCGGCTGCTCTGTCACCTGGGCTGAAGAGCCACTGCTGTCCGGCTGCCTGTAGTTCAGCTGGACAGGTAAGGGAGGAACTCATGAGAGTCCTTTAACCCTTCAGGGTCTTAGGCCTTTCTCTCGATTTTACATAATTTCGTAAATTCCCTTTTATAGGCACTTGCATATGAGATACATACCCATGTGTTACTTCAAAAAGTGCAGAACAATCTCAGCTCTCTATATAACGAGGCACCATTGTCATAAGTGTACAGTGATAATATGGCCCTAAAGCTGAAAAATTGAAGCTCGATTTTTGAAATTCTTCATATCTCTTGTGAAAACATAACTTTACTCATGTGGATGAACTGTTTTGGTGATGGAAATTGTTTTACCAAAGGTCTTAGCTTCACAAAAGCAGTGAATATATGAATAACATGGTATATTCATGTAAATACATGTCTAATACCATATTTGGTATTATGTTTTTTTGAGTAGAAGTGTTGTCTGTCAATACTTTCATCAACATGAGAGGGACTTCATACTACTGAACAAGCTTCCAGGGCCAGTACTTCCCAAAGTTATAAGAATTCTCCGGAGCCAACTTAAGACAGAAACGTTCTAAGCATAAGACATATTCATCAAGCAGCTCAGACCAACACACAGCACAGGATCACCTTTAGGAGCAGCTCTGAAGTGATCACATGATTACTACACTGTTAAGTCTGTGTTTTTCTCAGAGACACAACTCTGTATGATTTTTAATATTGCATTGGTCTAAAATGATCTCAAGAAGCAATGAACAAAATGTCCCTTTAATGGAAAACCTTTCGCATCTTGAGGAAAATAAGTGTCCTGCGTGTCCTGAGCTGACCCGACACTAAACCTCCGTAAACCTGTTGACACAAGAGCGCGTTATCGAGCTTTCTCTTCACAGATTTATGGCCGCAGCACAAAGACTCCCCGAGCTGTGGCAATAACACAATAGGAGCGACTCGGTGCGACCCCCCTGACTGTGGCCACGCTCCGGCGGGAAGAACGGGAACGCCGAAGACGACCTGTCCACCTCTGGCACAAGGACGCAGACGGCCTTTAATCAGCCGGCGTCTCGCTGCTCTCAGACCGCAGGAACAAGAACACGTCTTCTCCTCCTGCCGAGTAAGTGACCAGAGCAGCTTTTAATAGAGGTTAAGAAAAGTCCCACCCTGGAGCAAGCGTCTGCACTCTCAGAGGCATGTCACACACACACACACACACACACACACACACACACACACACACACACACACACACACACACACACACACACACACACATACACACCCTTCAGGTGCAGTGTGTTCTTTATCGAAACAGGCGATCCAACCATGAGAGGTAGAATAACCCACGTCAGGAAGCAACAGTGCCTCATACCTTCAGATATCCACAGCAGAACTACACACACACACACACACACACACACACACACACACACACACACACACACACACACACACACGCACACACACGCACAAACAAAGTAGGTCTAGGCTGCCTGCGCTAGGTCAGAGCAGCAAAGCAAAGCTAATGGATGTAGACAATAGGTGTGTGATTGTGTGTGTGTGTGTGTGTGTGTGTGTGTGTGTGTGTGTGTGTGTGTGTGTGTGTGTGTGTGTGTGTGCCAAATGTAGACAGACTGACTGTGTGTAGGTGTGTCTGTGTGTGTGTGTGTGTATCGCTGAGGGCCATGTGTGACCCTGACCACAACTACTTGCATGACCTCAGCATGTGCACAGTGGCCTAATGGTGCAATCACGTGTGTGTGTGTGTGTGTGTGTGTGTGTGTGTGTGTGTGTGTGTGTGTGTGTGTGTGTGTGTGTGCAGAAGCACTGAAGCAGCAGGGTTTAAGATCAAAGTTAGTGAGACGTAATTCTGGATTTATGAGCTGCAGACGCACAGATTGTACATAATTATAAACGGCTTTGTTGCATTAAGCAGAGTGGTGGGATATTAATATATTAATATATGAATATATTAATATATTGGGTTATCGGTCCGTCCCATCCCAAAACACATTCCTTTCTTTATTCTTATGTGGCATTTTGACAGCGACTTATCTGAACTTACAGGAGACAGAGTGTATCGTCTGTTTCTCATGTCTGTGATAGACTTGAGCTTCAGAGACCTTCACACTACAATCACTCTGTTGGTTTGACTTCTGTCAGCTTTTTAGTATACCTTTCTTTGTCGACCATAATTCATTATAAACCTACTTATAATGTGTGATAATCTACTTATATCACTTTAACAACAATAATAACAAAGTATATATAATGTAAAATGTCGCGTATCACAATACTTCATAATTGCTGGTCTGTCACTTATTTTATTTACAAAGATCAAAGTTTATTATGAAACCAACCCTTATAATTACTGTTGTAATGCATTTCAATATGATTATAAGCTCTCTAAATGCTCATTGTTTGCTCAGTATTGAAAGATTTTTTTTGAAAAAAACACACATTGTATGTGTTGTTCCTGTATATGCACTTGTATTCACTTTACTTATAATATATGTTGATAGCATTATGAAACACTATGATCCTTGTAAGGAGAAAGAAAACAAGTGAGTGACCAACAATTATAAAGTTTTAAGATACTCATCTTTAATATGAGTATTATACATAATTAGGAATATATGAGCACTTCTAACTATCATTTTACAGTGCAATACGCAGATTATATCACATTATGAGTATGTTAATAATGCATTATCATCATAGAAAGTGCTAAGGTATAAAAAGGTCTAACACCAGCAATCATAGTGACTTTTGGAGCATCTTGAGATGTTTTCTTGCATTAATCTTTCAACATAACGCCTACGTGAGGAAGCATTCATTCGTCGAGTAGCCGGCCCCTCCTTCTGGACGGGATATTATAAATTGGTCTGATATTTGATAAAATGCCGGCACAAAGTGTTCAAGCGAGAGATGTAAATGTGCAAGGAAGTGCAAGGAAGCTGAATGCTGTTCGTCCTGCTCAGGACACTCTGTGCCCAAACGGATCACAGCTTCTGTCCAAGGTGCTGATTGTAGCGCCGCATCGCGGGAGCTGTCCGTGGTTCTGAAGCTGTCTCTGGTGCTGAAGCTGTCCGTGGTGCTGAAGCTGTCCGTGGTTCTGAAGCTGTCCGTGGTTCTGAAGCTGTCCCTGGTGCTGAAGCTGTCCGTGGTGCTGAAGCTGTCCGTGGTTCTGAAGCTGTCCGTGGTGCTGAAGCTGTCCGTGGTTCTGAAGCTGTCCCTGGTGCTGAAGCTGTCCGTGGTTCTGAAGCTGTCCCTGGTGCTGAAGCTGTCCGTGGTGCTGAAGCTGTCCGTGGTTCTGAAGCTGTCCCTGGTGCTGAAGCTGTCCGTGGTTCTGAAGCTGTCCCTGGTTCTGAAGCTGTCCGTGGTGCTGAAGCTGTCCGTGGTTCTGAAGCTGTCCCTGGTTCTGAAGCTGTCCGTGGTTCTGAAGCTGTCCGTGGTGCTGAAGCTGTCCGTAGTGCTGAAGCTGTCCGTGGTGCTGAAGCTGTCCGTGGTGCTGACGCTGTACGTGGTGCTGACGCTGTACGTGGTGCTGAAGCTGTCCCTGGGGCTGAAGCTGTCCGTGGTGCTGAAGCTGTCCGTGGTGCTGACGCTGTACGTGGTGCTGACGCTGTCCCTGGGGCTGAAGCTGTCCGTGGTGCTGAAGCTGTCTGTGGTGCTGACGCTGTCCGTGGTTCTGAAGCTGTCCCTGGTTCTGAAGCTGTCCGTGGTGCTGACGCTGTCCCTGGGGCTGAAGCTGTCCGTGGTGCTGAAGCTGTCTGTGGTGCTGACGCTGTCTGTGGTGCTGACGCTGTCCCTGGTGCTGACGCTGTCCCTGGTTCTGAAGCTGTCCCTGGTTCTGAAGCTGTCCGTGGTGCTGACGCTGTCCCTGGTGCTGAAGCTGTCCCTGGTGCTGACGCTGTCCCTGGTGCTGAAGCTGTCCCTGGTGCTGACGCTGTCCCTGGTGCTGACGCTGTCCGTGGTTCTGAAGCTGTCCGTGGTGCTGAAGCTGTCCCTGGTGCTGAAGCTGCTCACTGATGACCAACAGAGTCGTATTATCTCTGTTGTTATTATTGTGCTGGTGTGAATGCGATGCCAATGTGTGGATTGGACTGAAAGACACTGATGGAGATCATCTGTAACGAAAGCACAGGCGTATGTCGGGAAACGAGGCGCGCAGAGGCAGGAGCGATAGCTTGAATTGCAAATCTTGCACTTTTTTATCTTTGAAACAGTACCCCTGAGAATCATTATTGATCTTCCATAAAGTTACAGAGTGCAGAGGAGACAGATTGAGATGCTCAAAATGGATGCAGAGGCTTGCATATGCTGATTATAAGTATTAATATAAAGGTACAAACATTTTCAAAAGCTCCCAAATCCTATCTGCAATTCAAAAGTGTCTCTTTGTCCGACTCACAGGAACATTGTGCTGCAGCCCAGGTGTCGGGTCACTCGGTAGAGCGAGTCGTCCCTTCGATCAGACGCCCATGTCGCTCGTCCATGTCGGTGTGACTTTGGGAAAGACGCGTCACCCTTTGCATGGTAGCCCCGCCCATCAGCGTGTGAATGGGTGAATGATGACAAGTTGAGCTTTGAGTGGTTGGAAGGCTATACAAGAAAAATCTATTGACTCGTAATCATATATATATATATATATATATATATATATATATATATATATATATATATATATATATATATATATATATATATATATATACTGTTTTACTGTTATATTCATAACTATGTTTTGTTTATGAATCATATATAGTGTTGTACAGGCCTGTGACTTCAGATTGAACTTTTCCCTGAACTCTGACACACTTTGCAAACTACCTTGGTAGAGTCATCAGACCGGTAGACTCTGTATGCCTCTAAAGAACATACAGAAGCTTATGACCATGGCCGATGCAAGCCAAGGGAAAGACGTCAGCAGGGCTTCTGTTGATTGTTCATCATAATGTATGTTAGAGGTCTTTAGTCTAGGAAATGCAATTTGTGCATCATGTTGTAGTTCTGAACTCTGCTCCTTCCTTGCAACAAATACATGTCCTGATTAATGATTTCACGACGGTGTGGAGTGATATCTTCTGTCGAAGCTCCGTCAGTATTCCTCCAGTCCTCTCCTGAGCGTGGCCTTCTCAGTCAAAGCGAGTCCTGCAGGATATCGAGCAACCGTTCCTTAAAGTTGCGTGGTGAAAGCGTAGACGAGTACAACGAGCGCTGGAAGTCCACTCAGGTGTGCGGTTGTGTTGATGGGTCAGACACACACAGGACTCTCAGCCAGGAGACCACTGTTAGAGTCCCGTGTGTCAACATTGACTTTACGCTTTACGTAACGTTCTTCTGCTTGTTGCGTAACATTAGGTCAGAAAGTTGGCTTCAGGCGTTTGTTATTATTATTATTTTCATGTTATGTTATTATTTTAAGACAAACCATGTGATGTTTCTAACTTTAATCCAGCAGTAGTGTTGCCTGAACCTAAACCAGTCGCTGACACGCAGCTGACATGTAGCATGTCTGTGTTCACATGCAAGAAGCGTACAACGCCAACATGTGTTTGTGTCCACTGGGTTTAGCTGGCTTTGTTGAATGCAGCCTCTCCTCCATGAATACAGAGTAATCCTAACCTTGAATAGCATTTTTTTGTTTTTTTTTACCGCCCCCAGATGCAGCAGAACTGCATCTTAAAAGCGACATCAGAGATGAGTGTTACGGATGTAATGCGCGTAATTAGACGCTATCGAGGCTAAACAGACCGTCGTAAAAGATGTAGATCATTTAGCGGGTCGTTCCACATGACGGAGAGACGCAGCGGCGGAAAGAGAGAGGCAGGGAGGAAAGGAATAGGACCGAAATAGAGGAACACACAACAGATACAAAGCTGTGAGTCATAGAAGAGAGACAGAGGAGGAATCCGGAGTGGGAGAGAGAGAAAGAGCCTCTAAAGGCTGTTAAAATAAAACCAGCTAAATGAGTTGATTATATAAAAAAGCTCAGAAATAGAGGAAAACACAGGGAGAGGGAGGACATGAAAGGCCAGAGGGAAGGAGAACAGAAGAGAGACAAGTGGGGGAAATTCATTTTGGGGTTTGAAATAAAAACGGCTAAATGATCCGATTATCTACACAAACTGAGCAGTTTTCATGTTTGGACACTGTTGAATTCAGCGTGGAAGAGAGGTGGAGAGAAACAGGAGGGAGCTCGAGTCTTTTGATGAAAAAACCTCTGAATCAAAGCGCTGTTCCCAAAACAAGCTCAGAGATTTGCAATGCTAACCATCGCAGGCGAGGTCGGCACGCCGCCGCAATCACCGGAATATCATCTGTTTTAATGCGGATCAAGCGGAATATGGCCGAGATACACACACACACACACACACACACGCACACACACACATTAAACGCATGAATGAAGACACTCGACATGCTAGCATCCCGCTGGTTCTCCGGCGTGCCTTTGAGGGAGACCGGCGGCTGCCAATCCAAGCAAAAAGCCCCAGACTAAAACTCCCACAATGCTTTGAGAATACAAACACACCAAGAGGGTTTATGTGAAAGTAACCATGATTCAATCACAGCAAAACAACACAAATGATGAGCAGCCTGACCCGACTCCGCCCTGTGGGGGCGGGGCTTATAGACCCTGAGCTCATCTGCAAACATTCATGTTCTACATTTACAGGTTTACACGCTTCTCTGTCTCTGAGCTCGTGTCCACATGTGTTTCCCTAAGACACAAAGGAGCCCGGAGGGCGTATTGGAGGACATGCATCCGGTCGCTCTGCTCCGGATGTCCAGAGGCACCGCTTGACTTTCTAAACCTTACCCATCAGCCCAGGGCCGACGAGCCGATGTGCCTGGGGAAAGAATAACACTAACGCACTTTAATGTGTGGCTTAGATGGAGAAAAGCCTAAAATATTCAAAAAGTAGAGAGTGTGTGTGTGTGTGTGTGTGTGTGTGTGTGTGTACGATGATGGTTTTAAGAGAATGCTGCTGGGACAGGCAGTTAGTGGAAGAACCATTGGAATGTGTCACAAGTCAGACTCTCTTCACTATAGCTAAGTCATTGTTGGTGAAGACTGAAGTGTACTTTGAAAAGCCTGTCTGCATGTAACGAGCGGGAATTGAGTTACTGAACATTCTGAAAAGAAAAGGCATGAAAGATGTGGTACAATGTTTTGTAAGATATCATACGAACTGATGTTGTATGATAATACGTTGGTCAAGGTATTGTAGTTCGACCATATGAAAATACTCCAGCACAAAGCAACAAAGTACTATCAGAACAATATACTTAGTATCTAAAGCAGTGGTTCTGAAATGGGGGCACGTGAAGGCTCTCCAGGGGACGTGAGATTCTTTTTTAATCTATTTTAAATATATGTAAATAAATATGTTAATACATATTCAATAAAATATAAGTGTACGTTCATTAACTGAATTGTATATATTCTATATTAAATCCCAGCCTGATGGCACAGCGCTGTATTACATCTGTTTATCAACCAAGAATGCTTTGTGCTGATCACTGGTCTCAAGTAATGACTGTTAGTAGTTTGAATTTACAAAGCATCACATGTGAGAAGCTGATGACACCATATCATGTCGGGGGAAACTTATAGCCTAAATGTCCTGGAGTAGGAAGTACAATAGTTTTATATGTAACGCAGTGAAGGAACTTGTTCTTCACTTTTATCCACGTTATGTTTCTTTACTCGTCTAATAATCTCTTCAAATGGGCCTCAATGTTTAAGCTTCTCACATCACTCTGAGTTAAATGTAGCGTTGGGACTAATCCTCCCTAAGAGCAGACGCTCACACATGACGTTCAGACAAGAGAAGGCGTCCTCTGAGGAAGGGTGTAGCTGTACAGTAGGCGCTGACGTTTTGTAGGTGTCTCCGTTAACAAAGCTGAGAAAGCGTTCATCCAGCTCTAAGCATTCTGTGACAGTCTGGGGTCGCCGGGTTCTCTGACATCCTCGCTAAACAGCAGCCGACTGAAACACTTAGTTGGCATTCAGAAGACATCTTGTGTTGCACTTGACCGTGACGTTGTTTCCATGTTGTTTGAGTCTTTTCCTTCTTTCAACTACCGTCTGCCGTCTGAAACTTTTCCACTTCTTCCATTTGGAAGAGGGGTCCACTCTCTGGCTTGCATTTTAAATCCTCTTAAAAGTGAGAGGGCAGCGTGTGCTCTGTCTGCGTGGGCACTAATACTTTGATAAGGGTACGAACATCTCGTCTACCTTTTGTGGTTCTAAGTGGAGGCACGCAGTGTGTGCCCTCCTCTCCGGCTGCTTTTTCCCTGACAGCCAAAAACACCTTTCGTGAATAAAACATCAGGTATAAAGCCTCCGTGTATAACCCAACCTGACGGCCCCACAGCCATGAGGGTTGGGCTTCAGACGGATGCTGATGTTGTGAAGGCTGCAGAGAGAACATGACCTTATATTGCACAATCACTACTTGACCATTGATTACAACTCTTTCCCTGAACAGCTGTTCCATCATAGCTTAGCAAACTTTGGATTTCTAAATACTAAACACTACAATATTAAAATAGTTTGCTGAGTGGGGTCTTTTTTATCTGCTAGCTTGATGCTGCAATACAAAAACAGTAGTGTTTTGCCAGGGACATTTAGCTGTTAGCATTAGCAGCCAATCCCGTATGTCATATGTCTCCTAAAGCTAGCATAACCTCCATGAGTACACGATGGGCCTGTAAAGGAACATGCCAAAGGGAACAATAATCGCGTCTGTAAAAGATGCAAACATGCAGCCAGAGCCTGTTTTCAGTCGTCAAGGGTTGAAGTTTACTCGAGCAAGAAAGTTCTCCAGAACATCAGTCTTTCTTGCGAGGTGTTTAGTGTATTTATGTAAATCTCATATTCCACTGAAGACTTGCACCGGTTAATCTGTTTACATTTGAATGTTCATGTCCCGGTTATACATAAATCACCAAATAGTATTACCATGCAAACGAGGCTTCAGCAGCGGGCCAGAACAAACAGTAAATGGGATGAGGTGTAAACACGCCTCGCTATTAAAATAACTACTTTCCATCTTTCTTGTTTGTCATAATTGCAATATGAATTCTATCTTGAGATGGGCGGAGGCGTCTTTGAGAGGGGGGGGGGGTGTTGTATATAATCCATCCTGACTCCAGGAGCCAGCGTGCACCGAGGTCAATGTCGGTGCACTAAACTTTGCTCCGGGTATTCCAGTAGGCCAGGCCGCCGCTGCGCGTGTGGTTCTTTCCTTGACGGCTAAAAACACCTTCACTGAATAAAACATCACTTGTGAAGCTTCACGACATAATCCCATCTGAAGGTCCCGACCGCTCGCACCGCCGCTCCTCTCTCTGCTGATGGACTTTGGCTTCTAATTGCCGTGCGGACCGAGTGAGGAGCGAGAGGACGAAGGCGAGGAGATCCACTCCAAAGTCCAAATGCGCCGCGAAAGCTGTGATGTGTGTGTGTGTGTGTGTGTGTTAGCATTGACGACGCATTTCTTCATGAGAGCTTTATTCAAGAAGCGTCACAAGTTGTTTACCGGTTTACTTATTGATATTTCCCACCGCACTTGAAGGCAGCATGTGTGTGAGAGGCTTAAGAGTTTGTAGGTGAAATTATGTCAAACTCACTGAGAGTCTTGGCGTAAGACACATCAGCCCTGTTATTGAATGTGTGTGTGTGTGTGTGTGTGTGTGTGTGTGTGTGTGTGTGTGTGTGTGTGTGTGTGTGTCTAAAAATACATGAACTCAGCAAGACACTTTTGTCTTGTGTCAGTCTCCTGGAAATAGCTTGAAGGGTGGGGCGGGGGTTTGGTGGGTTGATGTGCTGACGGGACGGATGGACCAATGACGAGACGGCACCGACAGAGGCAGAGCGAGCACAGAGAACACAGAGGAGAGAGAGAACACGATAGAAACAAAGAGAGAAAGAGAGACAAGAGAGACACAAGAGAGAGAGCCTCTGGCCTGTTCTCGTCCTCCTTGTTTTGGAGTGGTTTAATGGCAGCCGCAAAACACACACACACACACACACACACACGCACACACACACACACACACACACACACACTCTCTGGACCAGACAACTCGCATGCATCTTGTGCTGCATTTAAGCGCCGTTGGAGATATTGCTGTTGCAAATCAAGCGAGACCAACACTAAACACTGTGGTAGAGGCGGAACATGAAGGGAGACACATTCTGCCCTGACATGACTGTGAGTGTGTAACGACATCACGCACTCTTAAAGGGCCGGTCCGCCCCAAATTAAAACATAGAAAGGGACGACGTCCTCGGGATGAATGGACTGGAGTTCAAAGTCGACTGAGAGCGTCAATGATGGAGGATTCTGCAAACACGGTTATGTTCTTTGCTGCCATTGTTTTATATTTGTTTGTGAGTCCAGCCTGACCTGTGTGTGACCTGTGTGTGGCCTGTGTGTGACCTGTGTGTGACCTGTGTGTGACCTGTGTGTGGCCTGTGTGTGACCTGTGTGTGGCCTGTGTGTGACCTGTGTGTGGCCTGTGTGTGACCTGTGTGTGGCCTGTGTGTGACCTGTGTGTGACCTGTGTGTGACCTGTGTGTGGCCTGTGTGTGGCCTGTGTGTGGCCTGTGTGTGACCTGTGTGTGACCTGTGTGTGACCTGTGTGTGACCTGTGTGTGGCCTGTGTGTGGCCTGTGTGTGACCTGTGTGTGACCTGTGTGTGACCTGTGTGTGACCTGTGTGTGGCTCTGCAGAACTAAACGTGATGAAATAAGAACATTTTAGCACCAATGTGGAACTGATGCAAAACTGCTTAATTTAACTGTTCGTTAGTGTTGTTATTTATATAATAAATATAATAACTTAGAGTGTTGTTTTACATTTGTAATGTACATACTGAACAGGTCTGGGTCAATGTTCAACTTTTCAACTATAAACTAATGTATCCGGCCCGTATGTCAGGCGACACGATGCAACTAAACAGAGCAGGTATCTCAAATATAAATGTTCTTATTTCATACAAACATATAAACTACTATCTCACTGTTTCTCCGACCACACTGGAAGAAATATAATAATAAAGATAATAAAGATTATGAATGATTATCTTCAAAAACTGGAAGAATATCACCCAAATCTGCATGGCTGGATACCACTAGAGACATGGGAATAGATAAATAACTAGACTACATTATTCAACCCTTTACCCTTCCTCTTGTGTTTTAGGTTTTATGCATAAAAGAAACACATCAATGTGTTTATTGCATCAAGTCTTTTTGACTTTGTCAGGAACCTCTATTTCAACAAAATAAAACAAAATTATAAAATGCTCTGGTTGAAATGATGACCTTTGTGTTGTTAGGGTCGGTTTCTACCCAATTATAAAAATAAGATTTGCTTGATTGGTTGTTGTTTGTTTGATCTTGCAAATCTATATTTTGTGTTATGACTTGTTCTGCTTTTAATTTTGTGTTTGTATTAAAGTTCTATTTCTGGAAAAAAAAACTTTTTAGCCTTTTTCTTGAAGTAAATATAAATGGGTCGAAATTGACCCGTAACACCATAGATGTTAATATAGTTAATAATATTAAAATGAAAAAATAAATGTATTTAAGAGATGTGCTCTAATACCCCTCAGTAACAGTCAGGTAACACAACAACCTTTTATTTATTTTATGCTAACAGAAAGCTAACACAAGAGATGCTAACAAAACGTAAACATAAGATATGCTAACAGAAAGCTAACACAAGAGATGCTAACAGAAAGGTAACACAAGAGATGCTAACAGAACGTTAACATAAGAGATGCTAACAGAAAGCTAACACAAGAGATGCTAACATAACATTAACATAAGAGATGCTAACAGAACATTAACACAAGAGATGCTAACAGAAAGCTAACACAAGAGATGCTAACATAACGTTAACATAAGAGATGCTAACAGAAAGCTAACATAAGAGATGCTAACAGAACGTTAACACAAGAGATGCTAACAGAAAGCTAACACAAGAGATGCTAACAGAACGTTAACATAAGAGATGCTAGCAGAAAGCTAACACAAGAGATGCTAACAGAACGTTAACACAAGAGATGCTAACAGAAAGCAAACACAAGAGATGCTAGCAGAAAGCTAACATAAGAGATGCTAACAGAACGTTAACACAAGAGATGCTAACAGAAAGCTAACACAAGAGATGCTAACATAACGTTAACATAAGCGATGCTAACAGAAAGCTAACACAAGAGATGCTAGCAGAAAGCTAACACAAGAGATGCTACCAGAAAGCTAACACAAGAGATGCTAGCAGAAAGCTAACACAAGAGGAAGGGTAAACCAGTGTATTGTGTGCACATATTGCTGGTGGTTGTCTCCGTGGTGACAAACAACTGAAGGTCATAAGTTTAACCGAGGTGTTTTCCATTCATCTCACATTGCTGGCTTTTGAACACAACACACAGTGTTTCCCTCGCTGTGATGTGTGTGAGACGTGACCTTCATGCGGCGAATGCGGAAGTCTTATCGACAGCGCTCAGTTCTCACAGAGCAACTCCTGAGCCGCTCCGTGAAAACACAAACGCACACACTCGGCTGGACCACTGCTGCCTGAAATGGAAGCGTCGCCGGGCCGGGGCTCTTCCTGGAGGGGAGATGGACTGACCTCCATCACACCTCCACCCAGCGCTCACGGAGACACTCTGGACACAGCAATGGACAGCTCCATAAAGACGCAGGGATTTGTAGCCGGGCCCTTGTGTGTGTGTGTGTGTATGTGTGTGTGTGTGTGTGTGTATGTGTGTGTGTGTGTGTATGTGTGTCTTCGATGTGATGGGACGGAGTTTATGAACCCATAAAGTCTTCGGGGATAAACGTCTCGCACAACACCGCGAGGTTAAACGGCAGATAGAAAGAAAGAGAGAAAGAAAGAAGAGCTATGAGGTTCATTTAAAAGACAGATATGAAGTGTCTCTCTCTCTCTCTCTCTCTCTCTCTCTCTCTCTCTCTCTCTCTCTCTCTCTCTCTCTCTCTCTCTCTCTCTCTCTCTCGACATTTCTACTCTGGTTAAAAGCCTGTTCCTCCATCTCCTGCCTAAAAATCTTATGTAAGCCCATCCACTGTGTGTGTGTGTGTGTGTGTGGTGTGTGTGTGTGTGTGTGTGTGTGTGTGTGTGTGTGTTGTGTGTGTGTGTGTGTGTCTGTGAGCGTGTGCATTTTCATGCATGCCGTTTTGCTCGCTGCAATATATTCTTCAGTGCAGGCAGTATTTTTCCAGTGTGTGTGTGTGTGTGTGTGTGTGTGTGTGTGTGTGTGTGTGTGTGTGTGTGTGTGTGTGGTG
>NC_136601.1:25637110-25677110 GCF_910589615.1 Taurulus bubalis
TTATTTGTATGTTTTAAATCAACATATATTTCAGCAATAGTTTCCAACATGCATCTCTGTCTCGCCGTTCTCTTCTTTGTTACAGACAGGAAGTGATGCGACCTTCAACCCTTCACTTCCTGCTGCTGTCAGCTCCTCCCTCTGGACACAGAAAGCTCTTCTGTCTCCCCGAAGGTCTACTGTCAAAGACCCGCTTACCTCGGCATTGTGTGTGTGTGTGTGTGTGTGTGTGTGTGTGTGTGTGTGTGTGTGTGTGTGTGTGTGTGTGTGTGTGTGTATACATCTCTAACCACAGGTCCATCCCACCAGTGCGTCTCTGGGATTTGACAGTTTTACTCAACTCTGTCTTTTGGGAATTACACAAAGAGATGAGAGGGCATGCACAGGACTTACTGTATAGGGGAGTGTGTGTGTGTGTGTGTGTGTGTGTGTGTGTCATGTGGAGAGAGAGGTCATTAAAGAGCACAAGAAGCTTCAACAGTAGCAGTTATGGCCAATTGATTAGAAAATAAATTAAAATAAAAAATAAGAACACAAATTAAGTTGGAAAATATGTAAAATAATAATACAAAAAAGTGTTTTCAACAAATACCATTTAAAACAACATGGAATATAATATATCTTTATTTTTTTTAAAGCCGAGAAGACCCATTGCAACAGCGGGTACATATTTTTGACATGTAAAAAAAAAAGAAAAGAGAAATAAATTACAAAATCACAAACAAAATAAAAAATTAATTTGACTGCAGTCTGAGTGTTTTTTTCTGCTGCTGTGCAGAGAGAGAGACCTCCATCATATCACAGGTGATGAATAATAAAAGGCATAAATCTGCAAAGATCAGCAAACAGATCCCACTGCCCCTTAAGGTGTGTGTGTGTGTGTGTGTGTGTGTGTGTGTGTGTGTGTGTGTGTGTGTGTGTGTGTGTGTGTGTGTGTGTGTGTGTGTTCCACGTCCTGTACGTCCGTTATAATAACGGGGGGAGAAGTGTTCCATCCTCGACCCTCATTACATGCGGGACAAACGCATCCATCACCTTAATTACATTCAGTGGCTATCAAGACCAATGGTGGGACGCTGCTCTGTTAGGGTTGCATTGATTTAGATATTATGCTCAAATTAGATTACTTACTCACACATTCTAATCATGTAATGAGTGTCCGGTCTCAATGCTCGCCTGTATCTCTCAGCCCAGACCTTCTCTGGTGCTCATGGACCAACAACACAGTCTGAGGGCCCGAGCTGCGGGCCCCTGTTAAAACCTGTTCAAACCACCGATCCCCCCTTACTCTCTGCACATTGTGCATGTACCCTTTCACCTTCAAGTGCCCAGTAAGTACGGAGCACCCTGCACACTGCACGGGGCAGCTTAATCACATTTTGCCCACAGCACCAGAAAAAACCCCATAATTCCTGAGATGGAATAGTAGCTGCGTACCCTCAGGTCTGTTGATTTCAACCGGCAACGCTTTTCCTGCCCTCCTCTAAATTGCGTTTTACTCAAAATACCAAGAAGTTCACTTAAAGTATCACTTAGAAATGATTGGAAAATGTTCCCTGAGGTTTTTTTGTGTGGCGTTGAATCAAAGTAACACTTAATTTCGTGTAGGCAACTTGAGACGGACACATGAATCGACAAATCACGGTGAAGGGCGGAGCTCGACACAAAAGTCCACAGGCTGAGCGCGCCTGTGAGAGACACGTAGGAGCTAACGGAGGACCAGGAAGTGAAACGCTATATACGCTAAATAACGCTAAATAAATCATATTTCTGTGCCGTTTTATATACGGATATTTACAAAACGTAAACATTGTAAAACGCGAGACGCATTTTCAAAAGAATGCCTAAACATTGGTGTAAAATACCTTTAATTGGAGCAAGAGCTCATGGCTGGCTATTCCCCAAAAAACATTGTAGTGAAAGGATTGAAAAGTGATAAAAAAAAGTACTTTTCACAAGCAGCTGTGTAACCAAAGTGATTTATATCTTTCTAACCCTCTGAGTCCCTCGTGCACGTATTCATCTGCAGGAGCCTCTACTGAGTTGTGGTCTTTATAGTTGGTGAATCAAAGCCGCACTTCTGTGCCGTCGGTCAGCTCCATTGCAGCAGCCTCAGCCGGCCAGAGAAACAAGGCCTTCAGGGCGGCCATGCTTTCAGAAAGTAGGTTGAGAGAGTTACTCACGCCGTGGCCTTCGGAGCTCTGCATTATGGAACGAGCTCATCCAACCTGTCTCGGTGGCAGCAGCTCTATGAGCTCAGCGCGGACGGCGGATTGTTTTCACTTGTTTTCACATCGTCGGCCTCAATGAGACATCCACATGCTCCTTATGTGAAATGTGTATTTATTTTTTGTAGCATGGTATTTGGTGCCAAGATTGGGGGAAGAAAAATAAAAAAAAGGTCTCACACTGAGTCAGAGTTTTGCCTTCGGGGGGAAACAGCAGAACACACCAGGCCTAGTGCTGCGTCTCTGTTGCATGTCTCCTCCTACCACACAAACACAAATAGATAGCATGCTAGCACGCCAGCATCGGGCGACCGGCCACCGAGAGGAAGGAGGATTAGCTTAGCGTGCCACCCGTTAGCTCGTCCTATCTGAAGATGTTCTGCTGCTAAAAATAGGTCAGAGGGCGGTTTAATTAAACACTGATCCACGGCCTGAGGTTGTGCGTCTACCGGTCTCCATACGGTACGGATGTTTCATATACCGTCAAACCGGTGCATAGCAGTAACGACTGTTGTCGCTCTATTGTTCAGGTCTGAGCTACTTACATGTCATGGTTATAACTTTAGTCATGTTATAACTTTAGTCATGTTATAACTTTAGTCATGTAGTCATGTTATAACTTTAGTCATGTTATAACTTTAGTCATGTTATAACTTTAGTCATGTAGTCATGTTATAACTTTAGTCATGTTATAACTTTAGTCATGTTATAACTTTAGTCATGTTGTAACTTTAGTCACGGTTCTAACTTCATAACAACAATTAATAACCCACAACTAACGCTCTTTAACAGGTAAAACATCACGACACAACAGTTTGTGACACATAAACAATTTGTAACACTAATAATTGTACATTTATAAAATTACACCGCCAAACTGCATGCTGGGTAAAGCTCGCCCACTATCACAACAAGAAGAAACTCTGTCGCAGGAGGAGACTGACTCTTCCGGTCTGTCTCTTCCTGTTTTGTTTCACCTAGATTCCCCTGGGTCCTAAGTCCCTCCATGTTTAGCTTCCTAACATCCTCTATGTACCAGCGTACAAACAGATGCTCACCTCTCTAACAGCTGTTCAGTTGGCCGGCGCTCCTTTCGGCGTCAATGAATGACGTTTACACGGAAAAAAATACCGTGATATACCGTGAAACCGCCAGAATCTTACAAAATACCAAAGGTCAATTTGCATCAACAAATTAATTAAACCTCAAATTAATATGTTTCATATGAACCTGGTGTTTTTGCTTTAGCCTCCACTGGCTACACTGACAGACTTAAAGAATCCTTTTGGCTTTGTGTCCAGGCCGTATAAAGCCACCGTGTTGGTACATCAGCCTCAGTGTGAGGCAATAATAAAAAGGCGAAAATAAAAGATTCCAGAGGGAATAAATAAAACTGCAGGCAGCAGGAGAGTCCTAATGAATCATCATTTATAAAAAATTAAAACCACTGCAACCAAGCAGGTACAAAAACTGTTTGACTAGCAATGCAGGACGACACACACACACACACACACACACACACACACACACATACACACACACACACACACAATATCTGCGCCTTCGCAAAGTTGCCGTCTCAGCACAGTTCTCTGTCAGCCTTTGGTTGTCACAAATATGATGAGATCAGAGGTTTGGGGGCGGAGTTTGATCCTGATTGACAAAGACAGGCCTGACATAATCTCTACCAGTCAACCAGCCTCCCACTAGACCCTGTGTGTGTGTGTGTGTGTGTGTGTGTGTGTGTGTGTGTGTGTGTGTGTGTGTGTGTGTGTCAAAGCCAAAGACAGATTGTGTTTCAGCTTGAATGCATGTCTTTCTGTAGCTGTGTGGCTGTGCATATCTTTGTGTGTGTGTGTGTGTGTGTGTGTGTGTGTGTGTGTGTGTGTGTGTGTGTGTGTGTGTGCAGTTCAGCATGTCCAGGGCAGATCATAGCAAAAAGGGTCAAACTGACACATGTATCTCTTCATGTGTGTGTGTGTGTGTGCACAGCTACATGTGTGTGTCTGGGAGATAAAGCGAACGTGACGTGGAGGAGAGGCAGATATATTCGTACAAGAGATTGTGTCAATCTTTTCGCCCGATCTCCCCTCGGGTTTGCCTCTCTCTCTCTCTCTCTCTCTCTGTGCATGAACATGTCTACTTCTCTCAGGACGCAGCAGACGGCGAGGCCTTTCTAAAGCGCGACACGTAGGATTCTTCAATTAAAAGCCCCGCCTTTAATGCATTTTCACTTCATAACGAGGTCATAACGTGTTCTCTCTGAAACGTGTGCATGATCAGAGCAGCGACGAGGAGCGACCGGTGAGGAGGCTGCTGGGAAAACGGCTTCCAGCGCGTCAGAGATGACAGCAGAGGGGGCGGAGCCAACTGGAGGCTTAAGGAGAACGTCTTCATCTAGCTAAAAACCAATCATCCCCTCGATGCTCTCATTATTACATAAAGGCAGCATCGCATGTAATTTGAGAAGTGATTCCGTTGTTCTTTTAGTTCAAGGATACCGTGAGATGAGCCACTTTGTTTCTCAAGAGAAGATGTTTGTATTTACAAGCAATCAAGGCAATTATGTATCTGCTTCCAAACGGGAAAAACATCCAGACCGTCAGGATGAGGAGTTCAAGCATCACCAACGTTATTTCAGTCCATCCTCTGAGGACCATGAATCTATGGACCACATTGAGATGAGCGTTGTTGAGATGTTCACCTATAACCACACGTCTACCTCACGGTTCATCCTCTGGGAACAATGCATGTCCATACAGAGCTGTGTGCCAACGGCATGGAGCAGATGTCCAGATATCTCACTCAGTAAATAAAGAGTTTGACACACTGGTGGCGCCAGATGAAAAGTCAAGAGATCACTACAGTCATTATGACTCATCCTCTGGGGACCATGAATGACAGTCCTAATGTTCATGTCAATCCATTAAGGGTGCTCCGGTCGTGTTGTTTTGGGACGGATAACCGATCCTCTCGCTCTCTGTGTGGACGCAATGGCCGATGTGTGGAATGAGGTCATTTAGACACCAACAGCAGCGACGGCCCAGCAGACTGATGCTGCAGCTGAGGACGCACAACAACGGTCACCAAACTCTTGGGGATGAGGTTCAAAGCTCTTAACAACAACACAGACAGTGAGTGGACTTTGTCCAAACTTAAAGATGTCATTGTGCAGTCAATTGAATTAAAGCACAAACAACCTCTTCACTCTATGACATCACACGGCTTTACACATCCACACTGGTGTAGCATGAGAAACAGCTGTTTCTCATGTGTGTGTGTGTGTGTGTGTGTGTGTGTGTGTGTGTGTGTGTGTGTGTGTGTATATAAAGGCTGACACAGGACTGCATTATTCACTGGATGGAGATCAGTTTGACCTCCAGGTTTGATCTGTTTTTTTTTTTTTTTTACACATCCTCTGGGGCCACACACACATACACACACACACACACACACACACACACACACACACACACTCCTCTCATTGGTTTGAGACAGAGACACAAAAGTTACTACACCGAAGAAACGCCATGTGTAAATGTTTGTGTGTGTGTGTGTGTGTGTGTGTGTGTGTGTGTGTCAAGGTTGGTTCACAGAAAGCTAATACAGGAGCTGTGTGGTCTCAGCAGATCAATATTGTTATTCAAACAGGCTGCAGGAGACTATGAAACTGTCCTCTCTCTCTCTCTCTCCCTCTCTCTCTCTCTTCCATTCACCCCCGCTCTCTTTATCCTTCAATCCTCTTCTTCATCCCTCCATTTATTTTCCTCCTTTTTCTTTGTCTTAATTTACTCTCTCCATCTTCTCCTCCTCCAGCTTGATCCTCTTCCATAAGTCCTCCTCCCACTTTTCTTTCACATACTCTCCTTTCTCCAATGCTTCCCTCCTCCCTGCATCCTCACTACCTTCCTTCCTTACATCCTTCACTCTCTCCCTCATCCTGTTATTCCAGGGCAAAAGTATCGCGTTTGAATCCACCGGTCGACGCTGCAGCTGCAACACACAGTCCAGTGAGGAAGAAGAGGTCTGGTAGACTCCAAGCTCTTGGCTTCTACTGCCGCTTGCCAAAGTAAGAAAGCCCAAAAGTCGAGCAAAGACATTTGGGATGCAAGTCAATGTTTGCCTTCCACATGTACAGATAGCTCTTCATAAAACGTTCCTCAGTTGATGAGGTAAACATGCGAGTGAGTGACCTAAATGTCAGAAAAGTGTTTTTGTCAAATGGATGTGTGTTTGCTTCCTTTGCTGCATTGATTAGAGTCCAATATATGCATTATAAAAACAAACAACACAAACAAAACTGGGTGAAAGTAGAAGATAATCCTCTAAAATACATATCCAAATGAACATTTAGGAATAAAACTTCATCTCAGCTAAAGTCTCGGACAACGATGTGCAAAACTAGAGGGGAGGAGGATCTGCAAAAAGGATCTGAACAGACAAGACAAGCAGTTGTATTGTCTTATGAGATCTGAAGGAGGGACATGAGGCAGGCTTGTCTGGAGTGGGAGGCAGGAAGCTAAGACTAATGGTTTGAGGTTGCAACAGAAATGCCAAGACTAATCACTAAAGAGCCATTATTAGCTCGTACAGACGCAGTGTGAAAAGGCCCGACAGCAAACGAGGTCGTCGGAGCCGTAATGCTCTGTGGGTGTAGAAGTGTAGAAGTTAACCTCCCAACACGTTGCTCTGTGGGTGTAGAAGTATAGAAGTAAACCTCCCAACACGTTGCTCTGTGGGTGTAGAAGTGTAGAAGTAAGCCTCCCAACACGTTGCTCTGTGGGTGTAGAAGTGTAGAAGTAAGCCTCCCAACACGTTGCTCTGTGGGTGTAGAAGTGTAGAAGTAAGCCTCCCAACACGTTGCTCTGTGGGTGTAGAAGTATAGAAGTAAGCCTCCCAACACGTTGCTCTGTGGGTGTAGAAGTGTAGAAGTAAGCCTCCCAACACGTTGCTCTGTGGGTGTAGAAGTAACGGAGAGAGCTCTTCTGGTGAAGTCAAGTAACACCATTTTAACACACACATACAAACTGGACAAGTAAAAGACTAAAGAAGTATCCTCAGACCACTGGGAATGGATCACTACGTTCAGCGGGTTAGCGTCATGTGTTTATTAAGACCTTTTCTCACTTTGACTAATAACATGAACAATGGTTCTGTTCCATGGATGCACCAGACAAAAGCCATGTCAGACAGCCATGAGCCACAGGCTGGGTCCTGGTTGCTTTCTGCACACCAGGACCCAGGAACTAGATCACTGATATGTATGCATCAAGATGAATGTTATTAGTGACACCATGTGACGAGTCACAATGTCCACGATGAGGAGAGTCGGTAGAGTCTTGATGTATATCGGTGATCCTTTCACCCACGACTCATCTGTGAACTAGTCGGCCCTTGGTCACCTGACTCTGAGCCTCTGACTCTGAGCCTCTGAGCCTCTGACTCTGAGCCTCTGACTCTGAGACTCTGACTCTGACTCTGAGCCTCTGCTGCTCGTAGGTCAGGCAGTAACTTCCGACCAGGAATAGAGAAACGTTCAGTCTTTGTTTGGCTGATCAGTAAAAAGGAACTCCAGTGATGTTACACACTGGAGTCTGGTTATAGGGGAACACCTCTGCATATATCAAAGCAAAAGTTGCATGAAGTCTTTTGGAAAGGGAGATGTGCAATGGGATAAACCGTGGGTGTGGCTAGAGGTGTGGTTGACTGTAGTAGCTCCATCGTTGCTTGAGGCTAGCGAGGAAGACAAAGGCGTGGAATGAAAACAACAAACGATATCTCTGGTTCCCGCTGCATCGATATTGTGACGCTTTCTCACTCGTCCCCCGTCAGGGAGGGACATTGGATCAGGACCCCTTGCCGACATTTTTTAATGCTGCGTTTACACCAAAAGTGTTGTGAATTTGACGCGTGATTCGATGACATGCAAAGTCAATGTACAGATGCCATAGGTTGAGAAAAAGCTAATTTTCCGCCGGGTGGCGCGAATTCGTGCAAGTTGAATTTTTCCAACTCTGCCGAAAAATGTGCGTGACGCTGAGTCAGCGTTGAGAAGCTCCGCCCCTCATCACTCGTCCTGCCGTTGCTGAATCAAACTACGGATAATATTCCCACGTATGTTTGTATGTCTACAAGTATAAAGCAGAACTAGTGGTTATTTCCATGGTGGATGAGGAAACGGTAACTGTTTTTACGGAGATAAGCCACGCCCCCTTTCAGGTGCGAGTAACATTCACAACACTTTTGGTGTGAATGCACTTAAGTGTCATTTTTCAACGTGCAGGGTTGTCTGATGGACTTCAACACGTGGTCAACATGACAGAGAGGAGTCACAAGAACTGGGAAAGAGGATACCTTCAGGTCGAGGGTTCGATGCCGCCCCATGCATATAGAGGTACATTTCTCCCACACACACACCTTCTGTAAAGGGAAAGCCACGTTAGAAACACGCTTCCAGGAAGCAGCAGAAAAGGAGTGAAAAGTGTCCATAAAGGAATTTTCTTTTCAACTCCTCACTCTGATGTAAACACATCACGACGCGGTGCGGCTCAGGGAGGGAGATGAAATAGTCTGGGTGTCTTTTCTTATATGATAGTAGAAAGTAAGAGGAATCTTTTTCGCTCTTTTTGTTTGACAGAGAAAAAGCATTTATATAAAGACTCCTAGAGATGACAAAAGACATGAGACAAGAGAAAGAGAACTCTTTAAAGAGAAGAAGAGAGATCAGAGAGATGTTTCCTGTTGTGACAGCTGCTGTAGGATGTGTCTCCACGCCAGCATCCGTCTCTCCGAAAGGACATTTCATAAAAGCATGATATGTATAAGTATTTATATGTATAAGTATCTTATGTGTGTGTGGAGGAAGTTGTGTGAGAGCGTCGGCTGGACTGTGACCTCCGTGACCTTCTCTGAACCAGCAGCGCCTCAGCAACAACTTCTGGGACGAAGTAACAGCTGACGTTCTCAATCTGGAATATCTTCAGATATTCATATTTTGTCTGAGAGGGAACAAAATGGATGCTTTTTTTTTGCAGAGGCTCGGACAAAACAGAAAAACCTTCAGTCAGTGAATCTTTTTACAAACAGAGATGGTGTTACTTAGGTGATTATGTATTATTTTCATGTTATGTAAATCATATACTTTATTATCGGGTTGTTTCTTTACTGGTATTCTTTTTATTTATTACATCTTTATTAACCTTACTGTACTGTTTATGTTTTATATCTGTTGCTTTGATTTAACTATCGATGGATATATGTAATATATAATTTATTTTCTGAATAATATTTAATATTTTGCAACAGGTGTGGTATGTCATGAGTGCTTGTAAACAATTTACGGCTATTTAAATTGGCGACTCAGAATCAGAATCCATTTTTTAAATCACATACATTTTTTTCCTGTGACATGCCAAACACCTGGACTTTAATGTATTCCTTCTTTGACACGAATGTTATTAATTTATTTCATGAATTATTTCATTAGTGAGTTCATAACCCCAATTCATCAAGTTGTGACAAACACAATAATGTGCATTCCAATTATAAAGATGAATAGTTGTAATACAGCAGAAGAAGGAATATATATTTTATAAGTCACATTGTGCTGAGTGAGTTAGTCTCTGACTGTTTGGGTTGTTTGGGTTGTTTGGGTTGTTTGGGTTGTTTGGGTTGTTTGGGCCTCTCCAGCGTAAGGAGAGAAAAGAGCTGAAGCAGAATGCAAGATGTTACTTTGCAGAGAGAAACAACAAAGAGTTCATACATCCACATCCAACTGAGATGATTACTCGGCTGGCAGGAAAACACGCGGCAAGAAGCGACTCCATCTTGTTCTGTCCTCACACGATCAGAGGACAATGAAGCAGCTTCCCTTCCTCGTGCGTCAGCTGACCCGCCGTGTGAAGATCATATCTGTGACATGAAAGCCTCGGCTATCGTCTCCGCCGCAGCCCAACAGGTGCTGGCTGCCATGAGATGCGTCACCACTCTCTCTCTGCTCGTGAATATTAAAACACACACATCTCCCAGCATGCCCTCTGCGACTGTCACACAATGCGTGGGAGATTACGCGGTTCAACGGAGCGCTTTCTGACCCGAATTACGGAGGAGCCCTGGTTTCCTTTACGCGTTGTTCGGGAAGTCTTTCAAACTTTTGGTGAAAAAAAGTCTGCGGTCATCAGAGAGGAGTGACCTCCACTCAGCCAGACACAAGTCAGAGACTCTTCCCCAAGATCACCGTCACGTCACCGTCACCATCACCGCCACCATCACCGTCACCGTCACCATCATCATCACCATCACCGTCACCATCACCATCATCATCATCATCACCGTCACCGTCACCATCATCACCGTCACCGTCACCATCACCATCATCATCACCATCATCATCACCATCACCGTCACCGTCACCATCATCATCACCATCACCGTCACCATCGCCATCACCGTCACCATCGTCACCATCACCATCACTGTCACCATCACCATCATCATCACCGTCACCATCACCGTCATCATCACCATCACCATCATCATCACCATCATCATCACCGTCACCATCACCATCACCGTCACCATCACCATCATCATCACCATCATCATCACCGTCACCATCACCATCATCATCACCGTCACCGTCACCATCACCGTCACCGTCACCATCACCATCATCATCACCGTCACCATCACCATCACCATCATCATCACCATCATCATCACCGTCACCGTCACCATCACCATCACTGTCACCGTCACCATCATCATCATCGTCACCATCACCATCATCATCACCATCATCACCATCACCATCACCATCATCATCACTGTCACCATCACCGCCATCATCATCATCACCATCGTCACCATCACCGCCATCATCATCATCACCATCGTCACCATCGTCACCATCACCATCATCATCATCATCATCACCGTCACTGTCACGTCAACATCACCATCACATAAAGAAAGAGAAAAAGATAGATAGAAAGATATTCTCACATCATAAACACAAACGCTGGAAATAATGACATAATAAAGAGCAGCGAACACGAGCAGATATATTAGATTAATATTATTAGATATCATGTGAGCTACTGAAGGATATTGTTTACTTCAGTTTCTGTCGGTGTCGTCCTGCTGCATTCTGCCGTTTGGTAAACATAAAGTAGTGTCCATTAAAACTCCATATTACTCTTATTATGTATTTATTCTCCCACCATAACCTGCCTTCCCACCACAACCCTGCAGTGAACCACAGCAAACCTCCCATAACCAGAGCTGCCTTTATTTCTAAAGCATGGCTTGACGTGCCCGTTCCCATGGAAACAAACTCCGGGCCACCATGCGCTTGACTCATGAGGAGGTGAAATTGTTTTGCCATTAATTTGTGGCTGTTTGACCTTTTTTAACTCCACAGGCGCTCCCCCGTGGGGACAGTCAGTCATTCGTACATCAGTTGAGACTTAGTGCCTTTCACAATAAGAGGTGCAGGACGTGTGTGAAGTGCAAGCATACCTACAATCATCTTCATCGTGATTTGCAATGTTTATATCAGAGAGACGACCAAAAAGACAGGAAACAGACGCAATCATGTGACTTTTAAAATGACCGTAACATTTTAAATCACGTAGCGAGGCGTTGTGGAAACACACCTCTGGTTCTGGAGTCACCGGTCTGGACCTGTGCTTTGGGTTTTTGTCCAGCTCACATGTGTGTCTCTTCCTGCTGCCGAGCTGGGAGGCAATTACAACTTAACTACATTCAAAATATGTTTAAAAAAAGTTAAATTAAGTTGATGAAAGCACGCTGTGTGTCAAACAGCTGTATGGATCTGTGCTGACAGCTGGAATTAACACAGCCACTGACCCCAAGAGCGCTCTACCCTCCATGCATTGCTGTTGTCGGATCTGTCTCTCTACTCTCTCGGAGGTGCCGACTTTTAAAATCTGTTTTGTAACCAACTGATGTGGAAAAGATGTTGTTTATGCTCTCTGTTGTGCTCAGAGATTAAGTTCAAACTCATCTGCCCCTCGAAAGCAGACAATTCATCCCACTAATGAACCCGAGCTATTGCAGACACCGGACTGGACCCACAAGGGATCCAATATTGGGGAGAAATAAATGTGGATCTCAAAACCAATTAACACTCAGCTGCATTCAAAGTGTGCTGGTTTTAGTTGTATATTGTTTGGGATGTTTGTTTCTTCATCACAGCACGCTAGAGAATCATCTATTGACAGTCAGATAATCGTAAATCAAAGTCATGTTTTGCAGAGCGGTGTGCAGAAAGAGGTTCAGAGCTGATGTTGAGCAGGAAGCACGCGATGCACGGTGCGGACATTCATATTTAATGTGCTGCCAACTGCATGAGATGCAGGAGCAAAAACAAGAGAACGCACTGCTGACATTTGTGTATCGACGCTCTGTAAGCAAACTGTGCAGTTCCTCTGCTGGATGTGTTTTTAAATGCTAGCCGGTGGCTATTGGATCGCACGCCGGATGGTCAGAGGCTCCGGCAGCCCTTCTGTCCGCCGGCTCAGAGTCCATGCATGCGTCAGCAAACCCACTCAAGGAAACACTGCAGAGTCAATCCTGTGAATAGCACACTCTAGCAGCAGCAGGACATAGCGGAGGGGGTTGTGTTGGGCAACACACACACACACACACTGTGTGTTGTTATCTCCGTGACATGTGATGTCATCTTGTGCTGTGATGGTGTGATGATGTGGGTTTCTTCTTAATTACAAAAGCTGATGTGAAAAATCAGAATTTATTTTCTCAACAAAACATTCTCACTGCTAACTAGTTCACTAGTGTCGGTGACCCTGACCTTCAAACGGTGACGCTCTACACGTCAGGGACGGCTGGTCAGCTCCTTACTAACACGCATTGTCTTTTCAAAATACACTTTTGGGGTTTACTTGCCCAACAGAACTACTTGGTTAGGTTCGGTGGTGTATAATAAGTTACTGTACTTAAGTCGTTTTTTGTGATATCTGTACTTTACTTTACTATTTATATTTCTGTTGACTTTTACTTCACTACATTTTGAAATGTAGAAAACTGATACTTTTACTCCGATACATTTCCCCTGAAACCTTCAATATTATTATTATTATTATTATTATTATAATTATTATTATTATTATTATTATTATTGTTATTATTATTATATATTATTATTTTCAACCCAACTCCCAGTCCTTGGTCATGGAGCCTCAGCACTTAAACTTCATAATTCTCAAAATTCTGACCCTTTACTTTTTTATTAACAGCATTTACTTTTACTTTCAATACTTAAGTACATTTAATATCAGAACAATACTTTTGATACTTATTAAGTACATTAAATATCAAATACTTTAAGAATTTTAGTATTAGCATTCTAATGACTTCTTCTAGTGACTTTCACTTTTACTGGAGTCATTTTCCAGTAAGGTATCTTTACTTTGACTCAAGTATGGCTTTTGGGTACTTTATACACCACTGCTTAATGAAAAGTTTGAGGTTTGAGTAAACAAAGTACATTTGTGACATAAACTGGTGTTAGTTAAGTATGGAAGTCACTTATTTCAAGTCAGCGTTGGCTTGGTTTCACAACCGCTAACAGCGGTGACCTGGGTGAAAGTCATGATGTTTAACATGCTATCTCCCCTCCTAGCCGCCCAGTGCCAGCTTCTCACTCCTTATACCACATCAGTCGCTCTGGACATGTAACCACGCTGCGGATGGGCTTTGGTGCGGTGGGTCGGTATCGGCGTTGAGCGAGTGTCGCTATCTGAGGAGTCGGCTGCAGGAGCGCTACAGTCGCCTGTTTCCACAACAGACCAGCTGAGCCAGAAATTACAGTTAATTCATTCGTATTTTGTGTCAAAACACCTCACGCTTAGTAGTAGTCATGTCTCCACCACATAATCCACTCATATATTGAAAATGAACAAAATAAAAGAATCTATCATGAGCCATTCATGCGTTGCTCGTTCTTCAGTCACAGAGCTGCGATATGTATTTCCCACAGAAACACATCAGAAAAGTACCAAGAGGACAATGTTATACAGTAGTCAAATAATCTCATTCAAAATGCAGTGAACAAAGCACAACGCTCTTCTCATCTTTAAAAACAACATGTTCCGTCTCCTCATGTCTAAATGTGACCAAACCCCACTTCCCTGGTTCAGGCTGGGAGATGTGTCCTACACAGCGGTTGTTGCACGCCATCGACATCGCATGTAGCTATCGGGCTGTGCATGTTGTGGCTAACGGGCCTTGCATGTTGTAGCTAACGGGCTGTGCATGTTGTGGCTAACGGGCCTTGCATGTTGTAGCTAACGGGCTGTGCATGTTGTGGCTAACGGGCCTTGCATGTTGTAGCTAACGGGCTGCGCATGTTGTGGTTAACGGGCTGTGCATGTTGTGGCTAACGGGCCTTGCATGTTGTAGCTAACGGGCTGCGCATGTTGTGGCTAATGGCATCGCATGTTCTGGCTAATGGCATCGCATGTTGTGGCTAACGGGCTGTGCATGTTGTGGCTAACAGGCTGTGCATGTTGTGGCTAACGGGCCTTGCATGTTGTAGCTAACGGGCTGCGCATGTTGTGGTTAACGGGCTGTGCATGTTGTGGCTAACGGGCCTTGCATGTTGTAGCTAACGGGCTGCGCATGTTGTGGTTAACGGGCTGTGCATGTTCTGGCTAACGGGCATCGCATGTTCTGGCTAATGGCATCGCATGTTCTGGCTAATGGCATCGCATGTTCTGGCTAACGGCATCGCATGTTGTGGCTAACGGGCTGTGCATGTTGTGGCTAACAGGCTGTGCATGTTGTGGCTAACGGGCATTGCATGTTGTGGCTAACGGGCATTGCATGTTGTGGCTAACGGGCATTGCATGTTGTGGCTAACGGGCATTGCATGTTGTGGCTAACGGGCATTGCATGTTGTGGCTAACGGGCATTGCATGTTGTGGCTAACAGGCTGTGCATGTTGTGGCTAACAGGCTGTGCATGTTGTGGCTAACAGGCTGTGCATGTTGTGGCTAACAGGCTGCGCATGAGTGAATGGAGCCGTTGAGTTGTGGCTTTCAGAGCCGGGCTCTAACAGCAGGCTCTTCAGGCGGAGGTCGTCCTGCATGCCAGGAGCTGTTCAGTGAAGTCTGCAAGGAGGCTTTCTATCCAGGTGTGCGTTTATTGTCAGGTGACGCGTAGCGATGAATGCTTGTGCACTTGTGTGTGAAATATTGGCCTCCGACTTTCACGGTTCCATTTTAAGGCTGCTTTCTATACATTTTTATTTATAAATGTGACAGAAGAAAAAGAAACATAACACAGGAGAGTCTGAAAGACTATGAAAAATGGATTACCTGCTTTCCTTTTCCCACTTTACTCTCCGGGCTTCCTAACATGGTCCCACTCCCAACTCAGCTGACTCCATGTGAACCCTCCCTTCATCAGCGGCACACAGAGCAGCCGGTGTGGTGTAAAGTGTGCGATACGGCTGGTGGGCGGAGTCAAACCAGCTCAGGACTTTCACCCAGGAGACGGCTGTTTGTGTCCCGGGTAAAACAAAAAGTCAACGTGGAATCATTACGTCACGCGACTCTGAGTCTTTGCCAGTCACTGGAGCTGTTAGTCAGCTGTTAGTCAGTCAAATTAACATCAAGCACAATCTTTTCTAAAACCTAACAAAGTGGTGTTGCTCCTAAACTTAACTTCCTGTGAAGACAAAAGTTTATTTTGAAAATTGACACGCTGTCTCTGACACGTCCCAAACCTGAGCTGTGTTGTACTTGACGAGTGAAAACACAAAACGTTACTGTGTCTGCGTGACCACAACAGATACTTAATAGTGAACTTCATCCTTCTTATATATATATATATATATATATATATATATACAAATATATATATATATATATATATATATATATATATACATATATACACACACACACACATACATATAGTATGCTTTTAGTTCGCTGCCTCCGTGCTGTAAGCCGACTTTCGAGAGGTCAAGAGACCTCTGTGTGTGTGTGTGTGTGTGTGTGTGTGTGTGTGTGTGTGTGTGTGTGTGTGTGTGTGTGTGTGTGTGTGTGCGCGTTCGTGCGGGTCGGCGCAGAAGCTAATTCATAATGATGACAGGAAATATTCCATCATATCTTCACACTCAGTCATCTTTACCAAACAGCAGGGAGGAGAGAGACAGAGAGAGAGAGAGACAGAGAGAGAGAGAGAGAGAGAGAGATGGAGGTAGAGCCACACAAAGACAGACAGGGATGAGAAAGATGAAGATGAAGAGGAAGATGAAGCACAGGCGGACGGACGAGGCGAGCATGGTAATTTAAATCTATCACAAGTGTCTGGAAGAATAATGAGCACATTTATGTTGTGCCAGTCATCTTACACCAACAATTACGACACATTCATTATTTGTCGCTTCCTCCAGTTTGTTAAGTTTCCCTGAGAGCCGACGCCACGAGGGACGGGTAGTTTGTCTCTTTAATGGGACCAAGTTAGATGAACTTCTTTACTAATCGATTACGCCCACAATAAAGTCTTATGATATGACTTTAATAAATATCACATGAATAACAGGAAAGAACACCAGTTCACATAAGTTCATGAATAAACACATTCATGAAATAATCATCATCCTTAAACTAAACTTAAAAGTTCAGATCGTTTTTAAGTGAAGTGGAGCTCACATTCTATCGAGTCAAATCATGTATTTTCGTATTTACCAATCTCCAAAGCTAGAGGAAGAATATCAGTTCTTAAAGAGACAGTACGACGTGTCGGGGAACCTCAGGGTGGAGGTCACTGCCCCCGTCTGCTGTTTGCCTTTACATGACGACACCATTGGTATCCTTTCTTTGATCAAACAATGGAGATATGTATTGATTAGGGAGCTTTAGAGGTGTTGCTCACAGTTCCCCCTGCTTCCTGTATTCATGCTGAGTGAATATCACACGCAACAAGTGATATTAATCTTCTGATCTAACTCAACACAAGAATGCAAATTAATGTGTTTCCTAAAATATTAAATAATCCCTTAAAGGAACCTTTTTGTTACCAATGTTGGCAAAACCAAATGGGGCTGCACATGTTGTGTATATATTGAACTATTTACAATGTACAGCTCTGCTCTGTAAACTTGTCAGTTCACAAAAGTTTTTTTCACGTGACTGCTGGTCTCGAGTCAATCATGTTTTCCTAAATGCTCCGTGAAGCGCAACCTTTAGTGTTCACAGGATCTGGGTCCAGTAAAGAATGCATTTCAGTCAAAGTTTAAAACGAGACACGTTGACACAACATGTCTTTATTTTAAGCTTCAATTTGATTGATGTTCATAACAGAAGTGTGCGTCACACATGATGTGTTCAGGGACTGTCAGGAAATAAAACATTGTGTGTTTGTAGACTGTTTAACCCTCTGAGATCGGGGGTCATTTTCTTGATTTTACATAATTTCTTAAATTCACTTTTTAAATTCACTTGCATATGATAGATACCCATGTGTTTTACATCTAAAATTGCAGAACAATCTCAGCTCTCTCTCTATAATGAGGCACCATTGTCATAAGGCAAAAGTGTAAATTATTATTACTCTAAAGCTGAAAAATGTAATCTAGATTTTGGAAAATCTTCATATCTCTTGTGAAAACATAGCTTTACTCAGGAGGTCGAACTGTTTTGGTGCTTGAAATTAGTTTACCAAAGGTCTTAGGTACACAAAAGCAGTGAAATATATGAATACAAAAATGGTAGAAACATGTAAATACATGTCTAAAATCAAATGTATTATTATATGGTGATGAGCTGTGGCTGGCGTTGTGGCCTGCAGTGATGATCTGGCAGAGACGGACTGGAGGCTGCTAAAGCGATGCTGCATGTTGTCCTCTGGACCCTGGCAGCTGCAAATCCTCTGTAAAATACATTACTAATAGTTAGTATAAGTTCACTGAAAGAAAGTAACAGGATAGTGACAATATTTGATTATGCCCCGTTCAGTCTCAGACCCATTTAGCTACTGCACCGCTACTTCCGGTTAGCGCGCAGCTAACCTAACAACATGGTCATTTCAGTCTCACAAACACATAACAGAGATCCCACACTACTAAGCGTACTACGTTCACTGAACGAAAGTTAACAGGGATCGTGACAATATTTGAACATCCACCGTTCAGTCTTTTATCCACCCTGTAGCCATATATAACCACGTTAGCGATCGTTAGCTCGCTTGGTAGCTCCGTGTGAGCAGCAGCTAACGTAAACACTACGGCAGTAACGATTAACAGAGATATAACACTACTAAGCGTACTAAGTTCACTGAAAGAAAGTTAACAGGGATCGTGACAATATTTGAGCACCCACCGTTCAGTCTTATAGGCAGCCTGTAGACATATATAACCCCGTTAGCGACCGTTAGCTATCGTTAGCTCGCTACCCGCTAGCTTCGTGTTAGCAACAGCTCTATCTGGCTACAGGTCCCATTACTAACGTAAATATGCGTTGCAAAGTTCAGTAAATACACTTACCGTCTTCCAGTGGATCCCTTTGCTTGGCGTTGTCCTGTTCATCTCAGGGATCGACTCCTTCAGGCTCTATTTATGGTTGAAGCTGCTCCGTTCTCCAGTGTAGCTTCGCTCAGCCTGCCTGCTCTCTTTCTCTCTCTCCCGGTGAAGCTGTGTAGCATCAGATGCTGTGTGTGTGAATCTCATATGATCTCGCGGAAACAAGGCAGAGGAAGCTGAAGTTTAACTAAATCTTGGAGACGTGGAACCATATTTCTGTGCAGAATTATTGTGACTGAGTGAATATTTTCCAAACGGCAGGATCGTATAGCGCATGCGCGCGCTCGAAAATCTCAAAGGGTTAAAGAACACATGGTTTCAGTCCCGCCTTAAGGTTTTGGGTTCAGAAGGAGAAGCGTCCTGTGTCTGTTGGATCCGTCCCGTCTTTTACATGGTTTATACTGCAGCACATCAGCAGCTCTGAGCGTTGCATATTCTTGTGAATGTGTTTCATTAATGTCTCCACCACAACAAAGGATCTTAATTAGCGTTCCACATTGATGTTTCCATGGCGGCCACGTTAGCAGGTCGTGGTCCGTTCACAGCCTGAGAGGTGGACAGCAGGCGGAGGAGTGACTCTGTTTCTTCTGAGCTCTGCTTCGGCCCCCAAATCACCTTGTAGAAGTCATCTTGAAAAGAGACGCTTTATTTCCAGAGTGTGGGAATCGCCGTTAATATCTTTTCAATTATATATGTATTTGTTCATTTACTTCGGTGGGCTCGGATACATACAGTGTCAGATTAATTCCAAAGAAATGCAAAGTTTCCTGCTCTCCACTGCGCTGGATCATACATTAAGCAGCAGCTTGAAGATAAATTAATCGTGTCTTTGAAGTTCATCAAAGAACCCCTGGGAACAAGTTGATCTAGTCGTTTTTTCTTTTTTTTTCCTTCCTGAACATAAGAAGATATTTGGAAAGGAAAGGATTTTTTACCACCCCGAGTTGAAGGTTTCATTTTTTTCATTAAGTAACATTAAGTTCTGCTACAAATTTAGCTTGGCAATAAATCAAAAGTGGATGATCATCAAGAGCTCATTCAACTTACATGATTCTACATATTTACTGTGAAGTTACAAGATAGATTTCACGCAAAAGTGATGAGCAAACTCTTAAAAAGATGTAAACTGAGTCCATCGACACCAAACCCCCGCTGCCGCTCATCTCAGCTTCTGATCTCAGCTGCATGGAGGGCTGAGCTTTGAAAAACTATCTCATGTGTTCAAAGAAAGCAAATATCACCGACTCAAGAGGGTGAAGCAGGGAAATGCTCATTTGGGTCCCAAACAGCAGAAAAGAAGTTCAGTACTATTAGGGTCAATCATGCGAGAATTCATATATTTAATCTGCTGTATTGATGTGATTTGTCTTGATTATGTGGCGTATTGATCTGATAACGTGACAGGGGATTTATCACGATGTGACACCAAAACACACACACACACACACACACACACACACACAGATTGAGATCATGTGAGCTCCCAGAAAGCACAACAACACTGAATCGGCTCCACTGTTTCCACCGTGCAACAGCAGATCCTCTTTGAAGCACAGACAGAGCGGTGGTGATGTTCCTCCTCTCAGCCGTCAGGACACCATGTTGGCGTCGTGCGTCAAACAAACACAGGACTTTCAGGCAGGAGATCGCTCTCCGTGTCCCGTGTAAATCCAAAAGCAACAGTTTGTGATTGTTCTTGACGACTTGAAATTGTAGAATGACAAATTTCTTTTTGGGGCTTTTTATTTGTTGAATTGAGTCATGCCATTGACCCACAGCAGCAGCTGGCTGTGCTCACCTTGAGGTATCCATGGATGTATTTTAAGAATTGGAGAACTTGCTCAAAGACGACTCCCATTCACTTGAATGTATGAGTCAAAGAAATAAAATCTCGGACGGAGGATAGCAGGATAAAAAAACATCCATGTAGTATTTTGGCGTAGGATAAGTCTTCAAATTCTTAACCTTTTTAGCCCCAAGTCACCCAGCGCCTCATTTAATTTGTATTGTTTTTAATGAATCTCGTTCACCAGCCCTAGGGTCTCCTGATCAGGGCACCCTAGGAAATAGAAAAATGTGCAACTTTGACCTGAATCTTGCTCACGCCATGACCGTCGTGTTCTTCAGATGACCGTCTCCGTCACGCGTGTCATCTGACGCGTCTCAGATGAGTCTGAGGGCCAATGAGATCGCAGGACCTCGAAACACGGAAGCAGGAATGAAAAGAAAAGTCCCGTTGCTTTTTCGCAGCTTGCAACATTAATACTTTACACACAGTCATCTACTGAAGATCCGTACAGTCTCCATGGTTACAGACGTGGTACTTTGAGTGAAATCCACCGTTGTTAGGGTACTAAATTAGTTAAATAGTGAAACGTTGTAATCGCTCAGTCATGTTGAGCTAACGGAATTACGTTATGATAAAAATATAACGATCTTTTTTTTTAAATGTAGTCCATCGTTTCTCTTCTCACCAGGGTTTACAGTACTTTAGCCGTTTAAATGTATTATATCGGACCTGTGGATGATGATCTAGAAGAGTTTGAGCTCTTCAAAACTCATTTCCTCATTTCTGGAAAAAGCAGTGAAAAAAGGCTCCTGATGGGGTTAAAAACAGAAACGTAATTATCTCTGCAACCACAGGGTTGTTTAACTTTATTTAAATTGCTACAATACCGATTCTTTAGGTCCTAATCTTTCCTAAAAGGTCTCTTATTAGTATGTGGGTTGTTGTTAAGGCCCTGAACCATACAATTTTAAATACTCAGGGACTGCTCAAGGAGGCATTTTTGGGGAATCTGGCTCATATCATGCTGGATGTTCATAGTTATGATCGAAATATTTTATAAAAGTGATATATAAAAAAAAACACAAGTATTATAACTCATTTGGGCTTCCTACAACTACTTGAACACGGGGAACAAGAGGTACAGAAGGCTTTTAGCCCCCATTGTTGGGGCTCTGGGGCTCAGAACTGGACTTCCAAAGCGTTTCTTCTCGCCTCGTCAGGCCGTGTCACCGTGAGCAGAGCTACAGCCATGAGCTGCAACAGCGTTCCTCTGTCTGCCTCTCTGGCCCTGTGGCCCTCACTCAGCTTGGCCCAGAGGGCCCTCGCAGTCTTGCAAAGAAAATCAATCCTAAAAAAGTGCTTCCCCCCATGAACCACCCTTTTTAAAGAGACCTGGAGCTGCAGCTGAACAACACAGTGTTCTCACCCCCACCACCCGCTAATGAGTCTGCCTGGAAATGATTAACTGCTGGCGTGACCAGTTCCCTGGTCCTCAACCTGTTCCTGGTTCAGGACCTGGTTCCTGGTAACAATCCCTCGGTCCTCTGAGGAGGATTCAACAGGGAGGAGAGGGTCATTGGCCTCTGACTGCTCTCTGCAGAGCTCTGCAGCAGGCGGCCGGATGCATGGAGACATCTCACAGGGGAACTCACACCCAGACACACGGGAGGGACGTCAGGGGCGAGAGAGAGAGGGGGAAAGGATTTCAGTCCGCCTGTAAACATCACCCCCCCCCCACACACACACACACACACACACAGCATGACACCCACATGTTTGCGATGGCAGTAATGAAGCCAACCCTCCAACACACTGAAGCGGGGCCTCATCGCTCTCCCTGCTTCAGTCGCCCCACGCTGTCGTTCATTCTCCTCGCTCGGCCCTTTTCAACGTAGCCGTCTCTCTTTCTGCTCCTCATCCCGCCTGTGGATGAGCAGGCAGACGAGATGGCGGCGGTGGATGATGGCGGCCGGTGATTTGTATCCCCGCCGCTGTGGGCCCGCCGGCGGCGTCGGGTTTGATTTGCGGCGCGCTCTGACCCTCTTGCCCCGTGACGGAGCGCTTGATTTGTGACCCGCTCTATCTTCTCCGGCTCGACAGCCGGCGGGCGGTTTGATTTGAGGCCCTCTCTCTGTCTCTGTCTCTCTCTCTCTGTCTCTCTCTCTCTCTCTGTCTCTGTCTCTGTCTCTCTCTCTCTCTGTCTCTCTCTCTCTCTCTCTCTCTCTCTCTCTCTCTCCATCTCTCTCTCAGACATAAACATGTGGTTGTGGTGTCCTGCGGTAACTAAGCGTCACCGTTTTACTCTCTGGGTCAAAGAGGAGTTTAGTCTCGCGGGAGGGATTCCAGTCAAACGGCCCTTGCGGAGGATAAGAAGCCTTCCATCTCCCCGTCCCACTGTCTCCCTGTCTCCCCGTCCCCCGCCCCCCTGTCTTCCCGCCCCCCCCCGTCCCCCCCGTCCCCCTGTCCCCCCGTCCCCCTGTCCCCCCGTCTCCCTGTCTCCCCGTCCCCCCGTTCCCCTGTCCCCCCGTCTCCCCGTCTCCCCGTCCCCCCGTCCCCCCGTCCCCCTGTCCCCCCGTCCCCCCGTCCCCCCGTCCCCCTGTCCCCCCGTCTCCTTCCTGATGGAGGACATTTGCGTTCTGCATTCCCGCCGCTGACATTTGGATGACAAACTAACATTGTTTGCCGTCTCCCTCCAGTCCATGAATTAGATTTACTCTGCTTATGAAAGACAATGGCTGCTAAATGCCATATCTCTCTGTGACTGAGTGCATACGTATGTGTGTGTGTGTGTGTGTGTGTGTGTGTGTGTGTGTGTGTGTACACAGTCTGGTTATTTTCCATCACAGCATCTTTCCGTGTCCCCATAAGAGAATGGAAACGCCAATCTCTCTCTCTGTCTTTTCTTCTACTTTCATCCCAGCCTCTCCATCCTTACATCCATGCAGTGAACATGCAGAATGCAGACGTGAGCATTCATTCATTCATTCATTCATTCATAAGCAGTCAGCTAAAACCACCTTTATTTACCAGCCACACTTATTCACTGTGACCTTTACAGAGAGAGATGATCTAATGAGGAGATGGAGGGAGAAGATGAAGATTGGGCGAGAAGAGGTGGGATGTGTTCAGCCCTGTGAGTGTGTGTGTGTGTGTGTGTGTGTGTGTGTGTGTGTGTGTGTGTGTGTGTGTGTGTGTGTGTGTGTGTGTGTGTGTGTGCTGCCGTTGGAGGCAATAAGGTCGCTTCACTGTAGAAGACAAGGTGTCACACGTATGCACACAGGGATAATTAGCAGGTGTGAATAGAGGGCAGCAGGAAAAGGTGGAGAGAGAGAGAGAGAGAGAGAGAGAGAGAGAGAGAGAGAGAGGGGTAATTGGTGCACCTGTCTGCAGGAGGAAAGACAGCTCTATCCACACACACACACACACACACACACACACACACACACACACACTGAGATACACAGGGACACATGTAGTCAGAGAGAGAGAGAGAGAGAGAGAGAGAGAGAGAGAGAGAGAGAGAGAGAGAGAGAGAGAGAGAGCCCCAGCACCTGTATCTGATAGTTCACAGCTTGGCAGCCAAATGTGACGGCCGGAAGCCAAATTTCGGTCTTTTCAAAATATAATTTATTTTCTTCCCCATTAAAATATTCAATGATTTTGGTTGGCATTGATTTAGTTTGGTCTAGATTAAGTAGAATTGTAAATCTGTTGATTGTCTGAAGCAGAATTAGAAACTGTTGTTGGGGAGAAAAAGCCTTCTGGACTTTTGGAGGGAGCCAAATGGAAAAGAATATGATCTTCATCATGTGTCATCTCACAATGTCAGTCCTTATATAGCAGGATGGGGTTCTATCTCCTGCAAGGCCTGGCATTATGCACGTAGTTGATGATATAATTGAGGATAATTTACATCATTGAATACAATACTAAGTACAGTACGAAGGTGTGAAAAGACACTGAACAATGATGATGTCATCATGGACAGGACTCAGAGGTGAGGATGTCCTCAGCCTCCGGTTCTACAAAGTGAAGCCAACTCTCATTCCCTCTCATGGCCAACATCTAATCAATCAAACTTCTCTCTTCATGTATTCCCTCAGTAAACATTGTAAACATGAGTTTATGTCTCAATCTCTAGTTTCAAGTCTTCTTCAATACAGCATGATGTTCATTTAGTAAATAGACCATAAACAGGCTGTGATAGGAAATGTCTACCTTTTGATTGACAGGTTGCCACCGCGCCGTTGTCCATGTTTTCATCATTTTCAGTTCATTTCAAGAAAAGTGAGATAATGTCGGTCAAGTAAAGATGTCTTATTCATCGATCAGTTGTGCTCCGCTGCATCCTCTCCGTCACTTCTGGTGGTAAAAAGCCAAGATGGCGGCAATATAAAAAATCTGTTGAAAGCTGGTCAGCGCTGTACTCATTGAGCAAAATTATTATGGTTTGTATTACTTACTTTTAACGGTTTGTATTACTTATTTATAATGTGCTGTACTGTAGCTTTGTATTGTGTGCCATCCTCCCCACATATAATGTTGTATTGTGTCTTTTATCCTGTACTGTTTGCTCTTGCTTTATGTTTGTTATGGTCTGTCAAGGATGCTAGATGCTAATTAGCTGTAGCTACAATCTGGTACAGTGCATCACATGGTGACATTTTTGTTTTAACTGTACATGGTCCCTTTTAAATTAAGATTTATATATATATATATATATATATATATATATATATATATATATATATATATATATATATATATCCAAACTCTGAATGCAATGCTTCATAACCGCAGTCCACAAAGCAGTGGGAGATGTGAGATGCCAACATGCTCACAAGGACACGTCTGACTGGTCTAAGTTACATATGCATCCTTTCCCTTCTTCCTCCCCGACATGTGGATCTCTTTCCGACTGTCAGAGGAAACAGATGGAATATAAAACAGCAATGGACTTGTTACATAGAAACATGGAGCGTGAAGAAGGTTTACAAGCTACAACATGCCGTTTTATAAAATAGACAGAAGCCATTTCATTCCGCTGGCATCAGCGTGAACATTACAAGGTGGACTAGAGGAGCAGTCTGAGCAGAAGCTACGTCACGGCTCTGAAGCGTTGTGAGCACGCTGTGACAGCTGATTGCATCGGTGGAGTCTGGGTTGAGACGGACACAACTTTCTAAAATCCCCGAGGTCACTTTGGCTCGGACAACATGAACTCCTTGACTTTCACCGTCATGAAAACAACAAACATCAGGAGCCTTAATCTGCAGACATGATTTCAGCTGCAGAATGTCAGCATGACTGAAAGAGCTGAATGAAGGTGTGTGCTTCATGATTATATGAACTATAAAGGATGCTGATAGCTTCCATTCAAGTGGCATCACAACACGACCACATGGAGGCGTTCAAAGACTCAGGAGACGCAGAGTGTTGTTAGTTGTTATGGCGACAGCACACGTAGGTGAGGTGTTGCTGCCCTCGGCCAAGAGAGAGACAACGCAACGTCTTCTAAGGCCATTTCAGACTTTATTAAAGGGACACACACACACACACACACACACACACACACACACACACACACGAGATGCAGAGGCAAAGTCGTCGTGAACATCATGCTGCATTGAAGAAGACTTGAAACTAGAGATTGAGACATGAACTCATGTTTACAATGTTTACTGAGGGAATACATCAAGAGAGAAGGATACTTGATGTACACATAAAATGGCCGCCGCTCTAACCACCCTGCTCCGTTGGTTTAAATGGGAACGTCCATACTCATACATGCATGGTGCGTTAACACCACACACACACACACACACACACACACACACACACACACACACACACACACACACTCCTCACTGAAATCTACTATTGCCTTGTTAGCGGTGCTCTACTCTAACCAAATGTGCCCGAGCGTGACCGAGCATGCGTTGTGCATGCATATGTGTGTGTGTGTGTGTGTGTGTGTGTGTGTGTGTGTGTGTGTGTGTGTGTGTGTGAGGGCGTATCACCTAGACATTTGAACTTGTGCAGAAGTGAGTGGGCTCACATCATCGCCATGCCGCTGATTGTTCAACGTCCAAGAAAACACACACACACACACACACACACACACACACACACACACACACACACACACACACACACACACACAGATTTAAAAGTGTCTTTGTATATAAGTTGGCTGCTGAACGTATAGAGCGACAGTTGGCTGCTATTGTGCCGACAAACTGCAGCCTCTCATTCTTGGCTCAGTAAACTTGGAGAGGATCGTTTTGTCACTTTTTTAACTTCCACTTGAAACTAAGCAGCAAACTTTTGAAAGATGTTCTTTGAGAAATGAGTAACTTTTGAAACGTTTTTTGAGAACATTCCTTCTTGGCAGTGGGATAAGTTGTTGGGTTTTTCTTTGAGGCTCATGTTCTTAACAGGTTGCCTGTGAAGTTTACACCTTGAGTGAGACTTGAAAGTAGCTTCCAACAAATAATATATATTCAGGCTTTTACTTAGCAGCACTACTGTTCGGTGTGAACATTGTATTTGAATTTAAAGCAGCCTATTTGTAGAATTGTGTCTGATTCTGGCGACCCCTAGTGATAGTAGAGGGAAACAAAGACAAAGAGATAATACAGCTGTAAGCCAACGACCGTCGTGCGTCTACTTTTTCTTGAAGATTTCTAATTAATCAAAGCCCTTCACGTCTTTAACTAATATTAAAATACGAGTCCATAGCTAACAGCTCTGACTGTACTTAGGACAAGTGGACATTTTATTTTGGGGGAGGAAACCCTAACGTGCTTTTCTATCCCCCACGATGGCGGGTTTTGAGGTTCAAAGTATAGGAGAGTACAGATGTTTGACCTAATGAAACGTTCAGCGATCCCCAAAGTGTGTGCACTCATGAATGTCTGGAAGACACTGCATGGCGTCCATCAAATGAAGTAAAACAATGTCAACCTCATAGTGGCACGAGGGGACAGGTCAGGGATCACGTCGTAAGGTTTGTGTGTTATGGAGAAGTGAGAATGTGCTGCTGCAGGAAACATGGCTGCTGGGGTTGTTCACTCAGTTTCTTCAGCCGCGCCGCTAGCGGGGCTAATTACATGCTAATTACATAGCTCCTGCATATTTAAACAGTGGTGTGTGCAACCGCCCTGCATTCAAATCCTCCCAGTGCAGTTGTTTCTTCTTCCACTCACCCAAAACCGAAACATGTATTTAGCATGTTCCGCTGCTCATGCCTGTCAGGGTGACGTGTTAATGTGTGCGTGAACCCGACTGTTAGCTTAAGATTAGCAGCGTGTCTCTGGTGAAGCACGCTGTGCGTATCTCTTCCTCTCTCTCCTGGGTTTGATTTGTGGAACACAAGATGATTCTTTCCATTCTGGGAATAATCTTGTTACTTACATGTGCTTCTTCATTCCCGTGAAATTCCCATGACAGTACGGATTAATTTAGCCCGCGACACGGACAACACGGCTGATTAGCATCGCATTATGTTCCACGTCTCATTATTCATAGGGAGAAAACAAGTGTGTAAACACATGTGGATGCTCCTTTGATTTGCACATGGGTTGCATGTGTGGGAAGGTTCAGGGCCAAAGGTCGCCGGGCTACATGTTTATCAAATCACGGGAATCCCTCAAACACGCACACACATACACACACACACACACACACACACACACCTGCGCCTTCAACAAACACACACACACGTACGCACACTTTGAAAAGTTTGAAGGATTACGATCCCCCCTGTAACAAATTAACATCGAGTGTGAATCTGGCAGTAGACAAATCATTCTGTCTGTGTGTGTGTGTGTGTGTGTGTGTGTGTGTGTGTGTGTGTGTGTGTGTGTGTGTGTGATCCACGGCAGGATTTTGTGAAACAAAGATGTATTGTCTCCCCCGTAAATTTATATTCAGCCAATTTATCATATATGGCGCCGTGTGTGTTGGTACTTTTGTGTGTGTGTGTGTGTGTGTGTGTGCCAGCAGGATATGGTAAACTGCAGATGAATGAGCTTCCCTCCACATGGACCCTTTCGCCTCCCTAAGTGAGCCGAGCTCTTTGACCTCACGTGTCCCTCGTTCACAGACTGCGGCCTTGAGAGATTCAACAGGCGTTACCTGAGTTATGAACCTGAGACCCAAATTACTCAACAGGCAACTGAGTCCGTCGTTAAGCGAGACAGTGATCTGCCCAGCCTCACTATGATTACAACACCAACGCCTCACTGGGAAAACTGGACATTCCAGATGTAAACGAGTCACATAAGAGATCGTGTACAACAGTCTGACCGCAGTTTGTGAAATAGTCACAGAATGCAATCTGTTGGTTTCGTGTACAGAGACGTAAATTGTCCGTGTTTCTCGCGTCACTCGGAACGACTTTTCTTTACAGGATGATGTTACAAGACAAACATGTAATTATGTTGAGGAAAAGAATCACTAATGCTGGGTTCAGACAAGAAAACCACAACTGTGGGGAGCGCCGGTCTCGTGGTTGACAGTCCTGTGTTTGTTGGATCCTTCCTCTCTTCCTCCATACATAAGTGGGCTTTTCGTGAATGAGTCCCGTGGGTGCATTAATAGTGTGTCCACCGCGAAAAAAAGATCCCGATTGACTTTAAATTGCCATTATTTACGTCCCCAGAGGCCCAAAAAGAACAGAAAATGTTTGTCCAATTACAAAAAAACAATATATTCTATATATTTCTGAACTGTTTCCTGCCATGAATACTGGTACTGAAATGATCTTCTTAGTTGCTTTTACTATATTTTGTGCCTGGCCTAATACACAGAATGGCGGAAAGCAGACAGGACAAGTCTTTACTCATTTACTGTCTGACTGTGACTGGAGCAGCTATGCTCTTCTACACAGACGACACCTTGCTATTTACATCCAAAGACTCCACTGGTCTTCCTTCCCTGGCTTGGAGTGTTAACGTTACTGAGTAAGAGCGTTCAGTGGCTCTGGCTTGACGTTGGCTGAAGGCTCAACCCACTGTGGACCTATAGAGCGTCCACTCAGATACACTCAGAGCTGCTTTACATTGTACGATGTGCCAGAGAGCTTCACAGTATCCTCCTCACTGCTCTAATGGATCTGTAGAGGTGGAAACGGCTCGGAGGGCACTTCACACTGATACCAGGGAGGACACACACACACACACACACACACACACACACACACACACACACACACACACACAGTGGAGACCACACCGGTGTAAACAGCTTCCATTTTTAACTCTGCGTCTGCCAGGCTGTCTCTGACTCTGCTAGAAGTAGTGATACGAGTTGACATATAACCTCTCTCTCTCTCTCTCTCCTCTCTCTCTCTCTCTCTCTCTCTCTCTCCCTCTCTCTCTCTCTCTCTCTCCCTCTCTCTCTCAAACACACGCCTGCACAGTCGAGGGTAAATAAACCAAGTACATCGACGTAAAGTTGAACTGAGTAAATTGAAATTAATAACTTCGTGATACTTTGTGGAGCCTTCAGCATTATGCATACACACATTTGGTGGTATACCATCAGCACATTTTGCATCATGTCTTTATTTAATATTTACATATAAAAACTTTTTTTCCCCAAAAAGCGTGAGTTTTCATGTGCCTGACAGGCACATATGTACTCTGTCTCTATCGGTCTTGAAAAGACAACTTCATAAAAAAAGTAGGTTTTCTGAAGAGGCTTTTATTAACAGTTTATTATTTATTTAATTATCCCAATATTAATATTATCGCATCAGCAATGGATGACATAGTCGTGTGTATGTGAGGGGCAACCTGACAGCGTAGCTCCAGCAGCTCTGTGGAGCGCTTTAGCGTCTTTCAGCTCATTGTTTTTAAAAAGCCCCAACTTTGCTGTTTTGGTTGAGTCTCACGGCTCTCATCAGGCAGCAGTTTTCATTCAAAGATCTCAGGCAGACTAAACACCTGGGAGCAAACAGACACAAAAAGGGATTAGCAGGTGAATAAAGTGGAGCGTTTGGCAGCCGGTGATTTTTTCGGGAGTTTGAGTGAGCGTTTGACCTCCGACCACCGCTTGATTACAAACAACACTCCCACTGAACAGCAATGCTGCTGCAGGACTGCCGGTGTGAGTCTGTGACGACCGTCAGGAAAACACACCTCCATGTTCAGCAGAACACGGCGGCACAGCTGAGCTGCTGGAAATGTAAAACGCCGGCTAAAGCTGCCACAAACATTGCGCTTGGCTCCGGTTTCTCCTCCTCCACTTGCTGCGCCCCACCTCCTCGCCCTCTGTGGCGTCCTGACTCCCACAATCTGTGTTACTTTGACACAGATTGTGCTCATTTAGCCTCAGGGATGTGAGCTAAAGCGACGTGGTGGGCGGCGAGGCCCTCGTGAAGGTTCCCCTGAGTAATGACATCTTCTCATCAACATAAATCCTGTGTTGACTTATGATCGTGGTGGCAATGCATGAAAGCAGCTGTGGGAGTAACTGGTGATTCTTTTTTTTCTTCCAGTTTGAGCAAAAAATTATTTGTTTGATTTGTTAAAATCTGACCGGGTTGTAGCCCTTTAAGCCCTCACCCTCACCCTATGTATTGTTTGAGTTGTGTTTAGAGGTTGTACATGGGGATTATATATTAGTGTAGCCCAGATTTGTATGTTTAATTTGATACCAAACACGTTTTTTGGGGGATTTATACCATGTTTTTTTCTTATTTTGTACCTTGTGACCTGATACAAAAGGGACCCCATTGTTGGGACATTATGTGAGTCCCACAGGCACAAAAAGATAAGCCGTTTCAAAGTGATGGGTCCATCTTTATGACTTACACTCTTCCACCATTTAGCAGAAATGCAAAAAAGTGAGAGTCGCAAAAGCCTTGACATAACGTGGATAAATAGGACGACTATGTATTCATGGCAATATTATGGACAAATATGACACCAGCATTGATGTATTTCACCACAGTACAGCCACATCAAAGTACATGTACACATCAAGCAGCTGCAGTCATTCCCTCAACCACATGATCCTGCGGGCTAGAATCTGAACATGCCGGACATGACGTTAAAGGAAAAGCATCCTGGTGAGGACAGCGTAACGTCCTCTCAACCCAAGAGTCAGTCGGCTCGTTATCCAGCAGTGTGTATGTGTCACGTGTCTCGTATTAATTCAAGGAACAATGCAGATCTGATGTTTTCATCTGCGCTGCATTTTGTCTCATCGGCAGAAGCTTCAGCGGACCTTTACCTTCCTCTTGTGTTCTAGGTTTTAAATGCATAAAAGAATCAATGTGTTTATTGCATCAAGGCTGTTTGACTTTGTCAGGAACCTCTATTTCAACAAAATAAAACAAAAACTTTTTTTTCACAAAATTATAAAATGCTCTGGTTATAAAAATAAGATTTGCTTGATTGGTTGTTGTTTGTTTGACCTTATAAATCTATATGTTGTGTTATGACTTTTCATTTTGTGTTTGTATTAAAGTTATATTGCTGAAACAAATACTTTCTAGCCTTTTTCTTGAAGTAAATATAAATGGGTTAAAATTGACCCGTAACACCATAGATGTTGCTATAGTTAATAATATTAAAATGAAAAAACAAATCTATTTATTAGATGTGTTCTAATATCCCTCAGTAATAGTCAGGTAACACAACAACCTTTTATTTCTCTTAAGGTTCATTTTAACATTTGTTTAGAATCAGAATCAGAAACCGTTCATTTGCCAGGAATGTTTACACAAACGAGGAATTTTTTCTAGCCGGAAATTGAGGTATCCTGACAAAGAATTTATTGACAAAGAATTTATTGTCAGCTATTACATTCTTATTTTTTATTTTTATGGGTTGCTTTAATCGGTTTTATTTGTTTTTACTATATGTGTGGCACTCTGAGATTCTTTTGAAGGAAGAGTGCGATAAAAATTAAATGCATTATTATTATTAGTAAAGAAAAGGCCCAGAGGCCCACCAAAAACATTAAAACATACAACAATATGTTCATGGATAAGGAAGCCTAACAAGGTCACCAAGAGATGAGAAACTGGATGATAGATACTTGTTTTTAGTGTATTTTACAGCTGATTTAAGACATGGGTCAAAACCGACCCGTTAACACAAGAGATGCTAACAGAAAGCTAACACAAGAGATGCTAGCAGAAAGCTAACACAAGAGATGTCTAATAGAAAGCTAACACAAGAGATGCTAACAGAAAGCTAACACAAGAGATGCTAACAGAAAGCTAACACCGAGATGCTAACAGAAAGCTAACACAAGAGATGCTAATAGAAAGCTAACACAAGAGATGCAAACAGAAAGCTAACACAAGAGATGCTAATAGAAAGCTAACACAAGAGATGTCAAATAGAAAGCTAACACAAGAGATGCTAACAGAAAGCTAACACAATAGATGCTAACAGAAAGCTAGCACAAGAGATGCTAACAGAAAGCTAGCACAAGAGATGGCAACAGAAAGCTAACACACGAGATGCGAACGGAAAGCTAACACACGAGATGCTAACGGAAAGCTAACACAAGAGGAAGGATAAGTCACATGATTCATTCAAGTCTGTTCCTTTGCTCTGTGTTCTGCGTTCATCCATTCATAATGTCAGCCCTCTGCTTCACGTAAAGGTGACATCACGACCTTCCCCCGATCCCAGCCTTGTTCCCACCAAGGTGGCTTCAAAACAGGTGACTGGGAGTTAAGTGAGCAAATGAATTCAGACCACAAACAGGTTTACTGTGTTTTTCAGTCATGGTCTCCTTGATCTCCATTAACCGGAGTAAGGTCTGGCTCCATCTTGCTCTCTTTATCTGCCCTGTCAGACACCTGGGGGCGGGACGACCTGCTTTCATCTCCTGCCTCTGCCCGGGAGTCATATGGCAAAATAACACCTCGCCGGGTGTCAGAATGACCTCAGGTTTTAGCAAGGAATGTGTCTTTAAGTGGTTTGGTGTGTGTGTGTGTGTGTGTGTGTGTGTGTGTGAGAGAGAGAGAGAGAGAGAAGGAACACTTACCACCTAAGGCACTTTCTTTTCTGTCACTCGCTCCCTTTCTTTCTCTCAATCAATGTCTTCACACGTCTCACTTCCTTTTCCTCTGCACGTTCTCTGGCTCTCCTCTTCTTTCAAAGCGTTGTCTTTTTGTCTCTCTCTCTCTCTCTCTCTCTCTCTCTCTCTCTCTCTCTCTTTCTCAGCTGGAGTAATAGTCACAGCTTTCTATTATTTATTTATTTTTCTTGGACTCTGTCTATTACTAGAAGGGCGTAAAGCTCAATTCACAGTTTTGTGTGAAGTCTGACTCTCCTGGCTGGAGGCTGTGTGTGTGTGTGTGTGTGTGTGTGTGTGTGTGTGTGTGTGTGTGTGTGTGTGTGTGTGTGTGTGTGTGTGTGTGTGTGTGTGTGTGTGTGTGTGTGTGTGTGTGTGTGTGTGTGTGTGTGTGTGTGTGTGTGTGGAAGCACATGAATGATCTGTGCGTAGTCCTGTGAGTCGTATCGCGGCGCTGTATCTGAACGGTTAGCTCGTAGCTTTGGCTCCTCGTGTTTCCCGTGGTGTCTCATGCGTTCTCATGGATCGTTCTCGCGTTGCACTTCTGTGACACGGAACAAGATTGCTCTTTTTAATGAGTCCTTGTCCCGGTGTTGCCGACTGTCGCGCAGCATAACCTCTCTTGTGATGCCCCGTCATGACATTTCATTTGAGAGCAACAAGCAATCTTGCTGCGCTCTGTTGCCTCCGTTGCCTGGAAGTGAAATCACAGCGCTGCACAGGTACACCTTTAACCGGTTGAGAGGCTTACCTGTGCAGCGCGGTTCCCCCTCTGACGATGCTGCAGTGCAGGAAGCAGGGGTTGTGTTATGTGCCAACATGATCCAGTGAGGATCTCTTTCTCTGGGGAATAGTTGCACAACAGTAAGTGAAGACACTCTAACTTCTGTTGGACTAAAACGTATCCATTATCGTTTTAAATCACTTTCAAGACACCAAGATGACACATATTATACTACTTCCTGTCTATTGTATCAGTTTTCTGACATTCAAGCCTTGATAATTTATAATTGGTCTTCACCCAGAAATGCTAAAAGGTGATTGGTCAGATATCTGTGTGATTCATGTCTCCTAGAAAGTATTATATTGTATTATTATTTGGTACTGATTTGCAACAAGATGTACTGGCACCTGAATACCATTTTTACCAACATGTATGTAGTTATTAACACGTGTGTCAAGGCACAATGTTGTTGGAACCGAACAGATCTGCAAAACTTTGACTAAGAACGTATTTGATTGTTTTTTGTGCATCATCTACTCCTGCGATCTACTGGTTGCTCGTTCCAACAAAGGCATGATTTATGTTGTTTATGGTCGTGTTCCGTAGCTCACAGGACTTAATTAAGCATCGGGAAGGCTCTTTGTCTCCGTTTGATATTGATCCAAAGCCATTAAAACTCTGTCTTCCTCTAATCTCGGTCGAAGTCATCATCCTGCAGTGACGTTTCCATTCTCCCCGACAGACACCATGCGATTGTGCATGAAACAAAAGACAACAAATAAAAACTAGATCCACTTCCAGGATCCATTCATAGAAGCATTACAGTAGATAAAGGTCACAGAGGATGAAGAAGAAGTGGCAGCATCGTGTGTGCTGAAGGTGTTCCTGGTTGGCAGAAAGACATCCTCCAGTCATACCCTGTTCAGCTGTTCAACATGATATCTGCATTGCCCTGTGTTAAACTATTCCTTACACTGAATCTCTTCTGGGGCTTTCAACTGCATCTCACCTACTTCCCTGCTTCAGGTGGCACAATTTATTTAATTGTGTTAATTTACTAATTCAGTTATTTGATCACTGATCAACTCTCAGAGCCTTATGACAGCTCTGTAAAACGTTTTAGTTTAAATCTTTCTCAAATTACCCTGATACGTTAATAATACTTCACAACACGTTTAGTAAGTGTTCAGAGGTAGCGCCCTGGTAGAGGTAGCACCCTGGTAGAGGTAGCGCCCTGGTGGAGGTAGCGCCCTAGTAGAGGTAGCGCCCTGGTAGAGGTAGCGCCCTGGTAGAGGTAGCGACCTGGTAGAGGTAGCACCCTGGTAGAGGTAGCGCCCTGGTAGAGGTAGCACCCTGGTAGAGGTAGCGCCCTGGTAGAGGCAGCACCCTGGTAGAGGTAGCGACCTGGTAGAGGTAGCGACCTGGTGGCGTTAGCGCCCTGGTAGAGGTAGCGCCCTGGTAGAGGTAGCGACCTGGTAGAGGTAGCGCCCTGGTGGCGTTAGCGCCCTGGTAGAGGTAGCGCCCTGGTAGAGGTAGCGACCTGGTAGAGGTAGCGCCCTGGTGGCGTTAGCGCCCTGGTAGAGGTAGCGCCCTGGTAGAGGTAGCGACCTGGTAGAGGTAGCGCCCTGGTAGAGGTAGCGCCCTGGTAGAGGTAGCGTCATGGTAGAGGTAGCGACCTGGTAGAGGTAGCGACCAGGTAGCATTAGCGCCCTGGTAGAGGTAGCGACCTGGTAGAGGTAGCGACCAGGTAGCATTAGCGCCCTGGTAGAGGTAGCACCCTGGTAGAGGTAGCGACCTGGTAGAGGTAGCGCCCTGGTAGAGGTAGCGACCTGGTAGAGGTAGCGACCCGGTAGAGGTAGTGCCCTGGTAGAGGTAGCACCCTGGTAGAGGTAGCGACCTGGTAGAGGTAGCGCCCTGGTAGAGGTAGCGACCTGGTAGAGGTAGCGACCTGGCAGAGGTAGCGACCTGGCAGAGGTAGTGCCCTGGTAGAGGTAGCGACCTGGTAGTGTTAGCGCCCTGGTAGAGGTAGCGACCTGGTAGAGGCAGCGCTCTGGTAGAGGTAGCGACCTGGTAGAGGTAGCGACCAGGTAGCATTAGCGCCCTGGTAGAGGTAGCAACCTGGTAGAGGTAGCACCCTGGTAGAGGTAGCGACCTGGTAGAGGTAGCGACCTGGTAGAGGTAGCGCCCTGGTAGAGGTAGTGCCCTGGTAGCGTTAGCGCCCTGGTAGAGGTAGCGACCTGGTAGAGGTAGCTAATGCGAATGCTACAGCAGCATCAGCATTATCATTAGTAGCCCCAGGCTTAGCATTACAAAGCCAAACACTGCAGCTTGTTTATTCACTCACTCTAACTCTTACAGCTCATCCACAGCGTGTTAACGGCAACACGTTGTTGTAATCAATGACAACACACCAGAAAAGAGTCCTGAGCTAGAAGTGAGCGTTCATTAATCACACCAACAGAAACGCTCTCTGAGTCTGAGTCTTAATATGTGAACTGTGTGTATTTTGCATGGTGAGCAATATACAGACCAACTCCAATTATCTTTGTGTGTGTGTGTGTGTGTGTGTGTGTGTGTGTGTGTGTGTGTGTGTGTGTGTGTGTGTGTGTGTGTGTGTGTGTGTGTGTGTTAAAAAACTCTATAGAGACTTGCTGACCGTTCCTCTGTGTTGCTATGGTGAGCTAATTAATCAGATTAATTGAATACTGTTGATCAATAGCCAACGTGGCGAATACATTATAGATTATATATATATATATATATATTATCAGCTGTAGTAGCAGCAATGATGTGTGATCGTGTACTTTAATGTGAGCCAATAGTGTTTAAATTAAGAGTAGATTAGAAGGGACTTTGATTCGATAACATAATAATCTAACTGCATGGTGATGAATCACCCTCGAAAATGTTCGCTCTGCCTTTTCCTCCCTGGAGATAAAAGGTGGAGGGTGAAAGAAAAGAGGCCGATATTGCTTCACCCTGACCAGAGATTCTTGCCATTGTGCATGCTTTAAGTATGCATCGTCTAATTATAATTATAAAACTATGGTATACATCATTATGGCATTAGCATGTTAATTATAATACATATGATCATGAATAAATGAGACCGTTGTCACGATGACTGGTTACTGCAGTCGTACTGTTAACAAGGTTTTTACTAAATGAGAGCTATTTTCAAATGAAGCACCTTCTTCCTGTTTGCCGCCTCAAACCAAATCCACCAAATATGACCTCAAAATGAAACGTTCCATGTGCATGTGTCATCGACACATGAATGCTAATGTAGCTCAGAGTCGGCTGGTTGTGTATACAAGCAACTTGTTTGTATATGTCGACCAGCAGGGGGCGACTCCTCTGGTTACATAGAAGCATATGCTTCATGTGTTAAAGCTGCATTCTCTCTCCTGACCACCAGGGGGCGACTCCTCTGGTTGTATAGAAGTCTATGCTTCATGTGTTAAAGCTGCATTCTCTCTTCTGACCACCAGGGGGTGACTCCTCTGGTTGTATAGAAGTCTATGCTTCATGTGTTAAAGCTGCATTCTCTCTCCTGACCACCAGGGAGTGACTCCTCTGGTTGTATAGAAGTCTATGCTTCATGTGTTAAAGCTGCATTCTCTCTCCTGACCACCAGGGGGTGACTCCTCTGGTTGTATAGAAGTCTATGCTTCATGTGTTAAAGCTGCATTCTCTCTCCTGACCACCAGGGAGTGACTCCTCTGGTTGTATAGAAGTCTATATAAATGACTCTACTTCTCTTGATGTATTCCCTCAGTAAACATTGTAAACATGAGTTTATGTCTCTAGTTTCAAGTCTTCTTCAATACAGCATGATGTTCATTTAGTACATTATGGTCATTTAGAGTCAAACAGACCATAAAGGGTACGGCGTCTCTACATTAATCATCCGCATTGCAAATATGGTCACTTCTGTTCACTAGTTCAAAAAAAACAAGATGACGGAGGCCAAAATGCCAAACTCCAGCCTTTTAAAAGATGGCATCACGCCGACTACGTCCACTTCTTCTCATGTTCAGTCCGAGTAAATGTGTCACTGCTCTCCAACCACCATGAAGGTAAAGAGAGAGACACACACCCTGACGGTCCCTTTAGTGGAACTACGTTGTTCTTCAGGTTACAACAAAAACATATAAGACGGAGGCGGCTAATTTGTTGTGTACCTATGATTCATGTGTATTATCATCATGTGAGGACGGCAGTGGGAGTGAACAGAGGAGGTTTAGTGTCAGTTACTGTGAAGAGGCCCACAAGCTGATGGCAGAGAAGAGTTGGAGGGAGTCGGGCAGTAAAATAATGGGATGGGGGGGTGGGGTTAGACTATGACCTTTCATAGTAGACACACAACACAGACACACTTTCTCTCCAGCATTGCCGCTGCCTGTGGCCAGGTCATCGAACCACGTTCACGTTCAGAACACACAGGTTCTCACTAAACACGCAACTCTTTAAGACGACTGCACACACACACACACACACACACACACACACACACACACACACACACACACACACACACACACACACACACACACACGCACCGCACCGTTCTCTGAAAGGATAAGAGCTCCTTGAAAACGCAATTAGACTGGGGGGCAAAGCCTACAAAAACGTGCACGGTGGCACTTACACTCACAATCTCACACACACACACACACACACACACACACACACACACACACACACACACACACGCCAGTGTTTTTAGCTTCCTGACCTGCAGCTATTTCCAGTGTTAAATGGACTCCGAGGTTCCAGACGAAAAAGCTTGTGCTCTGGCATGTACCTAATTACGCTGTTTGTGTTTGTGCGTGTGAGTGTATGCTCTTGATGTAACACAACCCTCTCAACACACACACACACACACACACACACACACACACACACACACACACACACACACACACACAGTCCATACATAGAGTCCTTCATACAGTACAGGCTCGCTTCTCTCTGCGTGAAAAGTGACTCGATGATAATCTCTTGAAGGTTCAATTGGTCCTTTCTCTCCGATTATGTTTCTATACACTATTTTCTCCTGAAAGTTCCATTTGTATACTACAAATTTGTTAAAAAATATATATATATAATAATAATTGTGTTTTGCTTTGAGTAACTTTTGACTCTTTTCCAATGAAACACAATCCTGATAAAGTTTGATCACGCTTCGGTTCCTCCGAATTAAAAGAAATTATAATATTATGCAGATATATCCGGTACCAACATTTTATGGTCTGCCAGATTATGTTAATTAGCAACGTTTCCTCATTATGTTAATTATTCAGGTGGCATTGTGTTTCTTTCAATACATATTTGGTGCGGCAAATTAGATGTAATTCCTCTGAGACGCATCACATACATAACATATAGTATGAGCTGTATGATCTCAGTGTGACAGGAAAGCAGAAAGCTTTTCTTCCATTCATGTTACCACTTTTAATTAGTAATTAATGCACATGAGAAGGGAAACAGAGGATGTGCGTGTGTGTGTGTGTGTGTGTGTGTGTGCGTTGAGTAGAAATATGTAGATGATGTAGGTGTGTTTACGTTAATCTCAATGTCTGGAATAACTTTCATATAATAAGCAGGTCAGTGTGGTCAGGAGAGACAATGCAGCTTCA
>NC_136601.1:25684610-25894610 GCF_910589615.1 Taurulus bubalis
CAACAGCAAGTTAAGCCAGCGAGATAATGTATCTGATACACACAAGAGCCATTGTGAGGCCGTACTCGAGCACTGATGTGTTTTGAGCCAATCGCTAACGTTAGCGTGCTAACACGCTAACGACTACAAGACTGATGCCGAGCAGGTAAACTTGTTCTCCAGCGTGACATGACTGTGTTTGAAGAAGGGCCTTCCCTGAAGTTACAACGTCTTTATCCGGCAATAAAAGGTTGAGCATGTTTGACAAACTCACTTTAAAAACCACGAAAATGTTTTCTGAATTATTAGCAATGGCAGACGTAACACAGCGCCGCAGAACCGTCATACCTGGGAATGAGAAGTGTGCCTCCTGCTTCTTGAAGTCCACTCCTAATTTCAATTAGGAGTGGACTTCAATTAAATTCAATTAAATTAAATTCAATTCAGTTTATTTTATATAGCCCAAAATCACAAATACAAGTTTGCCTCGGAGGGCTTTACAATCTGTACACATAACATCCGGGACCACCCAGGACCTCACATCGGATCAGGATCTCCCCCAATAAAGATAGTAAAAAAGGGGAAGAAACCTGATGCACACATGGACGTGATGAACAAGAGTCAAGAGAGAAAAAAACTATTGCATAAACCATCTACCGTAAAAGTCGGGTTACAAGTCGCTCCCCGCTGTAGCAAGCTAGGAGCAGCGCTAGCTAGAAGCTGCTGCTAGCGCTGCTGCTAGCTCCCCGCTGCTGCTGCTACTGCTAGCGCTGCTGCTAGCTCCCCGCTGCTGCTGCTGCTGCCCGCGTCCCCTCTGCCCGAGTCGGGTGTCGAGCCGGGCCTAGTCCCGCTACCTTCGGTGGTTGTCGGGGAGCTAGCGGAAGTTAGCGGGGAAGTATCGGAGCGCTAGCAGCGGCCCTAGCTGGCTACAGCGGGGAGCAAACAGGGACACTGACCGAAGGTAGTAGTGGCTCGTAACCCGACTTTTACGGTAATCTCACTCTAGGAATGAAAACAAATGAACATACTTAGCTGAACTATTTCTTGAATAAAGCTTAGTTGCCAAATCCAACCAAGTTGGTGGAAAATAAGAAAGGATGCAGCATTTTGGAACTCCCATATGTGCTTTATTATGGAATATTGAGAATGTGTCTTAAAATCCCAAATAAAGCGTAGATCAGACCTGTCCTCATATTCATAATGTCTGTGAGCTCAGTATTCACAACATGCTTTAGTCTCGATCCAGACAAGAGTGTGTAGACACTTATTTTGAGTCTATTACACAATGAACAAGTTCCATAGCAACAAAAGTACGGAGGAGTGAAGTGTCTCACTTCCAGCTGCTCGCGCTGAATTTAACTCCTGACCTGGGCTCCTCTACAGCATCCAGAATAGTTCCCTCTGTGTAAACACTCTGCGTTGAAGACTCTGGTGCTCTTCCGGCGGTTACCCTCGCTGCTCTCGGTTTCCCCGGTGAAACGCCCACCGGCTCTAAAGCTGAGGTTCGACCCCGAAGAGCTATGTTGTGTTCATCTCCATCCTCTGAAAGTGGAGGGTTCAAAGTCAGCCGCAATGTTCTCACCCCTCTGTATGTTTGGTTGAATCCGCATGAGAGTCTCAAATCGCGAGCGAGATCTGGCCTTCTCTCGCTCTCTCTCTCTCGCTCCATCGCTCTCTCTCTCTCGCCCCGCTACATGTTACTCTGCCTCTCTCGCCCGGCCTCTTCAGTCTCGCTCGCCCCGAGCCCCTCCGCTCATCAATAACAGCGCTGTAATAAAGAAAATAGATATTGTTTGTGTCTTGTGTCTATGAGTGTGTATGTGTGTGTGTGTGTGTGTGTGTGTGTGTGTGTGTGTGTGTGTGTGTGTGTGTGTGTGTGTGTGTGCAAGAGGAGGACTATAGAGCTATAGGCAGAGAGAAAGATTGCATCGTCTATGGAGACACTAAGATCACATTTCAGCTAATAGTTTTCCAATCTTGCTTTCTCAGACACAAGTTTAGTCAGCTGTGTGTGTGTGTGTGTGTGTGTGTGTGTGTGTGTGTGTGTGTGTGTGTGTGTGTGTGTGTGTGAGATGCATTCCACTACAGTGAACATGATGGCTTTCACTGAAATCTCTATTGCCGTTGCAATCCCCAACTATTGTCGGTTGAGAAAAGTCATCTGTTACTCCATCCTCACGTGTGTGTGTGTGTGTGTGTGTGAGTGTGCAGAGCATCCTCACACACACACACACACACACACACACACACACACACACACACACACACACACACACACACTACTGAAGCATCGATTGGGTACCTGCTGTATTGAGTGTAAGGCGTACCCAGGGACCGTGCAGGACGTGGACTCATTGAAGCCAGTGAACGTGTTCAGGAGCCTAGAACCTTCTGTACTTTGTTCTCCAGGGAAAAAACAAGCTGAGGAGCTTCATCCTGGTCGTTGGCACCAGAGTCGGCAAGACGAGCTTCACCAGCCAGGTGGGACTGGAGAAGCTGTGGGGAACCAAAGCTTCTGCAGGAACCTGGCTATGGACACGTTCTCCCAGAGGCCTGAGCTTTGTGTCACATGACTTGAACTCAAGTGCGACTCGAATTATGAATCTGATGACTTTTTAACTGTCTACATGTAATCTAATCTCACCCCCCACTGGCTGCGGTTACAGAGCAGAGCATATTGGTTTATTTTCCATGATTATAAAAAAATTGCTTTATTTGTTTACCATTCAAATTTGCCTCTTTGGAAACCAGTTCTCATCACCAATCCCAGCCAACCAGCCCCAGAGCATTAGTAGAGTCTTGAACCATCAGATCCTTAATTGCTTGAGCTTTAATACAAAAAAGAAAACTTACACATCTATTGATCAATTAAGAATGGATACTATCAGGAGTATCAGAACATTGAGGGACTTTTGTAGAAGCCATCATATGATTGGTGTTTTACCTGTCTGTTTGATTCGTTATGCTTTGATGACGCAGTGACGTCAGCGTTACATACAGACGTCACCTGAGTGCAGCCAGGTGTGCTTTTGCTTAGAGAGCGGAAGGGGAACCTATTTTTAACCACATAAAGAGAACGCTCTGAGAACCCATTAAGATATCGACCTTTTGAAACGCATGTAGAGACGAAGCAGGTTTTTCTGTTCAAGAGGAGTTTTCATTTATTTTTATGTTCAACAATAAAAGGATTTGAAGTGACACTACGAAAATGCACGTTATTTTACCGACTACTTACGTTAGCATACAAAAGCTGAAATAATTTGAACAATCATTATTAGAATGTGAACTCTCGGTGCTGTTTCATCCTCGGTGTGAACCCTCGAGGCGACAATACTGTGTCTGCTTGTGTCTTTACGCCTCGACATTACGGCTGCACAGCAGCGCCTCATCTCCATGCAGGTCTTTAGGCTAAGGAGGCCGTAACAGCCAGTGACGGTGTATATTACTGCTCTGCTGCTTTCCATTATGCAGCTAATGATTCCCTGTCAAGTCCTATTGTAAATGAACCAGAGACACAAAAAGAGAGAGTGGGAGGGCAAAGACACAGGAGAGAGAGAGAGATGACATAAGTACAGGCGGAGAAGTTGAGATGTTGTCAAATTGGCCCAAACTGTGCTGCTGCAAACCTTTAAGGGGCCGCATGGTTGTCAGCTTCATTCTGTACCTTCTGTCTCCAACGCTCCTCTTCAGGCGCCTGATTGGCTGAAGAGCCAAACCGAGGAACTATCATCATATAGATGCTCGCCACGTTCAGCTCTTGAAATGCCTCTTTTCCAAGTGGCCAACGACATTTTTAACAGCAGGATAACATTATTTAAAGGACTAGTTTGGCATTTTGGTAAATTAGCTTATTTACTTTCTTGCAGCTTTTAAATAAAATGATCAATACTACAGTAATGCATGTGGGTTAGTACAGTATGAAGAAACTGCCTACAGCTTAGTTTGGCTTAGGATGTTCCCAGAAAGGCAAATGTGTTTAAAGATATATAAAGATATATAAATATGTATGTATTTATGGTGGTAATACGCCAGAAGGCAATCTGATTGTCACGCAGCATACAGTGTTTTTATCTATATCTTAAAAAATGAATGCGCTGCAGTCAGTATCCACATAAGTGTGAACCAGGAATTCTGACAGCTGCTGACAGAAAGTCAGCGTTGATCTACTTGTGACTTCTGTAGGTGTGTTATTAGAAACCATCATGTTTCCCAAACTCCCAGGAAGCACTTGTGTTCCCTGTGGAGACGGACGTTTATTGTGACGACCGCATGCTTCCTAACCGACGGAGAATGACACGAGTTGCTGGATTCACGTCGGAAGACGCTTCTAAATTTTTTTGGGGGATACGTTGGGTAATTCTCTAATCCTCCCTCAGTTACTTAGCAACAGCCACGGCGAGGCGGAGGACCCAACATGGCCGACGCTGCAGCGCGGTCACCAACCACCACTGAGGTCTGACCACAGACTTCATCATCCTGTCTCATTGGAACGCCGATAGCCCCGAAGAGACACACACACACACACACACACACACACACACACACACGTGCAGCCCTGCATTATTCACTGGTAATTAGGACGTCAATAAGCAGCTACAGCAGTGTGGCCCTCGCTCCAGCATTTAGACGCAGAGACACACACTCTCCTTTAATTGCCCTTCAGTCAAATGCGTTAGCACTTATTTCTACTCACACACACACACACACACACACACACACACACACACACACACACACACACACACACAGTCCCACTTGTGCATTGGTCCATTCAGACTCCCCATGGAGTGAATCTGCCACACTCTTAACACCCCCTACAGGCTTTTTCTTGTTTTTTATCCACACACACACACACACACACACACACACACACACACACACACGCATGCAGAGAGCTCGCACGCTAAGGACGAAGACTTTAGTTCATCAGCGTCACGCTCTGTTTTTAACTTCCTCCCTCGCTGGTCTCCCTTCTCTCTCCTCTCACTGAACGTCTCCTGACTGCAGCTCAACTACACTTCTCTCATTTTGCCTTTTTGTGGTTTGCTTCGCTCTCCCGTCTCTCAGCTTTTATCTCACTGCCTCCACTTTTTCTTCCTCTTTTATTTCCTTTCTCATTTCTCCGCCTTTCACCTTTTGCATTTCTCTCTCTCTCTTTCTGCAAAGTCTTTTCTCCATGCGTCTCTTTTCTTCTTCTTAATATCCTTTCATTATGTTCTGCGTCGACTGAAGTCTTTCTGAGTTCAGGGTCACGGGGGGAAGCATGCTAGCTGATCACGTTAACTCCCTTCACCTGGGCTGAACGCCCGCTGTGCAGCTGAACCGTGTTCAGACACAACTTCACTTCAAAGTAAACCTCTGCACAGCAGATCTCCACCTCTTTACCGCTCAATGTCCACTCTTTTCTCTTTTGTCCTAATTAGGAGAGAGCACATGCGCCCACCTTATAAGCACCGCGCCCCCAAAACCCTCGCGCCCATTATCGGACAATAAAGGTTTTCCTTTGACGTTTCCTTCATTTTCTCCACAACCACATGGTTGTTTAACTTCATTTAAAGTGTCAACAATACTGCAACCCTTTTGAGAAGACATCGGCTCTGTACAAAATAATAAAAGTAACCGTTAATGGGGAACGTAGTTTTCTCATAACACTTTTAACTTTTCCATTTCTGAACCGATTTACACAGTTTTCTTTTCTGAAAAACCTTTGAATCACCCCGACACTTTGTTTTTCTGTGGCTTTCATTGCAGATAATTGTTCTTTCCAAAAAGGTGTGTTATTAGTAAGTGGGACTGAAGGGTCTGGAAGCACACATTCTGAACATGTTGGAAACCGCTCGAAAAGCATTTTCGGCCAATCTTGCTTAGATCATGGTGGTTATTCATAGGTATGATCAACATATGTTATAATATACAATATCAAATATATGTTTTTTCACAAAGAAATTCTGAAAAAAACGATAAAATAATAAAGTATTAGAACTCATTTGGGGTTCATACGACTACTTGAACTACTTGAACATGGTGAACTTTGAGAAGAGCTTTAAAGGTCAACATCTAGTCCCTAAACAACTATAATGTGTTTGTTGTAATTGGTCTGTTGCGATATCTTTAATAACTCATGCTGCGTTCACACCAATTTAGTGTTTTTAGTAGATGACAGTAGATTACATGCAACGTCAATGCACTGATGTGAATGGTTGCGAAAAAAAGGTATTTTTCCATCATTCGCCTTTGAAGTGGTGCAAATTTGCGCGAGTTTAAATGTTTCAACCCGGGCAAAACATTTGCGAAGCGTCAGCCAATCAGCGTTGAGAAGCTCCGCCCCTCATCACCCGTCCTGCCGCTGCTGCATCAAACTGCTGCTGGTCCTGAAGTAGCGCTGCTAGCGGCTTCATTCATAATATTATGAACCCAGACAGCATGGAGTTTGATGTTCTCACGTATGTGGAGTTTACACAACAAGTATGAAGCAGAACTAGTGGTTATTTCCAAGGTGGACGGAGGAAACGGTAACTGTTTTTACAGAGATTACAGAGTATTCGCAACGCTTTTGGTGTGAACGCAGCTTTACTGTGTTTTTTATTTTTCAATATAAACCTCCGTCTTCACAGGAAGTAATGTTTAGGCAAGACACTCAGGTGTAGAAAACCAGAGCGTGGTTCACGTCAGAGTCGTCGGGTCGGGGGGGAATGAAGTGATGTCATCCAAAAGGAAACGTGAAGAAGTGAGCTGTCCCGCCCCAGACGACAGCAAGGAACACAATGAGAGAGAGAGGCGGCATAACGCCCGCTGAGCCCTGATCAGCCGAGTGGTGAACCAAGGGGTCGTCTTTATATATGTCATTTTTTCGCCCTTAAATGATCAGATCTGTTAATTCCATCGGCTTAAGCCACTAATGTCTGACCCATGATGCTCTGAGTGTTGCATGAAGCCTCCAGACCCTCAGAGCTCATGAGCCAGATCAGCATCTAGTTTTCTATTCAATTATCTGCTGCTTAGTTCTCCTCTCCTCCCCATTGTCACCTCCTTCCCTCCCTCTCTTCCTCCATTCACTTTTCTCTCTGCCTCTGCATCCTCCTTTCCTCCCCTTCTATTCTGCACTCTTCTTGATTATTTCATGTCCAACCACCTTCTCCCGGCCTCTCCTCCTTCTCTCCCCCTCTCTCTCTCCCCCTCTCCCCCTCTCTCTCCGTCTCTCCCCCTCATCTTATCTGCTCTCCTGGCTCCGGCCCAGTTAAATTACCAGTTCTACAGAGCGATGGTGACAGAGTGCAGAACTTAATTACACAGCGGCTGACAGCGAGGACTTGGTGTTAGATGTTCTCTTTGTCTGATTCTTCCTCTCTCTCCTTCTGCCTCATCGTTTTGCTTCCTCTTTCTTCTGGGTCCCTTTCACTTCCTCACTTTTTGCTCTCCTTCAACTTGTGTCCTCGCCTCTCTCCCTCTATTTAACGGCGTGTTATGTGCTGCTTATTATTGGGTGTTGGATGGGGGCGTCTGGACGGCTGTATGTGGAACAGACGGGTCACAGTGTGATCAGGCAACGAAGCCAATGAAGAAGTGTCTTAAAGCTGCATTCTTTCTAATGACCAGCAGGGAGTGTGTGCTACAATTTAACACATAAAAAACTAGTTAAAAAAATGAGTTTATGTCTCAATCTCTAGTTTCAAGTCTTCTTCAATACAGCATGATGTAAATTATGGTCATTTAGAGTCAAAAGACCATAAAGCAGGGGATGCTTTAGGGGCGGGGCTACAAGGTGATTGACAGGTCGATTTTCACTGTGTGTTTACAGTGTAAACCAAGAAATACAGTTGAGGTTGAAAGCATCTGATAGGTTGGAAGTATTACTGTTGGTATATATGTAATATGTGTACTGTAAGGAACATGATAGAGGAGGTAACCATTGTTCAGGTAGCAGATATTCAGGTTGTATATTCAGCGATTATGAAGAAAAAAGCCTTTTAATGTTATTGTTACCATATTCCATTGTTAAGATATCCAACATAATATGCAGCTATTTATGCTTTTGCACATGAAAGTATAAAAACCTGATCCGGTGGTGCATTGCGTTAGTCTGGTGATCAGCAGGGATCACACTGTGTGTGTAGCATGATGTGTGTTCAACAACAGCAGGAAAACACAGCAAACACACACACACACACACACACACACACACACACTCAGCTGTTGAGATTCAGCCGCTCACCTCGCATCACGTCTGATGGGTTTGTCTTAAATATCTGAGAAACAAAGAGGAGTTACTGAACGGAGCCTCATGTCATGTCGGGGAAGGGAACGCATCCAAACACTCTAATCCTGAGTTTAGCTATTGTTCTTTCTTTCTACGGATGCACTTAAGTATCTGTGTGTGTGTGTGTGTGTGTGTGTGTGTGTGTGTGTGTGTGTGTGTGTGTGTGTGTGTGTGTGTGCGTTGCTGTGTGTGTGTGTGTATGTGTGCGTTGCTGTGCGTTGCTGCACTTGTGTTTCCTATCCAACGGGGGACTTGAGCATCGTTACACCCTCCAAGTGGGGACGCCTTACCCAACAGGGGACGTTTTGGAGGTCCCCTGTTCCGTTTAAATAAAATCAATCTTAAATCATGTCTCAACCCTCTCTGTTGAATGTAGTTTTTACTTTTAGCCAAGTGGAGACTCTACGGTGTGTACGTGCTCAGCACTGCTCCTGCTGGCTGCAGGAGGGATTGTAAGGACCCGCTCACACACTCCTGTTTAACACTCCCCCGTTGTGTGAACGGCTTAATGATGTGCACACAGCACACGGTGAGCGTGTGAGTCCAGCAGTGAAGTGCTGTTTTTATAATTCATCACGCTATAATAAATGCATGCCTGCAAAAGAGATAGAGGTAAAAAAAATAAAAAAAATAAGTGTGTGTGTGTGTGTGTAAAATAGAGAGTGTATAAAGTAAGAATAGTCAATGGCATGCATTGCAGACGACAGATAAAGAACCTAATATATGAATAATCACAAGTGAGGAGAGGAGGTTTACAGCTGGGAGTACTTTCTTCTTTGGCTGGTGAGACACTGATGAAGTGTGTGTGTGTGTGTGTGTGTGTGTGTGTGTGTGTGTGTGTGTGTGTGTGTGTGTGTGTGTGTGTGTGTGCACGCTTGCATCTCTCTGCACATTCTGGGTGTGTGCATGTGTTAAGGGGGTAATTAATAGAGGGTTGCATATAGTCTTTTCCCCTGGGCCCCCTGTCCACATGCATTATTGTCAAGCACATACACACACACACACACACACACACACACACACACACACACACACACACACACACACACACACACCTCAGCATCCATGCAAGTGGACAAGTGTTTCCTCAAATATACTTTATGGGAGTTTAACACAGACACAAACTCACAGGACAGTGATGTGTAGCATCATGATCGTGACGTCCGACTACAATCAGCCTGTTGTTGTTATTCAATCATAATAATAATAATATCATGATGTCACAGCTTTGGGTCTGACATAACGATGAGTTGCTGGTAGAGATGCACACACATTGTGTATACATTTTAGGACATAATACAACTTTGTTTCTTCCAGATTGAAGATGAATCGACTTATTTTCCCTTAATTCAAAATTCCAGAAATTAGGAATTTGCAAATATGTTCAGTTCATCCAGCGGACCCTTCTGCTCTCCGTTTGAGTTTACACATCCAGCTTTCATTGATACAGGTTCATGTTCATGATCGTTGGGGGATGCCTCACATTTGAGGGATACAATAAACATAAGATGTGTTGCAAGACATGCATCTTTCCAAGTAAATTCATTTCTGACAGCAAAACAGCACTGCTCATATGTGACAGTAAAATCCAGAATGTTATAACTAACTGTGTAAGGTGAGAGCTGTTTCCCCTCCACCTATTGTTCCACTGTTTTGAATGGACATAAGAACATATTTCAATGTGTGTTTTCATTTCTTTGCTTGTTTTGGACGGTCAAATGGAGTAATGACGCAATCTCTCAATGTTGCCATCCCACACCTCACCTCTAACACTCATAAATATCTTGTTTCACCCTCTGCATTGATGCAATCGGCTCATGTTGAAAGCAAGATGCAGGGGGAGGTGTAAACACGTCTCCCTCTGAGGCCGAGGGACGGCCGACACATTACTCTTTCATGAGCGGACGGTCTCTCAAAGTCTCTTGTTTTCAAGGAAATAAAATGATCGCGGTACAATAACAGAAGTGCAATAACACAGAGTTGTGTGAGTGTACGGGTACTCAAGGTTGTTTGTGTGTGTGTGTGTGTGTGTGTGTGTGTGTGTGTGTGTGTGTGTTTGTGTTTGTGTACGTGCAGGATGGAAGCCTTAGGTGTACCGAGTCAAAGCCATGTCAGCCTTTATCAATATTTGACTGCAGAACCAGAGCGTGGATGAATCTTTAATATGACCTTGGAGCACAGCAGTGGAGGCGTGTGGGACGAGAGAGAGGGAAGATGTGTCGGGGCGGCTTTGATTCTGAAAGCTCTAAACTAAACTCAGTGTCATGCAGGGACTGTTCACTCCATGACTGAACGATTAAGGGACCATCTTTATGTTTCTACTTTACTTTCATGAGAGAACAATCAACAGTGACAGTGTCCTGGTTGCTCCTGACTTAGAACCCCGATGAGAGAGAGAGAGAGAGGAAGTAGAGGAGAAGAATGAGGAAACAGAGACACATGAGTACAAACTGGATGTCACAGGTGAAGATGTAGAATGTTTCTAGAGTATAGAGGCCATAGTTCTTTTTTTGTGTCGACATTGAAGCAGAACTCTGCTTCTGGAATCATTCAGTGCAGAATAAAAGTCTTGATTCAGTTCTTTTCCCCCTTCAAATGAATAATGAGACACTCTACTCGCCACTTGGAGTTCATTCATAAGTTCCCATCACGTGTTGCGTTGTTGTGTTCGGCGCCCGCTTGCTTCCTTCACCCTCTCCATCCGGTTGAGTCGTCGGTCTAATCCTCACAGACAAAGCCAGCAGTAGAGCTCCAGTCAGGGATGAGCAGGGTTCACATCCTCATCTGTTCATTCTGTAGTTTGGTGAGCGAGGCTTACTGCTAAATCACTGCTACTTCGTCACAGTCTTCACACGGCCGGCGGTTTAAACGCGTCTTTAAACGCATCATTATTATAAATTGCTCCCAAAAGCTCTGATTGGCTGAGAGGCTCGGCCACTAAAGCCTCCTTCAGCCCTGTGAGCGAGGAGGAGGTGAAGCGCTCGGTGACATCGTCGCCCTCCGTTGGGTCTCACTGGCTGGAAACAAGTTCCCAATGATGAGATGTAGCCCTTTAAGCCCTAACCCTAATAACCCTAACCCCTAATCCTATTTATTGTTTGAGTTGTGTTTCAAGGTTGTACATCAGGATTATATATTATTGTAGCCCTGATTTTTATGTTTAATTTGATACCTAACATGTTTTTTTTTTTTGGGGGGGGAGGTATTTATACCATGATTTTTTCTTGATTTTCCTGATATACAGGCTAAAGTTCCATCTCAACTTGATTACTGTTTAGTGGAAGCAACTGAACGTAGCGGCTATCTGTAGCGGTTAGCAAGCTGTCTTTGCTAATGCCGCCAAAGTGCTGTCAACACAGAAACCAGCGCTCACTCTGACGGACACACACCAGTGAGCATCCAGGCCATTTCAAAAGGGGGAGGGGTTTAGGGTGACAACATGTTACGCAATAAAGAACTATCACACGCCTCCACTAATCAGATCGGACGGCTCCAATATTGTAGTATTATACATTTTGTGGAATTACACTCCAGCTTTTGGCTGCGTAGCATTGTTTCTGATCCAAACATTTCCAATAACTCACTTTATCTATGGTGACGAACACTAAGAGACATATTCATCACAGAAAGAAAAGAAAAATAATACCTCAATAAGCTGAATCACTTCATATTAGGATTTTGTTCGGCGATTTTTTTTTTTGTGCTGCGGTCAAGTAAAAAAAAAAGAAGAAATCTCAGCAGTAATCCATAACCTTTAGTTATCATTATGGAAATACTGGAACAAGTGTCTGTATGTTTTTAACCACGAGTGACTTTTTAACTGCAATGATTTCCTATTCTATATATTGTTGGTGTATTTGTGTTTGTTGCCCATGAGTCTGAAATAAAAGGAATATATATATATATAATAATCACACTGATCAGGGACCCGATAAACACTTAACCAACGAAAAGTATAAGACGAATGAGTCCCTGACTGTCTGGAATCGTTGTCTGAACAGAAGAGACGCTCCTGTGGAAGCAGCTGAAGAGAGAGCGCCTCCTGATGGAGGTGTGTTCTCACCTCTGCCGGTGTGACATCACTCACCTGCAGCGCTCTCCCTCCAGCTGCCGTAGTACAATGAGAGCTCATGAATGTTGAATCCCTTCTTCCCGTCTCTGTTCCCTCGTCCTCTGTCACCGTCTGCATTCTCCGCCGTGGTAAATTAGTCATTTGCCTTTTTGCCCTCGCTGCTGTGAACACCAGCTGAGGCCGAGCATCTCATCGCTGCTCAAACATTTACAGACCGAGTGGATCTATTTGAGGCTCTTTTGCACATTGTCCCGTATTGTTTTTCCTTTCTTTTTTTAACGATTCTTCTTAATGTACCTCTTAGTTCTTTGAGCTTCGTAGAGTCGTTCTCATCGTGCAGCACCAGGCGACACGGGCGCAAAAACCAGAGCGTCGACGTTTCACTGGAGGAAAGAAGCTCAAGATGCTCAGCCTAGGATGCATTTAATGAAACATAGGAAGTGTGTGTGTGTGTGTGTGTGTGTGTGTGTGTGTGTGTGTGTGTGTGTGTGTGTGTGTGTGTGTGTGTCAGTAGAAAAGACAGCTCTATATGTGTGTTTTGTTCTTTTCGTCTCACTCAAAGCCAGTCGGCGCACACACACACACACAAACACATACACACACACACACACAAACACATACACACACACACACACAAACACATACACACACACACACACACATACACACACACACACAAACACACACACAAACACATACACAAACACACACACAAACACATACACAAACACACACACAAACACATACACACACACACACACACACACACACACACACACACACACACACACACACACACACACACACACACACACACACACACATACAGTTTCTCCGTTATATACTGCACAATGCAAATATGTCTCTTGTGACACTGAAGCCCGACAAACACACACACACCCTCTCTCTCTCTCCCTCTCTCTCTCTCTCTCTCTCTCTCCCTCTCTCCTTCTCTCTCTCTCTCTCTCTCTCCCTCTCTCTCCTCTGCATGCGTGGAGTTACCGAGCGATTATATCGGACTGAGATCTAATCGCTCTTTGATCTCAGCTTTTAGCTGCGTCAGAAAACACACACACACTCAGAGGCACTCACGTTCTTATGCATACACACAAACTGTCTGTCTAAGCACATCAGGTGGAGGTCTTTAAAGGCAGAAACTAAGTGTCTGGATGTGAATCAGCTTAAAGAGACTAAAATAAATACAGTTATAGAAATGCATCTCCTTCCTGAGTATTGAGGAACACACAACATAGACGGATGGCCGTCCTCAGGCTTTGTCTGATGTGTTTTGTCCCTCCCCTCTTGCCGTATCAGCCCAGCAGAGATGGAGATAAGAGTCAGCGTTATCTTCCTGCTCGCCATCTCACATAATCTATCGGTTCTGTCTGGAGCGCGGACGCCGTTAAGATCTGGCCTTGACTGAGACGAGCGGAGACGGATGGAGGGATGAGGAGGAGGAGGAGGAGGAGGAGGAGGAGGAGGAGGAGGAGGAGGAGGAGGGAGGACGCGTCCGCTAAACTTCTCCTTCATGATCACAGCCGTTGGTCCGATGCGTATGCAGCACGCACAGAGAGAAGCAGCTGTGTTTGGAGGACGATGTGAAACTTTAACATGCCCAACTTCTACCATTTTTCACAAAAATATATATCCTTGAATTGAATGGTGTGATGGGATAAGGACACGACTGAGGAGCTGGAGCCAAAACGCTGGAATATTTCCAACCAATTGCAGCAGCAAAGTGACTCTGCAATGGAGAGATCAGCACACGGAGGTGTGGAGAGGAGGAGAAGAACGAGTAATGAACCAATTCCATTCAAAGCTTCTCTGGAGTTACTTTGTAGTTGTACCAACTGCAGGTTTCATCCTTCATTTGTGACGCCTATGAGAAATAATGTGGCGTAAATCATACTGTAGATATACCAGGGCGTTGTTTTGTATGTTATCCAGGGAATCAGGAACGACCTTTCAGACACCCCCAGTAGAAGGAAAAGTTCATGTCTATGTTTTGTCTTAATTAAGCCAAACAATTATATTTCGCTAAACCTAAATCAGTAGATATCTGAACCTGATGGACTTTTATTTTGAAAAGATCGCAACGAGCGTAAATTGACTCGCGTTGCTGCCTTTCTGAGGAAAACATGCAAAAGACGAGGAGCAACTTTTGGCAGGACATCACAGCAGGAGGTATGATGCATTATTGACATGCATGTTGCATTGCTTCCCGTTGCATTGCGTCCTGCAAGCAGCTGTGTGCGTGCACACGGTGCAACATGCGTCCTCCATGATGCAGCTGAAAGATGCCCACTCAGCACTCATGGACGTTGCCTCACGCTGCAGTCGTCCTATGCTGGAGTATCAGGTGGCTTCAGGGTGAGCAGCAGGAGGAGGAAAGCATCCTCCCTGCTGAAGTGTCCTTGAGCAAGGCGCCTGACCTCGGATGTGAGGATTGGACACAGGGCCTTGTGTTGTGTGTTTGTTCTCACACTTGTTTGCTATGTTAGTGTTGATCTGTATGAAATGCTCCGTCTCCTCACCGACCGCCCGGCGTCTCTCTTTGCTGCAGTGGGTGCTACATCAAAGCACAGCGGGGAGACCGACAAAGGGAAACGCTAGTTCCTATCCATATGGTGTCCAGCAACACACACACACACAGACACACACACACACACACACACACACACACACACACACGAGCAGCGAGGGAGAGAAGAGATCTATCAGCCTATCTTTGGCCGACTGTAGCGGTCGCCCACATAAATGTCCGCTTGGCTCTGCTCTGATCACATAATTGCTCTGTGCACACCTCTCTCCCCCCCCCACACACACACACACACACACACACACACACACACACACAGAAGGAGTGCACACATTCAGTGAGCATACACTGAAGCACACTTAGTTTTTACACACACACACACACACTTAAAACCTGGACATATACAGCGCCCACACACACACACACACACACACACACACACACACACACACACACACACGCACACACACACACACACACACACACACACACACACACACATACACACACACACACACACACACACACACACACACACACACTGTTCAATCTGACATGATATTCACACATGCAGGTATCCTGCCAGCGTACGTGCGCGTCCACATACAAGCGAATAGCAAACAAAAACTCCCACCTGCTCTCCCACACAGCCGGCAGGGCGAGAGAGGAGATGACGGAGGAGAGAGAGGAGAAGACGAGCGAGCGGCGCGGCGAAGCTCTGAAACCCCGAGCTTCACAAAAGACGGATTTGCCCCGACACAAAGCGGTAAACTGTGCTGCTGTCTCTCCGTCTGATTGAGATGAGTCACCGCTCTGCTGCGATGAGATGAGGTCTGCAGCAGGAGACGCACGGCGAGGACGGTGTGCGAGGACGGTGTGCGAGGACGGTGTGTGAGGACGGGTGTGTGAGGACGGTGTGTGAGGACGGTGTGTGAGGACGGGTGTGTGAGGACGGGTTTGTGAGGACGGTGTGTGAGGACGGTGTGTGAGGACGGTGTGTGAGGACGGTGTGTGAGGACGGGTGTGTGAGGACGGTGTACGAGGACGGGTGTGTGAGGACGGTGTACGAGGACGGGTGTGTGAGGACGGTGTACGAGGACGGGTTTGTGAGGACGGTGTACGAGGACGGGTGTGTGAGGACGGTGTACGAGGACGGGTTTGTGAGGACGGTGTGCGAGGACGGGTTTGTGAGGACGGTGTGTGAGGACGGTGTACGAGGACGGGTGTGTGAGGACGGTGTACGAGGACGGGTTTGTGAGGACGTGTGCGAGGACGGTGTGTGAGGACGGTGTGTGAGGACGGTGTGTGAGGACGGTGTGTGAGGACGGTGTGTGAGGACGGTTTTGTGAGGACGGTTTTGTGAGGACGGTGTGTGAGGACGGGTGTGTGAGGACGGTGTGTGAGGACGGGTGTGTGAGGACGGTGTGTGAGGACGGTGTGTGAGGACGGGTGTGTGAGGACGGTGTGTGAGGACGGTGTGTGAGGACGGTGTGTGAGGACGGTTTTGTGAGGACGGTGTGTGAGGACGGGTGTGTGAGGACGGTGTGTGAGGACGGGTGTGTGAGGACGGTGTGTGAGGACGGTGTGTGAGGACGGGTGTGTGAGGACGGTGTGTGAGGACGGTGTGTGAGGACGGTTTTGTGAGGACGGTGTGTGAGGACGGTTTGTGAGGACGGTGTGTGAGGACGGTGTGCGAGGACGGTGTGCGAGGACGGTGTGCGAGGACGGTGTGCGAGGACGGTGTGTGAGGACGGGTTTGTGAAGACGGTGTGTGAGGACGGTGTGCGAGGACGGGTTTGTGAAGACGGTGTGTGAGGACGGTGTGCGAGGACGGGTTTGTGAAGACGGTGTGTGAGGACGGTGTGTGAGGACGGTGTGTGAGGACGGTGTGTGAGGACGGTGTGCGAGGACGGTGTGTGAGGACGGTGTGTGAGGACGGTGTACGAGGACGGGTGTGTGAGGACGGTGTACGAGGACGGGTGTGTGAGGACGGTGTACGAGGACGGGTGTGTGAGGACGGTGTACGACGACGGGTTTGTGAGGACGGTGTGCGAGGACGGGTTTGTGAGGACGGTGTGTGAGGACGGTGTACGAGGACGGGTGTGTGAGGACGGTGTACGAGGACGGGTTTGTGAGGACGGTGTACGAGGACGGGTTTGTGAGGACGGTGTGCGAGGACGGTGTACGAGGACGGGTTTGTGAGGACGGTGTGTGAGGACGGTGTACGAGGACGGGTGTGTGAGGACGGTGTACGAGGACGGGTTTGTGAGGACGGTGTGCGAGGACGGTGTGTGAGGACGGTGTGTGAGGACGGTGTGTGAGGACGGCGTGTGAGGACGGTTTTGTGAGGACGGTTTTGTGAGGACGGTGTGTGAGGACGGGTGTGTGAGGACAGTGTGTGAGGACGGTTTTGTGAGGACGGTTTTGTGAGGACGGTGTGTGAGGACGGGTGTGTGAGGACAGTGTGTGAGGACGGGTGTGTGAGGACGGTGTGTGAGGACGGTGTGTGAGGACGGTGTGTGAGGACGGTGTGTGAGGACGGGTGTGTGAGGACGGTGTGTGAGGACGGTGTGCGAGGACAGTGTGCGAGGACAGTGTGTGAGGACGGGTGTGTGAGGACGGTGTGTGAGGACGGGTGTGTGAGGACGGTGTGTGAGGACGGGTGTGTGAGGACGGTGTGTGAGGACGGTGTGTGAGGACGGGTGTGTGAGGACGGGTGTGTGAGGACGGTGTGTGAGGACGGGTGTGTGAGGACGGTGTGTGAGGACGGGTGTGTGAGGACAGTGTGTGAGGACGGGTGTGTGAGGACGGTGTGTGAGGACGGTGTGTGAGGACGGTGTGTGAGGACGGTGTGTGAGGACGGTGTGTGAGGACGGTGTGCGAGGACAGTGTGCGAGGACAGTGTGTGAGGACGGGTGTGTGAGGACGGTGTGTGAGGACGGGTGTGTGAGGACGGTGTGTGAGGACGGGTGTGTGAGGACGGTGTGTGAGGACGGTGTGCGAGGACAGTGTGTGAGGACGGGTGTGTGAGGACGGTGTGTGTCGGGACAGCCGGGGAGACTTTTTTTGGAAAGTTCCTCTCAAGCACATCGCTAAATCTCTGCCAGCTGCAGCGGCTCATGTTCAGTGGACGAGCGTGACCTTTGACCTACACTTCGAGGACAGAATCTCGTACTACTTGTTCTGTATCTTACATAAGAAGTCTTACTACTGATCTTCAATGGGCTCTGATAGGTTCCCTTTTTGCCATAAAGGCCCATTTATATTGTCTGTGTGTAAAATTAAATATTCACAACTGAATGAATAACACTCACATAAAAGAAAAAGACATCGTCAGGCAGTTTCTATGAAAGGTACAGCTTGACTACCGTAAAAGGCGGGCTCCTACCTCCGGTCAGTGTCCCCGCTGTAGCAAGCTAGCGCTGCTGCTAGCTCCCCCATGGCCGCTGCTGCTGCTACTGCCCGCGTCCCCTCTGCCCAAGTCGGGTGTCGAGCCTGGGCTGGTCCCGCTACCTTCGGTGGTTGTCGGGGAGCTAGCGGAAGTTGTGGAAGTTGCGGAGAGGTAGCGGAAGTTAGCGGGGAACTACTGGAGCGCTAGCATGAGCGCTAGCTGGCTACAGCGGGGAGCAAACGGGGACACTGACCGAAGGTAGTGGCGGCTTTTATCCCAACTTTTACGGTATTTAGGAATAAGCTTATTCACTTCCTTGCCTGTCGGGTAAGAAGATTGGTATCACATTCATGTCTGTTCAGTAAATATGTCAACGAGTCAGTTGCTAGTTAGCTTAGCATAGCACAAAGACTGCTAACAGTGGGGAAACAGAGAACCTGGTTCTCTCCACAGGTAACTGAATCCATACTAAATACAAATTAAACTCACTAACTAACACATTTTATATTGTTTAATTCATTTGTACAAAACCAAAAGTAAAAATCTCCACTTTCTGGAGAGTGACTCCATAGGTTGCTCAACTCTACCAGGCCCAAAAGAGACTAACCGTTTAAACCAGTCTTTATGCTAAGCTAAGCTAGCCAGCTGCTGCTGGTAGCTTCATATTTACCACTAAGACCCACAATCTTCTCATCTAACTCTCGCCACAAACTATAAAACATGTTTTTCTTTTCAAAATTGTAAAAACTAAACCCACCAAATTCAAATGTTGCTGAATCCTGATTGGTGGTCAGGAGTACATGACAACTAAGCCCCGCCCACCTCAAAACCAGTCGCCACCTAAACTATGCTAACCGTTGTTCATATAGGATACCATCTTTAGTAGCAACACGCAAACAGAGAACACAACATGTTCAACCCTTTCATGCTCATAAGGTTGTTATTTTATCATCCTCCCATGCTGCGTGTGCAATGACCAAAAGGATCTTTAACGAATTGTTATTCCCTCGATCAAACCACCAGGACACACGCTGTCACTTACAGGCACAACACTGAGACAGGATTACATTACAGGGGAATCAATTCTAACCGGATCGGTGTAATTAGATGTCCTGAGTTGGCTCAAAAGTCGGTAAGTCATTTTCTGTGTTTCTTTGTCACTTTCAGTAATTGGCCGGCTTTATGGCAATACGATTACGAATGTTGTTGGTAATATTCATAATGACAGAACCTCTACTGTAGCTGTAAACAGAGCTGGAATGCAGAGCTCACAAAGCGGTATCGACAGCTTCCATACCGGATGTGACAGCCCGGCTAACGCTCCCCAACAAATCCATCCAGAACAAAAGACCACCGGCCGGCCGCCGATACCCAGACGAGCCCAGCAGCAGCAGCCGGGCCGATCGGAACGAAACCAGAGAGGCGGGAGGGTTAAGGGGTGAGGGTGGAGAAGAAAGAGCCAGATGGAGCAGAGGAACCTCCATGAGGTACCGCATCAGACAGGACCAGAGAGATGATGGGGAGGAGAGAGGTCATGGATTCTACATCAATAATGGTGGAAGAAGAGACATTTTATCGCTGTATTCCAGGGGAGACTGGAGAGTGTTTCGCAATGAGAGTAGATGATGGTGAAACAAAACAACAGCAAACAAAACCACAAAGATATCGGTGAGAGACAAACATCCTCTTGAAAAGAGACAAAGCCTGGGAACCCTCAAGCTGGTTTTGGGCCCACAGACAACAACACCGAGGCGGCTGGTCCTACCTGAGTTCCTCTTGGAGATGTACTTCACGCCGTCGCAGGCCCCCGAGGCCAGGAGGAGGAGGAGGAGGAAGAGGAGGGATAGAGCCTTCATCTCTCTAGTCTCCGCTGGCACCTTTTGGACAACGGGACACAGTGGAGGAGCGTTAGAGACACACTGACCCCGAGCATCACAGCGTGGTGCGTTCACAGGTCTGCTGCCAGGACCGGAGAAGCCACGACTAAGTTTATCCAAACTCTGATTCGAACCCGTCAGTGCCGCCCAGCCGAGAGATTTGGGCTCCATTTTCCCAGAATGCCCGTTAGCCAGGATTCATTTAAACTCTTAGCATTCCTGTAAAATTTGCCTTGAACTATTAGAGTAAATGCATGGTCTTGGTCTCTTTTGAAAGGTAACACTCTGAAGCTTTTTTCCCTCAATAGTCAGAATCACTTTAAGTGCTGCTGACACTGAGTTATGTGAGTTTGAACACACTAAAGTATAAGGTTTTTATTTCCGCCTGTACATTTCTTTGTAAATAGATGCCTGTAGATGGATGCCTGTAGATGACTATAAATGGGACTTATGGACTGAAGCCTTTTCTAGTCTCGACAGGATTCATTTAGAACGGAAGTGGAGTGAAAAGAGTGCTTTTATTTTGTATCTTGCAACAAGGCCGTTGTGCCCTTTGGTTGCGATCGGCCTGACAGAGCCTGGTGGGGATGATGGCCGATACACAGTGGACTAGTTTAAGTAGAAAGCATGTGTTTAGTGGTGTTACAGAAGAGGAGTATGATGAGCCTTTCATAACCCCAGCGTTACATCTCCTCTGTTGACCCAACCTGGTTGCACAAGGTAATATTTACAATACTGTGAAGCCCCCACTGTGTGTACTGTGAAGACCCCACTGTGTGTTTGCTTTGTGTCCATTGGAGCAAAGCTGGGAACAAATATGATTCAGTGAACTCAATGTTTGGTTTCAGTCTTGTTTGGATTTTGTTTTTCAAATCCGTGCGTCTCAGTGTTCATAAGCTACCAATGAAAAGAAAACAACAATAGGGCACTGTGGGCCGATATGCTGTAAAATACGGTAAAAAACAAAACACTTTATTACAACTATGTCAGCGGGAACAGCAGGAAAATAAAAACAAGCATTAATATTGATCCGAAGCACAGGTTTGGTGAGGTTATGAAAAGATCTTGATTGAATTCAAAATACAGGAACTAAATTAGATTTGACCGCAGGCTGTGAATACAAAGGCCACAGAAGCTTTGGGGCAGGCACACACACACACACACACACACACACACACACACACACACACACACACACACACACACTCCATTGACTGCTGATTGAAATCATTTGATTCCCATGAACAGCGTGGTGGCTGATGATGATGATGGAGGATGATGATGAAGCTCGTACGTTGCAGACGAGGTGCCATGGAGATACACCTTTGAACCTGGGCCTCGGATGGGGGTCTGAAGCTGGGACCAAATGGATCCGAAGAACAAAGCTGTAAGAGCGATAATGTGACGAAGAACACTGTACGACACGAGGTCACAAGGTCACGAGGTCACGAGGAGTCAGGAAGCATCCTCCTCACTTTAGAATCATGTCTACAAGTATGTAGCGTGTCTGTGTGTGTGTGTGTGTGTGTGTGTGTCTGTGTGTGTGTGACACCAGCAGCATGAAACCGAAGCCGCTAAATGGAATGGATTAAGCTCACCTCATAGAAAGGTTGTGTTTCTCATCACGGTGCATTCAGGAGTTCTTAAAGTCATTTCTGAGCCGATATAAAATAAAATAAAGTTTTATGAGACAACAAAGATCCCATTGAAGAGAAAAACACTGTTCCAAAAAAGCATTTCTGGGTTTTACGGATGATACAAAGCACAAAATGTCAGGACTCTTGTGGGGCTCGCCCAGACTTAGACCTGAGTCTGCAGGTTTAAGTCTGGCTTGGGTTTGCCTCCGCCGGCCCCCCAGCCCCCCAGCCCCCCAGCCCCCCGGCCCCCCAGCCCCCCAGCCCCCCGGCCCCCTGGCCCCCCAGCCCCCCGGCCCCCCGGCCCCCTGCCCCCCCGGACTCCCGGCCCCCCGGCCCCCCGGCCCGCCAGCCTCCCGGCCTCCCGGCCCCCCGGCCCCCCAGACTCCCGGCCCCCCGGCCCCCCGGCCCCCCGGCCTCCCGGTCCCCCGGCCCCCCGGCCTCCCGGGCCCCCGGCCCCCCGGCCTCAGAGGAGGAAGACGGGCGGCGCCGGGTCAGGTTGAGCTGGAGTAGGAAGCTACTGTGAGCTGTTGGCTGCAGGTGAAGACGTGATGCAGGCGGTCTGACGGGCGGCGTGAGTCAGTCCCACGTGGGAGGAAGGGTTTACTTTTGGAAAAGTCAAAACAGAAAGTCGAAAGAGGTGCGCCAATGGAGGTGAGCATCAAGACCTTGTATTTTATTTATTTCTTTGAGACGTAAACACCTAGAAATAGGAATAGGATGCTCCGTCAAACCGAAATGTATCTGTTCCCTCGCCTCCTCCACCCGACGGTCAGCTGCAGGCTGCAGCGTCTCGCTGGAGGAAACTCTTCCTAAAGCGAAGAGAGCGCGTGGCCTCCAACGGGACATGGAATATGAGATACTGTCCACATCATGATCGTCAGCTCTCCATTTCATCGCGTTCACATGTTTCCAAACTCTTTTACAGTTTTCCTCAAGAAAGATGTAATGAAAGACTAAATCCCAAAAAGTAGGCAAACACGACTTTTACTGCACACACAAACACACACACACACACACACACACACACACACACACACACACACACACACACACACACACACACACACACACACACACACACACACACACATATAATTGAAGAGAAAGAAGAGGGTATGAGGTGTTTTTTTTATCTACTATCTGACCCTTTTAGTCTGAAACAGCGAGGCCTAATGCAACTGCTAGAGGCTGTGTCTTTGTGTGTGTGTGTGTGTGTGTGTGTGTGTGTGTGTGTGTGTGTGTGTGTGTGTGTGTGTGTGTGTGTGTGTGTGTGTGTTCTTGCACTCTGCAGTGATGGTTTTGCCCAAAAGCAAAGAGGTTCAGGTGGAGGGTTTGTGACACGTGTCTAAACCACAAACATGTATGTTAGCATGATGTGGTCCAGATAAAGATAGATATGCTATTAAGCCGCTAACGAGTCCAAATAGTGAGATGTGACATTGTTTTAATGAAAAGTGCTTTATTGTATGTACATATCTTACTCAAAAATAAAATAAATATAAACAAGTTTCAAGTGTTTGTCTGCTCTTACACAATCTGTAGACGTTAGCATGCCCGGCTAACTAGCCCACTTAGTAGCCTGTAGTGCAGCACAGCCAAAGTGCTAACAAGCTAGCTTCAGTGCTATGATGCTGTGACCAGACTTCCTGGTTTCTCCATGGTTGTCATGGTCTTAAGCTAAATGTGAGACACAGTTTTCCACATTCACTCAAATGTCCAGTTTATTTTGCCATAATTTCGATGATGTAAATAGAAATATTCCACTTATTTTCAGAGCTAGCATTGACGTTCATCATGTTGAAAAACGTCACGTTCTGCATTCCTTCAAGAGTCGGTTTCTGGTTGCCTTCGAGATACACAGCGGACACAAGCAGGAAGTGAGGCGGGAACCATGGCTTCTCATTGGTGAAGACAACCTGAGCACCTTTTAATATTATATTCAACTCCGGCCTATAATCTCCCCGACCAAACACACGATCACAGATTGAATTAGTGTCTTTATATGTCTTTTCTTCTCCTTCTATCCATAACCTACAGTTTTCTGTGCAGTAGGAAGAAACATATCCTACTTTACTGATACAAAAAGCATCAAGGAGGGGATTTTATGGAAGCAAGTATTGATTATGAGCACAGCTGTTACTTCTCCCACCTTCAGGACCGACGATAAACGCTTATGCTAATGCAGCGCTTCTATGAACACTTGAAGGTCCGAGCGTTTTCTTTCTGCCGTGGAGGTTATATGGTCACCTTATGCTGAAAGTGTAAGTTCACTTCAGGTGACCCTGTAGCATTCTGCCTGGTTCACCTTCACCTTGAGATACTACAGTTCCCTCATCGCTCACGCAAACACACTCGTGTTTTCCCACGCACATTGAACCCCCCTTCTCTCACAGCGGCGCGCTCATAGAGCCGCTGTCCTCCTCGCTCTCACATCTAGACCTCATCACCAGACACTGGGCTCTCCTTATCTCTCCCCCCAGCTCGTTTGATGTTTGATCCACAGAGAATGCCAGCATGGGCTAGCGTGTGTGTGTGTGTGTGTGTGTGTGTGTGTGTGTGTGTGTGTGTGTGTGTGTGTGTGTGTGTGTGTGTGTGAGGGTTAAGAGTATTTTAGGGTGTTTAAATTAAACTTTAATAACCTTCGTAATAATTATACCAAACGCAGAGAAAGAAAGAGGGAGAAAGACAAAAAAATTAAAAATGGACGTCAGTTTTGGGTGGAAGGGCATGTGAGTGGGTTCAGTGCACACACACACACACACACACACACACACACACACACCTACACACACACACACACACACACACACACACACAGGACAGAACAAACACTATTAGAGCCCCCCCATATCTTTCATCCTCTCCGTTGCTGTCTGTCTGTCTCTGATAGTGAAACCATGACCAGAGCACAGGAGATGTCAGCCGGGTCCCAGAGAGTTAATAATAATAATCCACACGTCATTACTCACACTCGGGACGGTGCAGCTGTGCAGACACAAAATGCACTTATTTTAGGGACGTGATCACAAACGTGTGGTTTAAAGGGGCGGACATGTACAACATGACCTGAGAAGTTGTGAAGAGTCGTGAAAATAAACACGTTGCCTTCAAAGTCCAAACGACAATTCCAAACAATATGCAGATTTTAGCCAAACACTTGCAGCTTGAACACACACACACACTCACACACACACACACACACACGCTCACACACTGATAGCAAGCTATTCTGGTCCCAAGCAGACCAGTGTTAAGCCATTAGGCCGCTTCAGCCACACATCCAATATTAAAGACGGCCTGCAGCCAGACTCTGTCTCGCTATCTGTCTCTCGCTGCATGAGTCATGCTGTTTTGGTTACAGAGGCCGTCTGTTTTACATGGAAACATAAGCCGCCTCGTCATCCTTATGAAGGATTTGATGCGTGTCCTTTTAATCTCTGCAGGAGGGAGGTGTCGGCGGTTCGAGTCCGGTGTCCCGCCCTCCTGATGTCCACGCAGTGAGCTCCGTTTACTGCTTCTAAATACTTCCATGATTCTCTGATCAGAAGGAATTGTTTAAAAAAAAAAAAGGCTGTTTCAGGACACAGCATATTTCTACACAATCCCCAAAACACAATTGGACTTTCTGTTTCTGACGTGCAGAGATGAAAACAGCCCCAGAGACCACATGTTGACTGTTTACGTTGGTTGTTGTTGTTGTTTCTTTAAATACAGAGTTTACCAGAGTGAGTTTATTGGTGTGTCTGCATCGTCTTCAGTTCCTCAGTTTGCACAAGAGGTTGATGTGATGACAGAAACTTTATGTTCCTCATTCCAAGTAGTTGGCAACACTCTGCCAGTGTTAGCTGTCTCTCTCCTGTATGTGGTGCAGGACAATTTGGGTAAAACTTTTTTTACAAAGTGGATTTTGTTTTACGTCGATTGATGTTGATGATTAGGACAATGTACATATGTATGTATGATGCTCAATTTACAGGCTTTCTTTTGTCCAATGTTGTATTTATTTTTGGATTTATTGTGGAGGATCCGAAACATCAGAAAATGGCTTTGCATGTCCTAAGGTAATCACATATGCATTATTCATATTCACACATTTACATTCACATCTTGACATGTGACAGTTGTGTAATTACATATAATTACACATGAACAGTAACGACACACTGCTGAGAGACTCTGCTGGTTTGAGCGGCTAACTTCTGGTTCGCCTACGCTGACATGAACGGGGATAAAACAATGACATTGTTATCATCCTGAATGGATCAAATGTCGACCGTGATATGAGTCATTTCCCCTCAAAACACTTCATCCAGCGCTTGACAGCGTCATCAGAAGCGCCTGAGCTACGGAGGAAGCTACAGCTAATCAGCTGTTCGTCTCATCCATCATGAATTTATGATAGTTATCGTGGAAGATTGCGTCGTGAAAATCTTCAATTAATCTCCACACTAGAATGTCTCTCAGAAAGATCATTTTGAGGCGGATCCAAAATGGGAAAGGACACACTTTGAGTTCCATAAAGTGATCTGCCGTGTGCACATGCACATCAAATAGTGCGTGTGATTGTGCCGTTATGAAGCAATCACACGAGTAGAGCAGAACCCATGTTAATGACGTGAAGACCTTATTGAATTAAGCGTGATTGCACAGCCGTATTGTAATCAAAAGGGCATCATGTTCATATAATCAACCAGTGTAGAGAGAATCTATATGACAGTAGTTTACTGCTCACAGATGACGAGCCGCTTCCTGTGGAGGAATAAAAGAACAGCAGCCTGTACGGGTTCGCCTGGCACAGGCTTCTCCGGCTGCCATCTGCCACTCACCAATGCTCAAAGCGAACATTTCAGTGGAATAAAGTCCCTACATCCATCCGAATGCAGCAAAACGAGCCGTGAAAGGTGAGACCGCTCCCATCTGCCGTCCCTAATTTGAGAGATGTGGCGCACGCTCATCCAGCCCCATGCAATTATGCACGGCTCTCCTAATGCGAGGGCCTTGATTACATCTTGCACAACCAGCACCAGACTCTCACAAAATAAGTTGGGGAACATCTGTGCTTGTATGCACAGCAGACTGTTATAACTGAGCAGGCTTTCCCAAACTTAAAGGAGACGGGACGGTGTCTCCCTGAGCCCAGGATACGGACACAGGGTCGGAGCACCAGGACCACAGAGGAGGACAGAGGAGCACAGAGGACCACCTGAGAACCACCTGAGGACCACAGAGGAGCAGCAGGACCACCGGAGCAGCTGAGGACCACAGAGGAGCACAGAGGAGCACAGAGAACCACAGAGGAGCACAGAGGAGCACAGAGGAGCACCTGAGGACCACAGAGGAACAGCAGGACCACAGAGGAGCACAGAGGACCACCTGAGAACCACCTGAGGACCACAGAGGAGCACAGAGGACCACAGAGGAGCACAGAGGAGCACAGAGGAGCACAGAGGACCACCAGAGGAGCACCAGAGGACCACAGAGGACCACCAGAGGACCACCAGAGGAGCACAGAGGACCACAGAGGACCACAGAGGACCACAGAGGACCACAGAGGAGCACAGAGGACCACCAGAGGAGCACAGAGGACCACAGAGGACCACCAGAGGACCACAGAGGACCACAGAGGAGCACAGAGGACCACAGAGGACCACCAGAGGACCACCAGAGAACCATCTGAGGACCACAGAGGACCACAGAGGACCACAGAGGACCACAGAGCAGCACCTGAGGACCACAGAGGACCACAGAGGAGCACAGAGGAGCACAGAGGACCACAGAGGACCACAGAGGAGCACCTGTGGACCACAGAGGACCACAGAGGAGCACAGAGGAGCACAGAGGACCACAGAGGACCACAGAGGAGCACCTGTGGACCACAGAGGACCACAGAGGAGCACAGAGGAGCACAGAGGACCACAGAGGACCACAGAGGAGCACCTGTGGACCACAGAGGACCACAGAGGAGCACAGAGGAGCACAGAGGACCACAGAGGACCACCAGAGGACCACCACGTGGATTGCATCAGTTGCACTTCACTCTTTCCACCTGCGTCAGCGGATGATTTACAAAACTCTGCTCTTCACGCTGCGACGAGGAACTTCCATTGGGTTTGTTGGTTTTGGCGGTCCCTGTGGACACAGGCGGTAGTGTCATCACAGCACCAGACTCCTTTTTAGAAAACCTTTCATTTCACAGCAGCAGGGCCTGACAGTCTGTCCCCCAGGCCCGGTTCTGGTTCTCCCTTCCCTCCAGGGCGCATGGCTTTCATGCGTACGTCCGTCTGTGAGTGAGTGAGTGAGTGAGTGAGTGAGTGAGTGAGTGAGTGAGTGAGTGTGCACCTCTGTGTCTGTCCATTGCTAATCTCGCATTCTGCTTTTTTAAATACTTTGGTAGGCCTTTTATGGCAGCAAGCTGAAGGCCCTCTGTTAGTTACACTGACTCACAGTTACTAAAACCACCTTTCATTGCCTTTTTTTTAATGAATGCCAACATGGGGGTAGAGTTTTGGCAAACAGATAACAGAACCACTAGTTTTTGGGCTGTCAATGAATATTCTAAATTTGAATATATATATATATATATATATATATATATATATATATATATATATATATATATATATATATATATATATATATATATATATATATATTTAAAGTATATATTTAAAGTATAGGCTGTCTTGAGCAACGGGGGAGTTGTTGCTATCGTCCGACGCTAGCTCTTTTGAAACATTTTCTATTTTTTTATTTATTTAAACCTGTATTTAACCAGGTGAGTCCCATTGTGATTAAACATATCTTTTTCGAGGGAGACCTGGCCAAGACAGGCAGCAGCATAAAAAACACAGAACAAGTTAAAAAAAAAAAAAAGCTAAGAGACAGTGACGTAGAGTTCATTTAAGAAACATTTACATTTTTGGGAACCTGCCTCTATTTCTTTCATTCTCGATGTAAAAGCAGTCGGTGGCACCTTCTGCAACGCATTCCATGATGAGGGGAAATATGAAGGTATTAACTGGAGACGTCTACTACCTCCTGACGCTCTCCCTCCAGCAGCTGCCGCCTCAGTTAGTGTATTTATGTTTATGCTAGGAGGCATCGTGTAGTTGACGTCTCTTTCCACAGAAACCGGCTCAGAGTCCAGCGCCGCGGTGAGGCGTCACTAACGTCCAGATAGGACACGACGGCATGGATATAATGAGCACGCATTGAGATGCAACGAACGGCGGACGCCATTTTTGGCCGCTTGGCAAACTGCTCTCCGAGCTTCACGGTCGTCTTTGCACACGACGCTTGGAAGATGCAGCCAGAGCATGAAGAAGCTCTGCTCCAGAGAGCAACGTCTTTCTCCCCAAAACACTCTGCATGCGTACCAGGATGTGGACCCACGCTAAAAGTCACGCTATTCACATCTCTCAGGTCATCCTTTGAATCACAGGTATACTTGTGTTATGCACTGCTGTCCCCATAGACTTAGTTTGAAAAAACAAACTATTACCTACGGTTCTCTTTATAGAAAGAAGATGAATAGCCGCCTAGTGTAGTGATGTAAAAAGCATGTAATTGCTCAGTAAAATCCATTGCACTACATTGAATGAAAGCAGATCCGTGACATCCTTCGGACACTGACGGGTCGGCCGGCTGGACGTTCCCATTAGAACGGTTCAAAGAGGACCCACCTGGTCAGCAATATTGTTTGAGGACTTCCAGAGTGCAGTGAAGCACAACCGCTAATCGGCTCTACTGCGAGCCAAGAAAACATTTCCCACTCCATTACCCCAGCAGCAGTCTGTTCTTTTGGACAGCAGGAAGTGTGGAGCCATTTACTCTGTTCACGGTGTCCCAGCCCACAGTGAGGTGCCGGGGTCTGGACCGGTCCGGTACCTTCGTACTAACTCTCCAGGACCAGAGGGTCTTTCCCTCTGCTCTGCTCACTCACTTCAAAGTCCTGACAGCTGTATATTTTAAGCTGACCCCTTTGCTCGTCACTGTCGGGATGTTTGACTTGCTAACTGGAAGGAGCCCTCCGCTCTCTCCCGACGTCCTCCATCAACTTCAGAGTCCAGACGCTACAGCGCCAGATCGGCAGCTGTTTCTGAAACCAGCGATCCAGAAGCTCTTGACTCTGCTGCAGAGGAGAAAACAGCAGAACGGAGTAGACAGGTCTGATGAGAAGTATTCTCCAGCTGCTGTACTTCAAGGTCAGCTGTGGAAGTTGGTCAATGCATGAATAGACTCATAAGAGCCACGATGAGACGACTGATTCCTGGGTCTTTGAGTTCCCGTGAGGAAGGGATTGTTGGGAAGCGCGCTGGTATTTCTTTTCGCCTCTTCTTTTCCGCGTGGAGCCCCATGTGTGCGCCCCGGGTCGCCCTCACCCCCTGACCCCGTGCGAGGCCCCACCCGGCCACAGATGCTTTTGTTGGTCCTCACGTGCAGCTTGATGTCCTTCAGGGTAGATTTCCCTTTTGTGCTTCTGTCACAATCCACTCTTCACCATTTCCCTGCCCTACTCTATATTAATGATGCTACATTTCATCTGGTCTTCCATTAGTAGAGAGAATAGAGTTTCATTCTAACATGTTGCAGACATTTGACAGTCTCAAATATGCTGTCCGCATGGTCACTAGACATTCATTTGTATATATATTAATCTGGCCTGCATTGCATTTCTCACTGCAACTTGAAGGACTTTCATAAAAGGTTTTGGAGCAGCAATGATTCCTTTTTTCTTTTTTTGCCACACATCACCATAACCACGGCATCATATAAAGTTGTTATGGAAAAACACGCTGGCAAATAACTCTTTAAAAGGTTTGTCCCTCTCAATTCACGTTTACACTTTAGAGGCATTTGATCCATTGTTCATATGGACCCGTACATACAAGTACGGGTCCAAATGAAAATATTGATGACTACATCTTTCAATTGTATTTATTCAGCTGCGTTTAAGATATTTAAAGAGTTTACAACGTTCCATATAGAGTCTTTATATTGTGGACTTGAACATGTCCCAGTGGATGTGTTGGTGTCACATGGGTGTGCTCCTGGTTCTCAGATCAAACATTCCTCTGTGATGCTTAGAGAGAAGCTTTCATTCACATGATGAGTCGAGACGTGTTGCTGCTCAATTCAGAGGACATTTTATTCCCAGTGTCAACACAGGAGCAAGATGTTTTTTATCTGTGAAATATTCTTCTGCCAATAAATAAAGCATCTTCTCACATGAGGAATAAACATACTCGCCATTACAGACATGAGAGATGCAGTAAGGTGGGCAGACTGTTGGATACACAAGAAGGGAACAATAGATCCATATTACATACATTTAAATGAAATAATATACATCTAATATATTTATATAAGTGTACAAATACCGCACAGAAAGAAATACTGAATTGATATTCATGCACTGGATGATTATCTACAGTTTCCACTGAGGTTATCACAGTGTAAATGCAGCATGTAGGATTACATGGACCTCGGCTGATTTCATGGCAAATAAAAAATCTGTGAGATGATAATCAAACAGCAGCAGTGGATATGTTGGAGGGTTATTGACAGTGTATGACTGATCAGAGTGAGGGATGTAACACGGTCTCTGCTTGTGTTTTATTTTAATTTGTGCATACAATGTTCTGCAGCGGCTGCCAGAGGGGAAAAGTTAATAGTTGGGTAATCTTTTAAATTTCAAACTGCTGCTGCGACTTTTGTAATTTACATTAGAGAATAATTTGCGCGAGTGTCACGAGATCAACTCGATGAATCAATTCAAACTGACGGTTGCCTCGAATTTATGTAAACGCGAGGCTTGGGTGCACTTCTCATGGATATTAATACGGAGCAGCCAGCGCCTTCCAGTCCACACACAACGCGGCCTCCTGTGGCCGCCCGGTTCTGCTGGAAAAAAGGCACGCTAAATGATAAATTAGTATAAATATTTACAAATTATTTGCACTGGCGAAGCGGAACACGGGTGTTTATCAGGCTCCAAGGAATATAACTTTTTTTAAATTTGTTTCAAAAGCAGAAAACGTCAAAAACAAGTGTCGGCTACGGTGTTTCTTCCAGATGCCGTAGAGATACAAGGTTGCAGACATGTGCATGTACACACACACACACACACACACACACACACACACACATACGCAGCACGAGGTGTGTGCTAATAAGTGCAGCACCACCTGTTCAGTGAATGATGTAATTGCTCTCCACGGATCCCCGTTTCCTCCCCGTTACTCTATTTGCTGGCACCGTTTATCAGAACGGGAGCTGCTGCAGAAAGCTCTCCCCAGCACCTGAAACGTTGAGCAGCGCCTCGCGTCACGTCGGAGGGGAGGAAGCAGAAAGGTAAGGAAAGGAGGCGAGAGGTAAAAGAACCGCCCAAAAAAGGAGATTTGAAAAGGGTGAATGAAAGGATGCATCCCGAGCCTCTTGTGACATCACGGCTAAACGCCCGCACTGCAAAAAAGGAATTTCAAGGAAGTAAAAAAAGCCTTGTATTAAGAAAATAAGTCATATTTGCCCAAAAAAAGAATGTTTATCTTGTCAAGCATGTTTTGATTAGAAAAAATATCTAATTTTAGGAAAGTATGCCTTACTTTTTCTTGATTTTTGACTTATTTTAAGAAATCTTGTCAAGCAAAAAAATCTGCCAATGGGGTAAGGTTTTTTTGCTTTGATATATGATGATTTGATTGAATATAAGAATGTTTTGCTTCTTTCTAGAAGGGCTGTTTTTGCAGTGGGGCCCCTCGGTCAGGGCCCCCTTGGCCCCTTTGGTTCCACCTACAGCGTGTGATGTCATGCTACTATTTAATAGACATACAGAGCGGAGTGATCAGTGTGTGTGATATCGGAAGGAGGCGTGTTCGGTCCGCAGTCCGCTGTCGGAGTTATACGAACCTGTCAGTCACAGTCTCGATGTTGTGCTAATGTTGAGCTAATAAAGTTAGCCGAAGATACAACGGTCTCCTAAGCTTATTATACACATAACACTGCATGGTGCCAGAAGATGGCAAAATTCCCACCTCACACATAACACTACACAGCGTTGCTTCGAAGGCCCGTCCGTCCTCACAGGAAGTTATGTTCGGGTAACAAAACCACTCAGTGTGGCTAATGAAAAGAAAATGGCCGACGTCGATTTGACGACTCACATGACTCGCGAGTGAAAAACAAGCCTTGCAAATGTGGGACCTGAACGCCTGTCTTATGGATATCCTAGCCGCACAGTTAGCTGGAGCTAGCTGGAGCTAGGTGGAGCTAGCTGAAGCTAGGTGGAACTAGCTGGAGTTAGCTGGAGTTAGCTGGAGCTAGCTGAAAGCCTGCCTGTGCAGCACAAAATGGTGGCACATTCTGTGACTCACTGCGTGTGTGTGTGCGTGTGTGTGTGTGCGTGTGTGTGTGTGTGTGTGTGTGCGTGTGTGTGTGTGTGTGTGTGTGTGTGTGTGTGTGTGTGTGTGTGTGCTTATAGAATGCAAAGTGACAGAAACGACTTCTGATGGGGTTCCCCCCCCCCCCCCCCCCCCCCACACACACACACACACACACACACACACACACACACACACATAGCACAAAGCCCAGACTCGCTCGTGCACACAGGTATGAGCGGACCCGTCTGAGTCGGCCGCCCCGTGCCGACCTCTCGTGACGACTCTGACATTTGGGGATTTGACACCCCCCTTCCTCCCCACGCTGAACGCGCCCCGCCCTTTGTGCGCCGGCTCTCCGCGTCCTCGCGGGTCAAAAACAGTCCGTGGCACGGTGTAATTTCATAAACGCAGGGTTGTTATGAGTAGAAGAAGGCACATCAAGCATGCGGGGCATGTGACCTCAATCTCTTCTGTCTCACCTGTCTACAGTCTCACCAACAAGGTGCTGCATGCGCTCGTGTGAGGAGGGTCATGTGTCTGTGATGACTGTGGCTGCCTCATCTAATATCTCATATCCTTATTGTAATGATGCCATCAATCAGAGCCAAGCTGGGATCAGAGTGATGCAATATGGGCTGTCAAGGCAGAATGCCGCCTCTCTCTCTCTCTCTCTCTCTCTCTCTCCTCCTCTTCAATCTCTCCTTCCATCTTCCCTCCCACTCTCTCCGTCTGTCTCTCTCCCTGTTTGACCTCCACAGGTCACGCTAATGCCGGAGATCATTCTGAGATCCAGAATCTCTTCAGCCTAAAAGCATCTGTTTCGTTCTTGCTGAGCGTTCCTCCATTATTGCCGCGTCATCGTTGAGCTGCTGTGAGTCTGATTGGACAGAATGACGTTCCATGTTCACTCATTCACTCTGACTCTCCGTCATGTTGGAGCCGTGGTTTATTGTTCACAGCATTCTTTTATTATTTGATTCTCACGGCAAAGTACATTTCTCCCGTGCCCTTTATTATGTTTAGAATCCACTAGAATGAAGGCGCCTGGTTTACCATGACGCTCCTCTCGTCTGATTGGCTCCTTTAAGTTCATCTTTGAGGGACCAGGATGTGGAGCAACACTGGTCATGATTGCAGATTATAAACATGTATTTCAGATATTTTCAGCAAAAGGGCGATTTTTGATGGTCCATCGTTGCATGAATGAACTATTCCACTCCGAGCCTCATCGCCGGATGGATGACCGTGGAAAGCACCGCCGGCAGAAGAGCACCTCTGATCGTCTCCTCTTCCTCTCTCCCCCTCCTCTTCCTCTCTCTCTCCCCTCCTCTTCCTCTCTCCCCCCTACTCTTCCTCTCTCTCTCCCCTCCTCTTCCTCTCTCCCCCCTACTCTTCCACTCTCCCCCCTACTCTTCCTCTCTCTCTCCCCTCCTCTTCCTCTCTCCCCCCTACTCTTCCACTCTCCCCCTACTCTTCCTCTCTCTCTCTCCTCCTCTTCCTCTCTCCCCCTCCTCTTCCTCTCTCCCCCTCCTCTTCCTCTCTCCTCCCTCCTCTTCCTCTTCCTCTCTCCCCCCTCCTCTTCCTCTCTCCCCCCTACTCTTCCACTCTCCCCCTCCTCTTCTTCTCTCCCCCTCCTCTTCCTCTCTCCTCCCTCCTCTTCCTCTCTCCCCCTCCTCTTCCTCTCTCCCCCCTACTCTTCCACTCTCCCCCTCCTCTTCTTCTCTCCCCCTCCTCTTCCTCTCTCCTCCCTCCTCTTCCTCTCTCCCCCTCCTCTTCCTCTCTCCCCCCTACTCTTCCACTCTCCCCTCTACTCTTCCTCTCTCTCCCCCTCCTCTTACTCTCTCCCCCCTCCTCTTCCTCTCTCTCTCCCCTCCTCTTCCTCTCTCCCCCCTCCTCTTCCTCTCTCCCCCTCCTCTTCCTCTCTCCCCCCTACTCTTCCACTCTCCCCTCTACTCTTCCTCTCTCTCCCCCTCCTCTTACTCTCTCCCCCTCCTCTGCCTCTCTCCCCCCTACTCTTCCTCTCTCTCTCCCCTCCTCTTACTCTCTCCCCCCTCCTCTTCCTCTCTCCCCCTCCTCTTCCTCTCTCCCCCCTACTCTTCCACTCTCCCCCCTACTCTTCCTCTCTCTCTCTCCCCCTCCTCTTCCTCTCTCCCCCCTCCTCTTCCTCTCTCCCCCTCCTCTCTCCCCCTCCTCTTCCTCTCTCCCCCCTCCTCTTCCTCTCTCCCCCTCCTCTTCCTCTCTCTGCCTCTGTGGATAGTTGCTGTCAGGTTGAAAGCAGGGTGCTGTCTGCCTGTCCACCCACACAAGACACCAGCCATGCTGATTCAACCCACCACACACACACACACACACACACACACACACACACACACACACACACACACACACACACACACACACACACACACACACACACACACTCAGCACAGGCACAGTCGTATCCATAGTGCGTGTGTGTTGGTGGAGGAAGAGAGAAGGTGTATTTGTGCCTAAGGATGAACGTGTAAGAGTCTTCCTGTATAGCTGAAGAGCTTTTTTAATGCGAGGATTCATGTAACTTTAGAGAGGATGAATACGTGGAAGAGGATGCGCTGGCATATTTAAAAAAGGATGAGGCATTACTCTGATATTTAAGATGGAAGATGTGCTCATGCAGACTCAATGTGGAACAGACAGAAATTCCTGAGAAGCATTATCAGGTTTTTTTTATGTTTGTAATGATACAATAGATGTAGGTATATAAGTAATACACAATACAGTCAAACATCCTTCATATTCCAAACTTTAAGGTCAGACGGTTGAGATCCAGCGTTGGACTTCAGGGGTCATTTCTTTAACTTTCCAAACCGTCCATTGTACAACCTCTTCCAGCCGCGCTGCGCTCCGACCCGCTCGGCTCTCTGCACAGCTTCTGTCCCGACGTGTGAGTCCACCACCGTGAACGCGTTGAAGGGTTTTCACATATTGCTGTGTAGTGTGGCGGCCTCTTTTAGCCCCGCCCCCGGCGCTTTGGGACAGCTGTAACACGTTTGCCTGCAGACGCGATGCGACCACACTCCATACGACGGAGCGCTTTCAAAAGAAGCTGACTTTAATAAATATGCTCCTTCAGAAGAAATCGTTCTTAGCACAACTGGAGAAGTTATTAGTCACAGATGTGAGCAAAGCGGATTCATCCAGACTCGATGGTGATGGTTTTAAGTCGTCTGAGTCTGAAATAATTGGGATTTATTTTCATTCCCTGCTCTCTTTCTCTGACATGTTTCATTGTGCTCTTCCTTTGTGTCCTAACAAGTTTCCAAAGCTTTATTTATGTATTTATTTCTCTCTTTAACGCTTTACTTATCTCTCTTTCTTCCTCCTTCCTTCCTCTTTTTCTCGTATTCATTCTCTCTGTCCTTCCTATTCTTCCTTCATGTGCTCTGTCTTGCTTTCCTTCTTTTCTTTCTCTTTCTTTACACATTTATTCGACTCTCAGACCTCCAGGGTCCCCAAAGTCGTATCAGTGTGTTTTTGGTCAACTGATTCATTTTAAACATCTTCATAGCAGATTTGTATTATCATGTGGTGTGGTGCCTATTATACACAGCGCTGCTATAAAACCATAACTGCTTTAGTTTGAAGGTCCATGTCCAGAAACCTGCAGCAGGCTGGTTCATCGTTCTCTGGACATATCATGGAATTGCCCTCTACAGTATTCTGTGTGCATTGAATATGATGCAACTCAAGCACTGCCTTCCTAACATGTCCAGGTCTACAGTCAACACATGAACGTGCACATGAACGTGCACATGAACGTGCACATGAACGTGCACAGTGACAGTGTGTCCATGCAGCGTTTGAACTGACGGAGCTTCATTAAATCACAACGGGATGTGCAACCAGTCAAAGTGTGTGTTTAGTCACATGACTTATGTCTGTGTTTAGTCACATGATTTATGTCTATGTGTTTAGTCACATGACTAAAGTTTATTTAGAAAAAAGACTGACATGACTGTGAATGTGGACGTCGCTGAAAACACAGAACAATGAGGAGTAACTTTTGTGTAAGATATCATACGCCATAGAATGTGATGAGCCTCACACGGCTCACGCAATAACTAGAAGCATCAATCATTCCTGAAGTCTTGCTCAATCACATCATGTCTCTTCAAACATTGCAATATGAGTTTTATGGGATCAGCATAGCTTGTACTCCAAGAAAACTGCTGACTCAGGGAAATACAAACGAATCATGAATACCTACATTCCAAAAAGAAAATGTGATGCAATGAAGGTTGTAAAAAAAAGAACATCTTCACAAGTCAAACACACACAATCCTCTGAGCCAGAAGAGACGTCAGCGTATTATAAAATGTCCTTATGATTGCTCCAGAAACCAATATTGACTTTTAATAAGAGGTGTGGCTCCAGCATGACAACATAGTGGCTTAAAGAAGGAATACACTAGTGTCACAAAATATCATTATTATCTTAATTTCAGCATTTAAGTAAAACACTATTTTTTTTTTTTTTTTAATTATTATTATTAAAATGATTTGTGGACCCAAATGTGCAGAAGCACAAGGAACCCTGAAACATATGTTTTAGATTTGTGTTGCTATCGTTTAACGTGCTATCCATGAGATCAATAATGACCTGCAGAGTGAACAGTTTCCAGTGTTAAAATAAGACACAGGTTTGTTTAGTGAAGATAGAAGTCGATCATCTCAGACATCTTTAAGACTTATCTGATGATCCACTTAAATATAAAAATACAACGTACAGCCGGTCTGCAGGTCTTTTTGACCTGCAGTGGCTCTAACGTGCCGTCACATGAAACGACTGGAGAACGAGGCTGAAACTCTTTCTATGCAGAAAAACATCAGATTAAGAAACATAAAACTGCTCATGAACAAAGTTTGAGTCACTTATAAATACATCACAATGTATTTAAGAGCAATATTTCAATTCCAACTTTGGAAAGATATTGGAGTCTCATCACACATGCAGTACTGGAGTCCGGCGCCTTGTGTTCAAACCTCACATCTTCTCTCAAGCTGCGTTCACAACAAACGCGTCGCGAATGTTACTCACTTATCTCCATAAAAACAGTTGCCGTCTCCTCCATCGACCATGGAAATAACCACTAGATCTGCTTCATACTTGTTGTGTAAACTCCACATACGTGGGAACATCAAACTCCATGGTGTCTGGGTTCATAATATTATGAATGAAGCCGCTAGCAGCGCTACTTCAGGACCAGCAGCAGTTTGATTCAGCAACGCCAGGACGAGTGATGAGGGGGCGGAGCTTCTCAACGCTGATTGGTTGAAGCCACGCAAATTCGCGCCGCGTCAAACGCGTCATTCGCGACGCCTGGCGGAAAATTTGTTTTTTGCAACCATTGACTTTGCATGTGTAAAACTACCGTAAAAGTCGGGTTACGAGCCGCTACTACCTTCGGTCAGTGTTCCCGTTAGCTCCCCGCTGTAGCCAGCTGGGGCTCCTGCTAGCGCTCCGTTACTTCCCCGCTAACTTCCGCTAGCTCCCCGAAAACCACCGAAGGTAGCGGTACCAGGCTCGACACCCGACTTGGGCAGAGGGGACGCGGGCAGCAGCAGTAGCGCTAGGTAGCAGCAGCCATAGCTAGCAGCAGCCCTAGCAGCTAGCAGCTTCTAGCTAGCGCTGCTCCTAGCTTGCTACAGCGGGGACACTGACCGGAGGTACGAGCAGCTTGTAACCCAACTCTTACGGTACTCATGTGTCAAATTCCCAACTCTTTAGGTGTGAACGCAGCATGAGTCCGTCCAGGCTGTGTGAGCGTCATCCTCGTCTTCACCGCGGAGCAGAAACCTCTGAACAGCTGTTCTCTCTCTGCTGGCTTTAATCACGCCTCCTTCAATGTCCCCGTCTCCTCCTGCCGCCTCTTTTCTTTCGCTACACCTTCTGAAATATGCATGGAAGTGAATACATGAGCATTGGGTACATTTCTCTTCATTTCCTTTTCATTTCCCTGTCAAAAACAAAACAAAGGAGTTGCTGGAAAAGCCCTCTCTCAGTGAGCTCCGCCGCTTTCAAAGAAAGGAACAGTTTGCGTGACAGTTTTTTGGGGGAATTGCTCGCTTATCCTTTGGAGTGTTCAAAAAGCTGAAACAGGAAGTGTACTTTCGGGGGAAAAGCGTTTTACATTCTCAGAAATGGAGGATCTGAAATCACAACAACTGTTGTCGGCTGAATCACCTCAAACGTTGTGCTGACGTCCGCTCATCCAATATTCATCCCGGACGCTTTTCAAACCCGGAGAGGGAAACGGAGGAGCGATCACACAGAGGAACGCCGCCTCGAACTGCTGAGGTCGACTTGATTTGGGAAAAAGGGCCGAGCGAAACAAAAGTGTGCTCTGATGCGTTCATGTGCTTTAGTGGAGGCGGACATCTTGGCCCCGCCTCCCCTTCAGTGTTTGTTTGGGTTGATTTAGGATGTAGGACGGGAACACACATACACGCACACATACACACACACACACACACACACACACACACACACACACACACACACACGCACACACACTAACACTAACACACGGGCTAACTCAGGAGTCGATATTCTTCTTCGGAGCGTTAAAGGCTGATCAATAAAGAATTGATGGCATGAAAGAAAATGTCTGCTGATGCTGAACGTAAAGGGGATTCCATTCCTCTAAGGCAGGGGTGGGCAATTCATTTTCCCAAGGGGCCACATGAGAAATTTGGACCGTTGTGGAGGGCGAACCAATAGTCTGAACTTAATTCAATTAACTCAATATGAATGTTGTTACTTTATTAAAAAAATGAAAATTATATGGTTTTGAGCTGCTACTGGTAAGAATACATGTTACAATAAGGCTATGAAAATAAGTTAACACAAATGTAATTTATTTTTTTAAGATTTTTTTAAACCCTACCTTAAATATCTGTTAAAGACCAGCAATTTATTAACTTTAAACAAAAGCAATAAGTGCTTTTGATGTTTCCAGTTCAGTTGTTCTTACTCGGTGAGAAAAGTCCAGTCTGTGTTGCTTGAACAAGAGCATGAAGTCTGGTTGAATGAGGTGGAGATGTGACAGCTGACAGGTATCAGAGAGAGGATCTGATCTGTTGAACTTCATCACTAGAATGTTTGTTCTCATGTAGGTAGATCCAAAGAATTAATTAATGTTCAATCTGGAGGCGGAGACTGCAGCGCGAGGCTCCTTGGGAGGCGGGGTCTCGCCGCAGCACCCGCTGCTCGCTGAGGACAGAAACTGCAGAACAATACGCTTTCACTTCAGTCTCCAGGTCGGCAACACTGCCCGTAGTGAGGCTGCGTAAGCACGCGCGCGCGTGTGCGTGTGTTTGATTGACCTCACGCGGGCCAGACTGGGAGAGCCGTAAGATGCCCAGGTCTGCAAGAGGAAAACTCAACACAACTCAACACAACTCAGTTCATACTTTAGCCCACGACTCGCTTGGGGTCACCCTTTCCCCACCACAGAGACCCTCCACAGCCCACACAGAGGTCCCAGGCGAGGCGGCAGCATCATTTTTATTTTTTGTGACAGAAACCATTCAGGATCATTGGAACAAATTACAAATGTCCAATACGTTGCACAACAACACAGAACAGGCGGCACACTTTCTTACTCCTTTCAACCTCGACTAAGGCAGATCAAGTCTTCCTTTCTTACCTTTCAAAATAAAAGCCCTAGACATACACTGAAAGTCAACTGTTTACTCAAAATCACAGCATGCTGGTAAAAGGAAACTCAAAAAAGTAGCTTGTGTTAGCTTAAAGGCTAGAGAGGCTTAGAGGCTGGTGTACAAAGGCCTTCATTAATTCAAGTCTTCATCGTCTTGACTTCAGTATAATAAAGTTAACAGTCGAGCGTCTAGATCCCTCACTGCAGGGATGTGACAGCAGAAGTCAAAACAGCAACAAGAACACGGGATTCTTTTTCTCATGAATAATAATAAAGTTCATAAAACTTTTTCAACAACAGACATGGACTTTGAGAAAGCGCCCACAGTGTGTTTGACGAGGTCAGTTTCATTAATTTATTTCACTCCTGCTTGTTTCCATTCTCCTCTTTGTCAAAGCGCCGGCTCCCTTCAGCCCCGACCTCCAGTCATGGCATGAGCATGCACATCCCAGCATGCAGTCTGTGTGCGTTCAGCAGGAGTTACAGCAGTCAGGCTCCATAACGCCCAACATTACCCGGCGAGAGGGCCGGTTTGTCTCCTCCCTTTATCTGCAGTGTCACGTCAACGCACGGCCTCCTGGGGACTGGACCGGAGAAGATGGCGGGGCCGATTGTATAGGGAGAACCCACGGGGAGGTCTCTGGGGATCAGGGTACATCGCCATGACAGCTAAAGCCCCCCAAAAAAACACCAGCCTCAGCTCACGGTGCCGATCCGGAGCTTTCTGATCCGTGTCTCCCGGAGGCGGAGAGGGAAGTTCACGTTTGGGCCATCCGGGGTTCCCGGGAGTTTAATTCTGGCAGATGTGCGAGCGCGTACACAAAAGAGACACAAACATCGGGACGCGAACACACGAGGCTTCTGTGTCAGGTTGAGATTATCATGTTGTGTGGCTGCAGGTGCAACGTGACCTTCTGGCTGACGATGAGAGGGAGAGAGAGAGAGACGTTCCATCTGAGCTGAAGGGCAGAATGCCATCAGCACAGCAAACAACCGGCAGACAGAATACCAGAACACGAGTTGTCTTGCATGACGTTTTGGTGACGGCGCCGGAAGCTCCTGGTCGTTGGTCAACGATGAACCGTCATGGATAGAGCGACAACAAAGGAGTGGAGACGCCAGCCGCCGTCTCTCCAGAGATCAAAGGTCGACTGGACCTCAAGCGGATCACGTGAACGTGGCCGTTCTTCACGTGCGGCGGATGTGAAATTTAATTAAACGCCACAGCGTCCGACCAGTTTAAACAAACAACAACTGAAGCGACGAATCGGTCCGTTTTTCAGGACCGTGAACTCAAAATGGTGAACCCACGAATGCAAACTGCTTCAATTGAGTCTGTGTGAACTGAAGGTTGAGTGTGAACATTAATAACTCGATCTGTTCCTACTGTGAACAGCAAATGGCTACATGTATACAGAGCTTTATAAAGAGCGCTTTACATTGTCCCTCTTTGTACATTTCAGGGTTGTTGGAATTATTGGCAAAATTATCATACAAGTGGCGACACTTTTCACTTTTCACTTCCCTTAAAAGTCAAAACTGTCGAGACGCTTTAATGGAAGAAATGTATGTCAAAGTTAAACTTATGAATTCAATGAGAAAGTGCCTGTAAATGTGAGCTATTAGTGAGATGAGCTGATTGAGACCTGAGGGCCCGTTTCTGGGGATGTGACGCAATGTCTTCGCCCATTGGAAGAAAAGCTGAGAATGAATGAGCAGGACGGTCAATGTCGACGAGGACATTTGATGATTCTTCTCCTTAACGTGAATAAGTACAGGGATGTTTAGGGATTGGTTTCAGGCTTTCCTGTTGGGGGACTTTATCCAACGTGTTCCCAATTTATGAATAAAAGTAACGAGATGATAATAAATGTTGACATGTTGCATTTCACTTTAAGAACAGTTACCGCCCACATTGCATACGTACATTACAGTACGCTCGATGTGTTTCTGGCCTCCCCTCACACATAGCCTCGTTGGTTCCTCACATCCACACAGAAGACATCGTAACCTCCTATGTGCGCTCCGACGGAGCGTCTTCTCACTGTAGCTCGGCCAAACGCCGCGGGACACGCAGCTCGGCGCGCTGAAGACGAGTGAACTCTGGAGGGCGCGCCCTTTGTTCAGGGCCGCTTTGCAGCGCCGACGAGCCCGCCAGATATTCCATAACATACGGACACACGCGTGATGAACGCACAAGCAAACGCGGCCGCTGGAGAAGGCGCTGGGAAACGGCGAACCCTCACATGTCGGATCAAACGCTGTGTGGGGAAACACAAACGCGGAGGCTGTCCTGGAGTGCGTTTGGTGGACTGAGGCCAGACGCTCAGGCGCAGGGACAGACATGAGCAGGCACGCGGCATGTATGTTCACGCAATTAGGCGTGGGCACACACACACACACACACACACACACACACACACACAGAGGTTAAGCGCTGACTTTAATGAGATGAGTAATCAGTTGTGTCAGATAGCTTGTCTGCCAGAAGGAGAGGAATGGAAGGGGTGTGTGCCAACACTGCACACGTCCTTCTCCTCTTATCGCTCTGTTTCTCCTCTTCTTCCTTCAGTATCTCTTGCTCCTCTGGCCAAAGGAGAGGAGGAGAGTGGAACATCCCTCCATCCCCCATCCCTCCATCCCCAGGGCAACACAGCAGAGAGGAGCTTCTGCCAGCATATTACGCCTCCTCTCCTCTCCTCTCCACTCTCGCCTTCTACTTTCTGAGGTTACATCTGAGGGAAGGGGGCAGATGGCCGATCCCTTCCAGAGAAGACGAGGATGAGGAGAGAGAGAGAGAGAGAGAGAGAGAGAGAGAGAGAGAGAGAGAGAGCGTTTGCCGTACGCGAGTCGGTTCCTCGTCCAGACTTTGAGCGCGTTAGCGTGACGTGAAGGGTCGAGCCGGACGAGCAGAAATCGCCAGGATGTCATGGTGGAAAAGTCGCATTTCAAACTGGGAAAAGTTAAGAAAACCGCAAGAAATAGAGCAGCAGCGCTGATGACATGCGCAGCCTCGATAGCTGCAAAAAATCAAACAAAAATGAAAAAAGAATAGCATTAGCTTGTAGTGATATTTAAAGCTGCTCTAATAAAAGATGCCACCTGTAGTTATGTTTTCAGTTCACTCTTCCAGCTCTCATCTGCGTTGTTTCACAGCTAACTGGAGATGTCAGCAATAAACCCAGAGCATCCACTGCAACCTGTTAGCCGCTAGCTGGTGAAGCTAACTGAGCGTTTAGCAGCTAGAGAGCTCAGAGATATTTCCCTCTGGAATTGGTGAAGCATTCAGCATTGGATCTATATGGTGATCCTAATTGTTGCTACCATGACAACAAACTGAAGGATTAGCATTAGGTACTCCAGGAGAAGCGTGTCAGTGTGTTGACTTTGAAACAGTCAACTTGAAACATGCCTCAGAGGTGCTTCCCAATGAAGACCCAAAAAGTTATTTTTACCTCGTGAGAATCTGATATAGAATTATATTTGCGATAACTGGGATTGATAGAATTAGCAACCATCGGTGCTAATGAAGGATCCCTAGTTCAAAATGTCGGCAGCGATCTTTTATCACGGTCTCTTCGCCGCGGAGGCCAGAGAGTCGGATACATATTTAATCAACATTTCATATATGCTTCTTGTAGCTGCAGGTGGTGAGCATTAAAGGCTGGTTGGTCATCTCCAGGAAGCGAGAATACGCTAGCTTTGAAAAGGAGAAACATCCCAGTGCTGCCAACTCGTTTCCAATGACAGTCGCTCAGTCACTAAATGTAGTTGGAGAAACTGACAGCCCTTCAGGACTAAGCCCAAAGCCCAAGTCATAATGAGCGTAACCTACATTGGCTATCCGTGGTATTGTGTGCAACAGCTGACAGCTTAACAGCTGCATTTACTGATTTGTCTTCTCCTTTTTTTTAATGAGCGCATTGGATTGGTTGATTATTCTCAAGACGTATGAGATAAACCAATCCTATTGTTTTTAAGCTGTTTCTGGATCTGAGGAAAATACACTTGAGAAAATGATTTAATTATTTAATTGTTTTGCATCAGAAGCACTCAGTCAGCATATTCTTTCATCTGATGACTGAAAGGGAAATTCACGAAATTAAAAGTTAGTGAAAATGTCTGGTATTTTACCAGACATTTCCACTAACTTTTAATTGTGTGCATTTTCTCTTAGATGTACCTCCCATGCATTTCCAGTGGACCATTAAAGCTTCCTTGTCTTTTACCATCCTCCATCATATCATTCAACAGGAGGTGGGAGAGGACTGAGATCAGATGAAGAGGAGACAGAGACGGTATGAGGGAGGATGGGCCTCTATCACTGAGGGAGGATGGGCCTCTATCAGTGAGGGAGGATGGGCCTCTATCAGTGAGGGAGGATGGGCCTCTACCAGTGAGGGAGGATGGGCCTCTATCACTGAGGGAGGATGGGCCTCTATCAGTGAGGGAGGATGGGCCTCTATCAGTGAGGGAGGATGGGCCTCTATCAGTGAGGGAAAATGGGCCTCTATCAGTGAGGGAGGATGGGCCTCTATCACTGAGGGAGGATGGGCCTCTATCAGTGAGGGAGGATGGGCCTCTATCAGTGAGGGAGGATGGGCCTCTATCAGTGAGGGAAAATGGGCCTCTATCAGTGAGGGAGGATGGGCCTCTATCACTGAGGGAGGATGGGCCTCTATCAGTGAGGGAGGATGGGCCTCTATCACTGAGGGAGGATGGGCCTCTATCAGTGAGGGAGGATGGGCCTCTATCACTGAGGGAGGATGGGCCTCTATCAGTGAGGGAGGATGGGCCTCTATCACTGAGGGAGGATGGGCCTCTATCAGTGAGGGAGGATGGGCCTCTATCAGTGAGGGAGGATGGGCCTCTATCAGTGAGGGAGGATGGGCCTCTACCAGTGAGGGAAGATGGGCCTCTATCAGTGAGGGAGGATGGGCCTCTACCAGTGAGGGAGGATGGGCCTCTACCAGTGAGGGAGGATGGGCCTCTATCACTGAGGGAGGATGGGCCTCTACCAGTGAGGGAGGATGGGCCTCTATCAGTGAGGGAGGATGGGCCTCTATCAGTGAGGGAGGGGGAAGGAATGTTTTGTATTTTAATCGTTGTGCACCTCTTGCCCCTTACATCTTTGCATGTATTTTTCATTCCTACAGATAATAACATGAACATATAGAGGTTCAGTTGAGTTGATCTTTATAAAATATGAAATGTTAGAAAAAGAAGTCAAGCCGGGAGAAAGGAGTGGGAGGATGCGGTGACGAAGAAAGGACAACAGACCGAGAGGAAGATGGGGACGGGAGGAACGGATAGAGGTGGAGAAGAAGAAAGCAGGGATTTGAGCCCAGCCCATAGTGTTGACATCTGCCTCAGCATGACAGGAGGAAAGGAGAAGGAAGGGACGGAGGGAGGTATGGGAGAGGAAAGCCTTGGGTGTTGTGTAATAACAAGCATGAGGACAGAGGGAGAAAATGTAGGAGGAAAATAAAGAATGACAAAAACTTGGAGGAGAGGGAGGACGAGGGTGAAAATAAATATATAAACAGCAAAGAAACAGAACAGTGACAGAACGGAGAGAAAGGAAGTCAGAGAGAGATGTTCTCTGTCAGACTAATTAACAGCTGCTGAGCTGGTCTGGAGTCCAACATGGCACACACACACACACACACACACACACACACACACACACACACACACACACACACACACACACACACACACACACACACACACTCTGTGCCAAACACAGGCAGGCAAATGCCCACATCTTTGTCTCCCCAGGTATACAGGTCTCCCCTATATATATTGCACTCTCTCCATCCCCACTCTGACACAGACTTCTGTAAATGAGACATTTTCGAGCACATCGGTCACCAATGAACCAACACAGACTGGCCTCCCCCAAAGAAGAGGTCAAAAAGGTTGCCAATTTAATAAAAAGGGAAAAGAACTGAAGATATCCTGGCTGCTAGGATGCACGTCATGCAAAGAGACAAGAGATTTATTTGATTATAAATACCGCTTTTAGCAAAATAGATGTGAGAAGTGCCACAGAAGGACGTCTAGTGAAGCAGCCAGTTAAAAAAACGTCCATGACGTGTGTTTAAAGAGGAGATCCATGTAGAACAATGTGCCTGTTGGTTAACCTTCTACATGGAGGCCTTAAATACATGGAGGCCTCACGGCCACAGTATTCAATACAACCACAATCATTCTGACTGCTCTTTTGAGGAGGAGGGGGGCTGAAAAGGCCCTCGCCTTAATGTCAAATGAAGGAGACGAGGGAAGCCGCTCTCAGAAAAGTAATTATTTTCCATTGAGGCCTTGTTAAAAAGCGGAGTGATGTGTCTCTCACAGCGCAGAGCGACACGCAGACAGCTTTAGTGCTACCTCGGGCCATTCATGATCCACCAGCGCTCCATTCAGCAGGGGTATCGTATTCCAATACAATCCCATTGACTAGGCGGGCCGCTTCCATTACTAAAAGGAGCGATGTGATAATCGGGGTAAAAGAGAAATGGATTGTCCCTTGAAATGGTCGCTGCTCTGCTTAGGGTGCTGAGGGGAAGAGGGAGGAGGTACACAGAGAGACAGGCACCAGATAATGGATACATGAGTATGTGAGGCGATAGAGGACGGAGGAAACCCCACGCCAGAGGGACGGAAAGGGAGCAAATCCATGGCTATCGCTCAGCCCGTCACTGGCTTACAGAGAGGAGTTCACAAGACTTTAGACCAGAGTGGTCTGAAGTCGCTCAGCCTTTCATTTCATTGCTAATTTCAATAAGCAGATTTTATAATTCCCTTCCCAAGAGAATTTTCTTTTTTTGTTATTACAATTTGCCAACCGCCGGCCAATCAGTGTGCCAGGTCAATCAAGCCTGTTTAATACCATCATCAACCTCAGTCAACCACTTACCCAGCAAGCAGGTCACGTTTTCAGCCAGTCACTCACAGAGTCATCCATTCTGACCCCCAAGTTATTCACAAAGTCCCCTAAACTGTCATCCCGTCACTCGGTTACCGTAAAAAAAGAAGAAGCCACTACTACCTTTGGTCAGTGTCCCTGTTAACTCTCTGCTGTAGCCAACTAGCTTTCCGCTAGCTCCCCTACAACCACCGAAGGTAGCGGGACCAGCCCCGGCTTGACACCCGACTCAGAGGGGACGCGGGCAGTAGCAGCAGCAGCGGGGAGCTAGCAGCAGCGGGCAGTAGCAGCAGCAGAGGGCAGCTAGCAGCAGCGGGCAGCTAGCAACAGCAGAGGGCAGCTAGCAGCAGCGGGCAGCTAGCAACAGCAGAGGGCAGCTAGCAGCAGCGGGCAGTAGCAGCAGCCGGCAGCTAGCAACAGCGGGCAGTAGCAGCAGCAGCGGGCAGCTAGCAACAGCGGGCAGTAGCAGCAGCAGCGGGCAGCTAGCAACAGCACAGGGCAGCTAGCAGCAGCGGGCAGTAGCAGCTAGCAGCAGTGCTAGCTACAGCGGGGACACCCACCGGAGGTAGAAGCAGCTTGTAACACAACTTTTACGGTAGTCCTTTCTTCACCTAGTTCATTCATCCGGTCAAGTCAGGCAGACAAACCTGCAAGTTATCTTTTCATAAAGTCAGTCATCTTGTGATAAAGTCCAGTAACTGTCACCTGATCAGTTACCAAGGCACCGAGTCATCGTGTTAGTCCTCTACTGTCGACCAGCCTCTCATCTTGTTACATAGTCCATGATCAAGTCACCCCTCACGAATCTAAGTCCCCAAGTAAATAAGCAAGTCATCCTGAGAATCATTTCGTAACCTTCTCAGCGATTGCATCACCTCGTCAGAAATTCACCTTCAGCCACCTAGTCCGCCACTGAGAGGCCTACTCATCAAGTCATGACGTAACCAAGTCATCAGGCAGCCGGGTCCCCTGGTCTGCCGCCTCGCCTATCGCCTTGTCACCTATTCAGTCACCAAGTCATCTAGTCATTCATCTTGGCACCTAGCTAGTCACCGAGACGCCTCAGTCACTCCGCCACCTAGTCGTACAGTTGCCTGGTCTGTGACCTTGTCTTCTAGTCAGTCATCAAGTCACCTGGTCAGACCGTCACCTATACTCGGTGTCATCCACTCAGTCATCTTGGCGTCTATCTATCCAATGATCAGTCATCAAATCATCTCGTAAGTAAATGGTAAATGGACGCTTTTCTAGTCTACCGACCTCTCAAAACGCTTTTATACTGTATGTCATTCATCCATAAACACCCATTCATACACTGATGGCATCAGAACTATCTAACTATTTAAACCCAAACATACACCAAATGCACAGCGTTCGGGGGCAATTAGGGGTTAAGTGTCTCTCCAAGGACACCTTGACATACATGGACTAGCGGAGCCGGGTATCGATCCACAGATCTTCTGATTAAAGGACGACCCGCTCTAATACTGGGCCTCTCCTCTCCGAGTCATCAAGTCACCCATCAGTGTTCAACACATAGTCATACAGTCCCCCGAGTTGGTCATAACGTCGCCCAGTCATTGACAGTCATGTTGTCACCCACTCACTCATCTGAGGCCCAGTCAGGTAGTCATCAAGTCAGTTACCAAGTGGCTTCAGCACTTTGTAGCGACCTTGCAAGTCATCTAGTCACCTTGTCAATTCTCTCTTCAACCAATCTTGGCAGATTGTTAGTTAACCAGCCAGACAGGTAGCCATCGAGTCACCCACTCAGGCATCCACAACGCTAGCCATCGAGTCACCCTGTCATCAAGTCATCAAGTCATCAAGTCGCCATCCGGCTACATTCTGTGGCAGAAATAAGGTAACTGAATTCCCGTATATTATGTGCTTTGCGTTCCTGTTATAAGCTTGGTTACGTTTCATCTTAGTTATATTTTAGCCAATTGTCACTTGTATTCATATCAATCCACGGACAGCTTTGGAAAGTGAAGCATTTGGCTAAATTTAGCACATTTGCATCACGGAATAATTGTGCTTATGAACATGTATGCTGCTTGTTATATGAATAAAGAAAAGGAGAGAGAGACATTGTTGAGTCCCTGCAGTGTGTGCTCATACATGAGTGTGCTCTGTGGTCCAGGGGAAGGGGTTGAGTCTGTCTTAATGCGAGTGTGTGTGGCTGAGGAGGGACACAATATGGCACCATTAAGCCACTTCTGATAACATCACTTTCAGCATGGAGCCTCCAAGACCACAGTGGTCTCTGTGCAGGCCTAGTGTGTGTGTGTGTGTGTGTGTGTGTGTGTGTGTGTGTGTGTGTGTGTGTGTGTGTGTGTGTGTGTGTGTGTGTGTGTGTGCATGTGGCTTCAACCCGTATATGCATGTGTGTAGGCGTGCGTCTTATCTGCAGGTGTCCCTATATATATGCTGCAGTTGTGTATATAGTCTGTACATGACTGTCTAAGTATTAATTTTCTTCATCATATAAGTGGTTTACGATAATTGATTGTTTATGTATCTCTGCGGCATGTCATTTATTTGCATGCATGTACAGATGCAGGCTGGTCTCATTCAGCATTATATGCACTTGAAAAATAATGAACCGTAAAACATGGATGTTGTCCATGTAATCATGACTGAGGAAGTATCAGAACGGCAAAAGCCCACACAGTGTAGGCGGTGAGGGTCAACATTGATATATTTGCGTACTTCAGTAACTGCACTGCACTTCCGTGATTATTTTTAACAAAACAACAACCTTTAATCTGAAACTTATTAAGTATTTCACACTCTTTTCCTCAACCCAGCCAAGCAGTTGTGATGCCTAACCCCTAACTGAGTTGTTTCCTGGGTAGACAGACTTTTATTTTGAAAAGGCTGTATGCAGGTACTTGCCACTTTCGTAGTAAAACGAGGAGTAACGTTTAGGAAGATATCATAAGAACCTTTGCATGAGGATATATATATATATATATATATATATATATATATATATATATATATATATATATATATATATCTTGTTGTGCGCTGTGTGTGCTGTACAGATCCCAGGTCAGGAAGCAAGGTCATGTTCACCTCGATTACTGTGAGCGGTTTGCTTGGTTCCTGTTGCTTCTGATTAGTGTGTAACTGCTGGTTGAAACATAACAATATGAAAGTAGTTTTACGAATATATCACATTCCTATTGAGTCTAATTAATGCTGTCTGCTTTTGTCTTCATCTTTTCCTTCTGCTCACATCTTCACTATTCATGTCCTTCCACAGGGACTCTCCTGTTTGTGGCTTTGAAAGAGATGTTTGTCGAATGTTCCAGCTTCGAGTTACAAAGAACAGCGTGGAGAAACAAAGGAGAGGAAGCAGAGATCTTCCACCCGGCGTATGTCCATCATCAGAGCTCAGAACAGAGGAAAGTTAATTGCATCGCTATTGACAGACAAATGTCCATGATGAATGTCACGGAGTTGTGGTGATATCACAACATCTCAGAAGCTTTTGTTTCTGCTATGAGAGTCTGTTGAGGCTGCACGGGTGAGTTCTGCCGCAGGGCAGCGCATTGAGGAAGCTAATGAGGGTTAGGGCTGGGCAAATAAGTTATTCAATTTCTCATTCAAATGTTGGGCTTCTTCCTGCGGGTATTACGTCAGCAAACTCCTTACATTCACCTGATCCCACTCACAAGTGTGTTTCTACTACTTTCTTTCTAAAGGGCTCAATACCTCCACAGTACAGGGTCTGATCACAAAAGAGATCCCTATGTTCCAGCCCATGTTGTGCCTTTAGTTGACAGCTGCATGACAATAGAAAGACGACAGGAAGTGAGCGATGCGGGGCGGCGTGCAGAGAGGGTCCCAGCTGGACGAGACCCGGCCTTGACCCCTTGAAGCGGGCCGTTTCCAACACGGGTCTGCTTTCAGTCACAACACATTGAGGCCACACGGGTTATGCTGAGGCGGCAGACAGGCTGCATGGGTGTTGTTACAAATACAAATTTCACTGTGTTATTATCAAGCATTGCTCCCCAACAATATCTGCATTGTTTGCTGTTGAAAACATTTTTTTCACCCGACAATCAATCAAAACCAGAAAGCTGCAGGAGACATAAGAGCTGGAGATTGTATCACATTCATATTGTTGTTTTGTACAAATCATAAAGACAGTTAATTTTCTCCTGCGTCCTTGTTGAGACTTTCAGATATCTGCTTTTTTTACTACTATTTAGCTTAAAGAGTCATGAGTCCTGTGAAGTTGCTGATAAACCAGCATTTCCTGATTTTGCAGCTTCGTTAGAAAAAAATAAAACTTGTGCTTCCTCTGAACGTGTGACGTACGGAAGGCCGGTCAGCCGCCCGACTATGTAACATAACACAACATAAATAACTGCTGCTGTCGTAAACAAGGTTACGGACACAACATAGCTACATTCAATACATTTCAACGAGGCCACCCATCAGTAGATCTGCTCCTGGGAAAACTTTCAAAGTGTTTATTAATGTCCATTATTGTTGACGCCCTAACCTCCCAACACTGTCTACTAGAAATGATGTTCATGCAAGACTTATTTTCCCAATTCCGTTCGTTGTAAGACGTGTAGTCTCTGTGAGGAAGCATCATGAAGGTATGAGCACAGCTTTCCTTGAGAAGAGTCACGGCATGAGGATAATACAATACAACATAACAGTCTCTGTATAAGAGACATGACGAGAGGTTATATAAAGGCGTTGTTTTGTTCTGTTTTCATGCAATAAGTATGAATTTTTCCGAGTTGGGAAAAAAGAAAACTGCAAATGGCGATGAAGAATAATAACAGACATGTATTAGGAATAAACCATCACCAGCTAATGTGTGACAGATGCACATCACTACCTTTGCTCCTACGTATGTTCTTTATGTTTTGTAAACTTTGTAAAGGTAGAAAAAAGAAGGGAAAGCAATGCAGCCTTTCCTTCTCTCTGCAGACATTCTCCTCCGTCTGCTTCCTGGTTGATAATGACATGGCAGAAAGTGCCAAAATTACAGGCTGTCACGGCCTGATGCTCCTTTTGAGAGCGCAAGAAGGGAAGGAGGAAATATTAAAAGCAACATGACGGGAAGGATAATTTGGGAAGATGGGTTTCCTCTCCTCTCTGGGTGCGTGGAAATATCATCTCTCATTGTCAGCGACTCCAGGACTTTTATTGCACTTGTATTGCAACCTTATTTTGGAGTGGAGAGCTTTGTTTTGAGTGGATCGGTCCGTGCGTTGGGTTCTGTGCAGCGGGTGGTGACAGGAGGAGAGGGACAGGCTAACGCTGTAAGTGCTAACGAGCATCCGGCCTTCCTCGTGTGCTCACTGTGTCTGGGAGGAAATTACTAACATCACCACTACAAGGCTCTGCTAAACAGATGCTGCTCAATGCCAAATGGGTCATTACACCAACTAAACTGTGCACGAGTCTGAGTGCGCCCATGTGTATGTGTGTATGTGTGTGTGTGTGTGTGTGTGTGTGTGTGTGTGTGTGTGTGTGTGTGTGCGTGTGTGTGTGTCCCTTTGCAGACCGCGTGTGGGCATGTATAATGAATTGGTATGTTGTATTGATGAGGACATATGGTGTTTCCATATGGAGGTGTCACGCTTTGTGGAGCCTTAATACTGCGACCGCTAGTTGATTCGTCTCTCCTGCTAATGTCTCCATCACACTCCATATTGTTGTTGTGTAATTGTTACGGTTTTATTATTGCTCCTTGCTAATCTCTTATTAGTAGAATCGGCGTCTTTAAGGGTTTTTAGTTCTACTTAAGCAGCAACCTGGGACATGATGCACCTTCCTCTGAGCGAACGGCTGCATGCATCACTTATAGTCCCATTAGCAGAAAGATCACAAGCCCTTGTAGGACAATGTTGGCAGCCTGCAGGGGAAACAATATGCTTTCTGTTCAATAAAGTCTCATAAATATCATGAACAATGCCAGGCTCGACATATTAATAAAACAAGCTAAGATGATGCAGGTAACCAGGCTTAGCTCAACAATGTCTCCATGTAATTACTTATGCAGCACTTGTTTTATTCCCAGTTACGTTACCCGTAATCACTGCCAACGCGTTCTCCCTCCCAAGAGAGGGGATGCTTTCTCAGCGTCTGGAGCACTGAAGCAGCCTTTAGCGTCTGCATGAGACGCAGCGCCAACGGAAACCCACCCATGACTTTATTATACAGACGCTCAGAGCTGCTGCCGGCATTTGAACAGTGGGAAAGACAACGAAGAGCCGGGGTTTGGAGAGTTTGGAAAGGTGAAACAAACATAGGACTTTCACCCAGGAGACAGAAAAGAACATTGCGTTATTTTACAGTAAATAAATCAATGACCCCGATTGGATTTCTCAAGGGAGAGGAAACAGTAATACTGGGAGTTTAAACAAAAGAAGGTCATGTCGCTCACAGGAGAGCATGTGTTAAATACTTTCCAGCCAATGAGCCGTTCCCGTTGACATGGATGGAAATTCTTGACACAAATGAACTAATATTCAATGTAATGTGACTTGCAGAAAAAGGGAGTAGCTATGTGAAGTGTGTGAGTTACCGTAAAAGTCGGGTTACGAGCCGCTACTACCTTCGGTCAGTGTCCCCGTTAGCTCCCCGCTGTAGCCAGCTGGGGCTCCTGCTAGCGCTCCGTTACTTCCCCGCTAACTTCCACTAGCTCCCCGCTAACTTCCACTAGCTCCCCGCTAACTTCCACTAGCTCCCCGAAAATAAACGGAGGTAGCGGGAACAGGCTCGACACCGACTTGGGCAGAGGGGACGCGGGCAGTAGCAGCAGCAGCGGGGAGCTAGCAGCAGCGCTAGCTAGTGCTAGCTCCCAGCTTGCTACAGTAAGACACTGAGGTAGGAGCGGCTTGTAACCCGACTTTTACGGTAAGTGGGAATCTGATCTTAAAATGGGCCAATAGGGGCAAATGAAGCGCAATTCATTCATGGTGCTATTAGCGGCCGCAATCCATTCTTTGTGAATTCCCCCCCTGTTTGGGTTTATTGCATTAACTCCATTCCTTCCCTGCAGCTTGTAGACCCGACCTTGTTGGAGCGTGGGCTGGACTGTGGGCGAAGCCGCTCACAGGCTCAAGGTCAAGGCCAAACCAAATGCACTTTAATTGGTTGCGTTGTGCGAGCTGTCTCCTGACCCGAGCACACATGAACAAAATAAGACACACAAAAGACACACATGGACGTGCACCTCCAAGGCCTGTGGGTTGTGATGGCTCCACATGCTGGACCTCTGAAAACCAGAGGTCAGCTGGGGTCACACGTTGGTGGCAATGAGAACTGGAAAGCACGGATAAAACATGTGAGGGGAAGAGAGAAGGATCAGGGTCAGGAGGGAGAGCGCTGCAGGGGAGAGAGCAGTGGAGTAAGAGACGGGGAAGAGAAGTAAAGAGTCTAAATGGTGATGTATCACCTGCACACACACACACACACACACACACACACACACACACACACACACACACACACACACAGTAACCCTGATCCTCTCAATTGTTCCCTCTCTTTTATGGTCTCACTCCCTCTTTTCTCTTTCACAAAATATTGTTAATGTGAATCAAACTCAAGTGAAATCATGAAGATAATAACCCATAAAACACATTTGGGCTCCAATGACTCAAAGTTGTGTCATTTTTTTCATCTTCATAATGTCAATTTGAGCTTTTATTTCACGGTTTATAGCCACTGTGTTACAAAGTGGATTTAAAGAATAGAAAAGAAGAATAAAACACATGATGAACTAAGGTTTGCAAGAATTTTAAAATGTCCGGCTACAATTTGAAGAGGCACTTTGCATTTATACATTTACACATTTACACAGTTACACATTTACACACTTACACACGACGGATGGATAGAAGTTCATTGAAGCGTCCGACATGGGCCTGTTCTTCCACTATGTTCTGTGTCGTGACCCTGTGTGGTTCTGCTGAGGCTCTGCTGTGGATACGCTCTTCACATCAAGTCACTTCTATTTCTATAACCCAATGACAGATCCATCTTTCTCTCTTGATCCCACTTCTGAATGTGTTGCCACGACTGGAAGCTAAACTGCTATCTGGACTCTTCCCTCAGTGAAAGACAATGTTGACTCATTATTTGTACCTGATTTGCAGTGGAATGTACACAGACTGTGCGATTTATACCTAAATCCTATTTCAACAGCATCTATTTATTCATCTCTCGGATGTAAAGACTCAAAACAATAGAGAGAATCCTCGTTTATACGTTCAACTCGTAGTGCCACAACTATTTAAATGTGATTCAGTATTAGTTTTCTGTCTTCAAAAGAAAATATTTCACAACCTGCAAAAAGATTCAGTTTACTTTAGTTTAGCAGACTTGAGCTTAAAACAAAAGTATCCATATTTGATCCTAACGTTGAGGCACCAAGCCTCCCAGAATGAATCTTTCAGAATAAAAGCGGGCTGGAGATATTAAACCAATGTGCCGTTGTCTCCTGCATGATAATAAATGCACTTGTTACACAACGTCTCCCTCGCCTCTCCCTGCTTCCCTCCTCTCCCTCTGTCTCTTCCTCTCGCCTCGTACAACGTTCAATACTCATAAATCAACGCCCTGCATGTTTCTCTGATGACTTTAGACATTTATGAATAATAAATGGCTGCTCGCCCACTCCTTATTACTTATTGACACCTCGCTGTATGTCACATAAGAATAAATGAAGGGTCATTATGACCAAGTCACAGGTCTCCTTTTGGCAGAAGGTGTTTGTTTCCCGTACTTGAATTGGGATATTTATACTTCCCTTTGGCTACTTATGTGTTTCTTGACCACTGAAGTGATTATGTCAACTTTCTTTTGCACACTTTGAAAAATCCTTTGAGATAAATTGTCTTGTTGAACATAGAAACCAGATAGTTCCTCAACAATCAGGAACGAAGATTATAATCTTCCATCCACTACTTTAGTTTACTGGCTTATTTCAACCCAAATATCCGCACAACGTGCACGATAGTATATAATATATAATATATAGGTGACACCGTTACAGGAGCATCGACTTGAAGGGAAGAGAACAAGCAAACATCGACATCTCAACCTCATCCACCAAACACTAGTCACGAGTCGGAGGATGGAGTCAGTGGACAGCAGTGGTTCACCGGATCCTAAACCTCAGGGATCGGATCAGGACACATAGAACCTCTGGAGATCCCTGAGACCACAACCTTTTCCCACGCTACTAACTGCAGATCATTAATAATCCATATTGGCAGATACAGATCCTTGTTGTTTGATTACAGCCGCTGGTCTACACGGATCCAGACAATTATTGTGTATGCCACTAAAAAAACATCCTTTTTCTTTTTGATGAAATTCATCGTGGGTGTTTTTCTTCATAAAAACACACAAATCAAATGATAAGGAAACAAATCTTGTTGTTAACTAAACGTTTCCTCTCCATGAAATGAATGTTAATTAACATCTTTAATCACCATATACTGATATTAGTACCTTTATTAACATGTACACCCAAAATAAGTGTTAACATTTGCTAACAGTTACTGAATGCTTATTATTACTGTATTAACTCATGTTTAAAGTGTGACTAATGTATGAATTGATACGTTAACATGAACGCCATAAGTAAATGCTTACTAGCTCCATTAGTTGCTGTTTGTTCAGGGTTACTGATACACTAGTTAATGTCAATTGGTGTACCCGTATTACCAATTAAGACTTTAGAGCTTTTAGCTAAAGATGAACATTAGTGGTCTCCACAGAAAAAGTGTTTCTTCCATACATGACGTCCATCTGTTCCCTGAGACGTCCACGTGGCACAGCAAGAAAACCAACGGAACAAATGCCCGTCAATATCCGTGCACGCCCACGGCAGTGCGTTAACAACACATCAGCATCACAGCATCAGCATCTCGGCATCACAGCATCAGCATCACAGCCTCAGCACCAGCATCTCAGCACCAGCACCAGCACCAGCATCAGGATCAGCATCAGCACCAGCATCTCAGCATCAGTTCACAGCATCAGCATCACAGCCTCAGCATCACAGCCTCAGCATCAGCATCACAGCCTCAGCACCAGCATCACAGCCTCAGCATCAGCATCACAGCCTCAGCACCAGCATCTCAGCACCAGCATCTCAGCATCAGCATCACAGCACCAGCACCAGCATCTCAGCATCTCAGCATCACAGCCTCAGCATCAGCATCAGCATCACAGCACCAGCATCAGCATCACAGCCTCAGCATCAGCATCACAGCCTCAGCATCAGCATCACAGCACCAGCACCAGCATCTCAGCACCAGCACCAGCATCAGCATCAGCATCAGCATCACAGCATCAGCACCAGCACCAGCACCAGCATCTCAGCATCAGTTCACAGCATCAGCATCACAGCCTCAGCATCACAGCCTCAGCATCAGTTCACAGCATCAGCATCACAGCATCAGCATCACAGCCTCAGCATCACAGCCTCAGCATCAGCATCAGCATCACAGCCTCAGCATCACAGCCTCAGCATCACAGCATCAGCATCTCAGCATCAGCATCACAGCATCAGCACCACAGCATCAGCACCACAGCCTCAGCATCTCAGCATCAGCATCACAGCCTCAGCATCACAGCATCAGCATCACAGCATCAGCATCACAGCATCAGCATCACAGCATCAGCATCAGCATCAGCATCACAGCATCAGCATCACAGCCTCAGCATCACAGCATCAGCATCACAGCATCAGCATCACAGCATCAGCATCTCAGCATCAGCATCACAGCATCAGCATCACAGCCTCAGCATCACAGCATCAGCACCTCAGCATCAGCATCACAGCATCAGCATCACAGCCTTAGCATCTCAGCATCAGCATCACAGCATCAGCACCTCAGCATCAGCATCACAGCCTCAGCATCACAGCATCAGCACCAGCTCTGAGAGCGCGACAACGCTTCAATCAACGTGTGGCAATTTACTAAATTTTGCTGAAGAAGACCACCGGACCGTCTGTGTGAAGACGTGTGGACCTGCAGCCATGACTAGGGTTGGGTACCGAGAACCGTTGCCAGTATGGCACCGGTTCCAACACGTCCGGTACCTACCGGACCGAAAAGCAACTCAGATTTCGGTGCTTCCTTCCGGTGCCTGAGCCGATTTAAATACTTTTTTTTTTACACTACTCTGTAAAGTTGCACAGTGTATAGATACTAAAAAGGAAGCAAGGTGCCCGCACGCTAAAAACGATTATTAAAATAGCGGATCAGAGCACACTGCTGCTCTGATCTCTGTCTGCCTGCATGCAGGGCGAGGCTCGAGGGGGCGGGGCTCGAGGGGGCGGGGCTAGAGGGGGCGGGGCTTCCAGCGCTCACACACACAGTGCGCGCACACAGAGATCGCTGGAGACAGGAGCACGAGCTTTTGAACGCCCGTCCTCGGCTTGATGGAACAAATCTCTCCAGTTGATATTAATGATGACGTGTAGTCCATAAAGCAGCAGTTTTAGGATCAACAGAGTCTGAGTTCTGTTGCACACGGTCCCATCAGGCCATGATGCTGGTGTCTGTTCTTTTTTTAAATATATATTTTTATAGTTTGAAGTTAAAAGGTTTGAAGCTGTAGTTTGAAGACAAGTGTTTTGTATGTACTTATTTATTTATATCTATAGTATACTTTAAACAGTTCATAATATTGTTCAATTTGAAGAAAAAAAATTGCCTTGGCAATAAAAAAGTATCGGTTCAGGCACCGTTTAGGCACCGGTATCGTTTAAAAGTATCGGTTTAGCACCGGTATCAGAAAAAACCCATGGTGACGATCACTGGGCAGCTGTTCATGATGCAGTGATGTGTTTAAGATTACCTCAGGATCATGACAGGTCCAAAAGTCCAACCCAGAACTGGCATCATGTGTATCAATTATGTTGTACGGAAATATCATTTGCAACATAAAAGATCATATCAACCTTGGAAATTGCAGTTTTACTATTTTCTAGAGCTTTCAACTGCATCTCCCAGTCCTCTTCATGGGTGATTTTTGCTCAGGTGTCACAGAGCTATATATCAGAATATATCTGGAGCTATATATCTGGATATATCTGGAGTATATATATATGTATATATATATATATATATATATATATATATATATATATATATATATATATATATATATATCATAACGACAGTATTTGTACCAATGCAGACTGATAGAGTGCAGTCTCATCTCGTCAAAACGTCCGTTAAAAGAAGAGATATTTTCTCCTCCTGCAACTCCTCGCTGTGACCTTGAGTCCGTGAGATAGCTCTGTTGAAATAACCATTGAAAGATCCAGAAAAGGCTAATAATTAGACCTCGATGGAAGGGTTTGTAAACAATTTGCTTTCAGAAACCGATAAGCAGAAAAAAAAGGTCTTCCAATCACAAGTGAAATAACTACTAATTCGGTGGCGCCTGTGGGAGCCGACCTCATCTTGGAGCCGAGCACCAGCCTGCAGAATAGCAAGTGAGAGCGAAGCTTTAAGGTCCAAATGCCGACCAGAAGTTCAGCGCCCCGGCCCGTGTGAGTCAAAGACACGGAGAGAGAAGCTGGTCAATGGTCACTGGAGAAATGTGTTGGTCTACAGCTCTGCTCCGAGGTGTGTTACAGTGAAACACACACACACTATTCATTATGCAAAGACAGTTCAATTTGGTTTTCACAGTGAAGTTATTTAAGTTATGTTCACACAACAGAGTCCTGTGTGTTGGTTGAGACAACAGAAGCTACAGCTGGTATGTCATTACAGGATGTGTTGGTCATATCTGTCGGAGAACGGTCCCTCTGCCTCCTCAGGACATGTGCACGATTCCACCGTGCCTGAAGAAAAGCAACCAATCAGAGCCGGGCTCCTGGAACACAGGTGTCTAACAGCGCTTGTGAAAATGACACCAGGAGCACAAACAGAAGGAAAGGAACCCGTGAGCGTGTTTCATGTTCTACTGTCAGGGCGCAGTGACAGTGAGAGCATTATGACAAACAACTCACGCTCATTAAAGGCGTGGATTCTGGCATCAGCATCTGTGTCACAAGGAGGAGGAGCTAAGGACAACAGAACGCTGAGTAAGACATTCTTAGGAAACCAAAAAAGGTTACAGTAACTCTGTTTTTAGTAATACATGAGAAGTTGGGTCCATAACTCCTCAGTCACAGACTGTTTTTTAACTGGATACAAAGAGCTTGAAAAGTAGCGAGGATGGTGCAACAGCGTAAAACCCATTTGACAATGTGTTGCTAAAAGAGGCCCAGACACACACACACACACACACACACACACACACACACACACACACACACACACACACACACGCACACACACACACACACACACACACACACACACACACACACACACACACACACACTTGGTGCCAACTAATTTTACACTGCAGACTCAGGGAAATAAACAGGGAGAGAAGAACACAGAACAACTGTTGCGTTTCACGAGGACAAATCCCTGAGCAGACGAGCTGCAGGACACCGGCTGACATGATGTTTCATTTCAATAACAATGCCTCCGCCGCCGTAACAATATCCCCAAAGGGAGACACACACACACACACACACACACACACACACACACACACACGCACAGACCAAGAAAACCGACATGATGTTCCACTTTGCTTTACAAATCAACACAAATTAATTCTCTACACCTTTGAATTCAAAACAAACGTTAACCTTCAAAAGCCAAGGTCGAAAGGACTTTCCTCTTTTATAGTATCTGTGTGTGCAGCGCAAACACACACACACAAACAAGAACATACACTGTAGCTGGCTGTGTTTATCATGCCAACACACACCCTCTCTCACACACATGTACACTATTTCCTCTTTCACTCAGAGACACACACACACACAAAGAAATACAGAGCACTCAATATTTGTGTTGCTCAAACACACACACACACACACACACACACACACACACACACACAGGGGGGGGGACCTATTTAAATGCTAAGTAAGCGGTCTCATCCTTTTGGGGCGATGTGATTATACAGTCAATCTCACGAGCAATGCTTCACAACTGGATGTGCACATGTAGAACTTAATTACAAGAAGCCTCTTCTCTGCCTGTGTTGTATTCATGGGAGTGTATGTCTACTGAGAGGCGGATTGAAGTCATTACCTTGTATCTGCGTGTGTGTGTGTGTGTGTGTGTGTGTGTGTGTGTATGTGTGTGTGTGCGTGTGTGTGTGTGAAGACAATCTATCAGCAGTTTAGCTAAGATTAATGTTTACATAAACAGGTTTGGGCTCCGTTGCCAGATTCTCTTTCTAAACTCTCTCCCTCCCTCTCATCACATTTTCTCCCTCTCTCCTTCCCCTGCCTTTGTTTGGATGTGTGTAGCGCACTCGCACACCTACACACATGCACACCCACACACACACAGAAACACACACACACACACACACACACACACACACACACACACACACACACACTGCAACCCATTCTGGCAACCAGACTAAGTCCCAGTGAGGAGACAAACTGGGTAAACGAGGAGTGAGGAAAGGAAGGAGGAGGAGACTGATGGTCATGAGGTGTGATGGTGCTGACCACCAATATGTGTCTGCTACTTTGAGTTTAGTGAATATTCACACATGTTCAGTAAGATTGGAGACATTGGCGAACACTCTGCCTGCTGAATATCAGCGTGAGCCTCGCTACTGAGAGCATAGCAGCTGACGACGATGGACTCTGAAGGAATTGATCGGATGCAAATATTTCAGACCGAAACATTATATAGAAGCTGCAATATGCACCACAGAGACGTCTCTTTTTGTCCACGTAATATTGCAAATTAGTTGCATAAAAACGCAAAAAAAGACAAAACGTGAAAAAAGAAAAGAAAAAAAAGACAGAAAAAAAAGCCGTTGTTTCACCTTTTAAGCCCCGAGCACCCGACATAGGGTCTATATAGTAGTTCAAGTAGTCGTATAATTAGTTATAATTATAGTTATTATTATTTTACATCATTTTTTTCAGAATTTCTTTGTGAACATTTTTCATATTTTCCAAAAAAATCACTTTTGATCATAACTATGAATAACCAGCATGATATAAGCAGTATTGGCTGAAAATGCTTTTCGAGCGGTTTCCGACATGTTCAGAATGTGTGCTTCCAGACCCTTACCGAGGTCCCACTTACTAATAACACACCTTTTTAGAAAGATCTGCAATAAAAACCACAGGAAAACAAAGTGTCGGGGTGATTCGAAGGTTTTTCAGAAAAAAAACTGTGTAAATCAGTTCAGAAATGGAAAAGTTAAAAGTGTTATGAGAAAACTACTTTCCCATAGGCAGTGTTGGGGTAGTTACTCAGAAAAAGTAACTAGTTGCACGTTACTAGTCACTTCTGAAAATTGTAACTAGATTACTTTACTAGTTACTGCATTTGAAAAGTAACTTCACTACTAGTTACTTTACTTTCCATTTTTTTAAGCAAATGTCCAAATTAACTGCAAAGATACATTTTCAATAATAATTTATTATTATTAATTAATATAATTCCAATAATAATAATCGCGTTCGTCACACGACACTTCCTGCATGAACAATCTACCGTAAACGTTGGGTTACGAGCCGCTACAACCTTCGGTCAGAGTCCCCGTTAGCTCACCACTGTAGCCGACTGGGGCTCTTGCTAGCGCTCCGTCACTTCCCCGCTAACTTCCGCTAGCTCTCTGTTAACTTACGCTAGCTCTCCGTTAACTTCCGCTAGCTCCCCGTTAACTTCCGATAGCTCCCCGAAAACCACCGAAGGTAGCGGGACCAGGCTCGACACCCGACTTGGGCAGAGGGGTCGCGGGCAGTAGCAGCAGCAGCGCTAGCTAGCAGCTTGTGTCGTGTGACTCGCGCGCCACTAAAAGAGAACTTTTCGGACTGGTAAAAATGTCTTGGGTAACGCAGGAAAGCGCGTTACTGAGGTCTAGTAAAGTAGTGTAGTTACCAATATTTTGAGTGTAATGCGTTACTTTACTTCGTTACCTATAAAGTAACATCGTTACTGTAATCCGTTACTTTGTAACTCGTTACCCCCAACACTGCCCATAGGCAAGCCCGGATGCGCTCTTTTCAGTAGGCTGCGCCGGTGCTTTCTGGCGTGGTTCCAAGATCGAATACAAAACAGGAGGACCGTAAAAATGGAAGCGTGTGATCGCGGAAAAAAAACCTCAAGTGGGAGCTGAACATCACTAAGAAGGCCCAGCAGAGACAATGATGGTGCAATTCTACACTGCCATCGTTGAGTCCATCCCCTGCTCCTCCATCACCGTCTGGCAAGGACAAGGCCAGGCTGCAGCGCATCATCCGCTCTGCTGAGAGGTGATTGTCTGCAATCTGCCGTCCCTCCAGGACTTGTTCACTTCCAGGACTCTGAAGCAAGCTAGAGCGATCGTAGCTGACCCCTCTCACCCTGGTCACAACCGGTTTGAGTCACACAACCTGTTGAAGTTAAAGTGACACACATGTCACTTTAACATACCCTTACATTAACGCTATCTGTTTGTCTGAGCACTTTATCTTATACTTGTATTAATATCATTGCACTGTTGTTGTCGTTGACTGTTGATTGTTGTTGTCTCGTCTAACGTCTCATGTCTAATGTCTGCACCTTCCGCCTGGAAAAAGTCCTCGTTTGTGTAAACATTCCTGGCAAATGAACGGTTTCTGATTCTGATTCTGATATTCCCATCCACCCCAATGTCCACACACTTCCTTTCCACGTCACAACACAGGGCTCGCTACTCCATGCTCTGTGGGACGGTCCCATGTGCTCCCACTGGAAAACGTCCGGCTCTGACTGAGGAGAGCTCAATGCATTTATCTCAATTGCATAAAATACAACTTTTCCTGGGCGGCCGTGGTGACGCCGCGTTTAGAGCAGCGCCGGCTTCACGGTTCTACTTCTAGTCCTGCAGATCGTCTGAGAAAACAAACACGTTCCTCCTCCGACAGAAACTGTTAGCATGAATAATTAAGGAGCGCTGCCAGCGCCGTCCTGAAGAGAACGTCTTACACTGGCTTATTTACATGTCTTTCTCTATCAGGCTATTTATTACGGGTAACTTCTGAGAAACAGAACTTTTAGACATTCATCTTTAATATTTCCACCAAAAGGAAAAACATAATCAAAACTAACTTGATCACTTTCACAGAACGTCTTAACGATGTGACGTCCTGTGGAGAACAACCTCCATCCATTCATCCATTCATCCATTCATCCTTTCATCCTTTCATCCATTCATCCATTCCTCTCCCTGCTTATCCTCACCAGTGTGTCTCAGCACTTGTTGGTCAATCATGGTATTGGTCGGCAGTCTATCACACACCTTCACTTATTGACGCCTCTGTGTGATTTATAGTCTCTAGTTCATCTGTTATAGACCTTGGAGGGAAGCTGGAGGCTTAAAGGAAACCAGACGGACGTGGAAACACACGGCTTGAGGAGGAGCGGCTCCTGAGCGGCTCGGCCTCAAGCAGCTGGTCAAAGAGTCACAACTTTCAAAATCATTGATTTTTATAAATTCAAACGTTGTTTGTGTGTAGCTCAATACAAAAACAATGACAATGGAAAGCCAATTAGCATCATTTGTTGTGTATTAATAAATACTGAGAAAGACCTTATTGTTGGCAGCCTGTGTGGACGGCTCAACAAACAGGACCTTCAACCTGAAGATCGATGTTCCAGACGGATGTTTCCGTCCCAAAGTGTTGGGGAGTGATGATAGTGTGTGTTTAGATGGCGTCTGTGCCGTACAGACATATGGTTACATCCCTATTTAAAGCCCATCACGATCCTGCTACTTCTGGGTTCCACCCCAGCACCAATGACAAGAGCACACTTGAGATATCGTTGCAACTGTTTTTATTGTGATATGCAGACTGTGCCTCTGCTCCATTCTCTCTCCTCCGTCCATCTTACGGCTTATGTAGTCAAGACACACAACGCACACACACACAATCAGCTTTAGCTGAGGCCAATTAGGTCTCATCCCGGCACCTGTTCCCGGAGTCGCTTCTCGCCTCCCCCTCTCCAGCTGAGCTAACCACGCCCCTGCCACCACACCAACCATGATGGTTTTTCCTAAACCCAACTGAACGGTTGTGTTGCCTCGACCTCACGGAGGTTTTGATGCGTGATGTTGTCGTGAAACAGGGTGCGGGTACGAAAGATGCTCCCAACTGGAATGCATTGGTTTAAATTATAGAAAATTCGTATCCATGAACACAAGTCAGTAGATTTCAATGTCGCAATACTGTGTTGCATTATCTCTAATGTTATGCATCTTAAGGGATGTGACTGGTGGTATTCTGTATTTTTATTTCAGACCGCAGAGATGCCGTATATTGGAAGGATGGCCCCATCTGTCCAGGTGAACCTTCAGAGCATGGGCAGAGCACACTGCTTCACGCCGTGACTACACTTGCTGGGAGTTTATCGTCACTATTATAATCCGGCTGTGGCGTATGAATGGCTCCGACCTCGCTCTCTTTATTGTTTAAAAGGCCCCATAATCACATTGTTCACGGCCAGAGACACACATTCAGTTCTGTAAAGCCCGATCTGAGGACACATTATCCCTGAAAACCACCAAACTGGCAACCGGAGCCCAGAGAGCACCTCCTGGCACGCAGAGAGGCCGCTTGAGCCGCAGCCTCCCAGCTTTCCTCAGACCGTGGCGCTGTCAGAGGCGCCGGGGACTCGGTGCCAGTGTGGATTCTCGGGGCCGAGGAGGTGCAGCTCAGCATTATAATGCTCCAGCTGCATCAACACAGCGTCGCCAGGCAGATAAACCTGTTTCCCAATCGCATTCTGGCCCGACCTCAACCTGCTGCAGCGTACAGCTCATATTCACATTTACTCATGACGGAGAGCAAAAGAACTAAAAGAAAAGGCAATTTCCAGTATCGTCAAATGAATCTAGTCGTATTTTCATATAAATCGTCGCATGCGTGAATCCCTCTGAGAGTCTGCAACCTGGTCCCGTGGAACTGTGTTGCATCTCTTCTGCTCTCCGTTAATAAAGGCGATGTGGAGATGCTGGCAGGGAGAAACGGAGAGAGGAGAAGGAGGGAGGAAAAGAGAGCAAGAGAGCAGGACACCAGAGGATAGAAGAACCCTCCATTGTTTCGTATCCTCACACACACACACACACACACACACACACACACACACACACACACACACACACACACACACACACACACACACACACACACACACACATCCCATTTCTATTTTCTGTAGCGCTGAGGGGACTGAAAAAGAGTGAACAAGATTCCCCAGAGGACAAACAGGTTAACCGGTCGTTTTTAAGCCTACACACACACACACACACACACACACACACACACACACACACACACACACACACACACACACACACACACTTGCACAGTTCTGTCAGTTGCAGTCCTCCTTCTTCTTAGAGAAACATAGGAATCATCCACAGAACTGGCCAACGCATTTTAGAAAACAGAACATATTTTCATCTCCATCAAATCCCGACATGCGAACCTGGGCGACGTCCTGAAGGCTATAAATTATCATAAGCATCAACATGTGAGACACACAGACTCTTCCGAGCGCTGACGTCTACAGGGTTGATTTCTGAATGAGCGAACGCGCCAACGCCGGCGCCTAACTGGCCGTGACTGTGTCGTGCCGCCGGCTCTAAAGGCGTCAGCGCTGATTTGAAGCCATTCAAACCGGCTGTGACACGTCTAATCCCCGTTGATTTGCATTCAGTCGTACGCAGGTCTTTGATCTTTGGCGCCTCTCACAGAGGCAGCCAAGGAGTGTGACAGGAAGTGTGACAGGAAGTGTAACCTGGTGCGGGAGCCTGCGCTAAAAACGGAGTGGTGTCGAGGCGATACTCGTCAGTCCTACAGAGAAACCAGAGCAACCGGTTCCACTCAACCTGACAGGAAGCAGCTAAACAAATATATCAAAAGACTCTAAGATCTGCACAGCAGTCAATGTGGCCACAGGGAGCCATTCATTCGTAGCTGAAGCTACTAAATCCATCGCCTTCCAATAAATGATTCTGTATGTTGTCCAAGACATCACGAACCAGGAAGTACAAACACCACCAGGACACAGCGGCCCTTCAGCCATCTTTTATGACCCTCACTGAGACGTGTTGCTACTTAAATCTAACTAAGTTCACTGTGAAGACAGAATTAAAATGCATGTTTCAAGCGGAAACTGAAACATGTTGCTGGACTTTTGTAGGAAAATACCAAAGAAATATGAGAAGTATGTTTTTGTAAGATATATGAATGTAGAGAATGATTCGTACCCGTCAAGCTAGATCTGTAGCAGCACATCTTTTGAGTGTGTTTATTAGAGATAGGGTGTGTTTTCATTTATGAACTACATTTTTGTCATTTGTAAGAGGAATGAATTGTATTTTTTTCCAAAGTTATATCAGCTGGCTTTAATACAAGCTGTGCCAGAGGTGGGGACGTGTTAACGGGGACATGTGGTTTAAAAACACTTTTCAGTGCTTGCACGTACATTTCGGAATCTGGAGTTCCTGCCGACCCACGACAGTGAACTGAGACGACCCAGTCAGTTGTATCGTGAGCTGCCTGCATGTGATCCAGCCAGCCAATCACAGGCTCCCCTCCGATGTCACATGCAGCGTTTCAGACAAGGTGAATTTGGGTATATATACGGACAGACAGTATGGGAACAATTATGTTTTTTGAACTAATAGTTCTAATATAAACCCAAAATACCCAAAAGGATGAACCTTAAAAACAGCATGACTTGTCCCCTCTAACAAAATGAAAGCGCTCGTCTTGACTTTGACATTGACTCATGACTCCTGGCTTCACTTTTCCTTTCGTCCTTTTACTTGATTCGATATCATGGAGGTTTTTTTTTCTTGAAAAAGGTTTTCAAAAAGTATTTATTGCATCAACTCATGTTCCCGACAACAGATATGCTTTGAACCGTTCCGACAGCCAATCATGCCGACGGGAAAGTGACCCTCATCCAGGTAATCCTGAGTGGATGTTGTGGGTTCATAATAATGTAGAAGGTGATGTGTAGTTCTGGATCAGGGCTTCAGGGAGTAGAGACTTGACAAATTAACATATGTTTATATATTTAATTATTCATTCATCCGTATATAAGTTTATAAGAAAAACTGTTATTTATTTTACTGATTTAATCTGTATTCAAAATGAAATCATCCTTCCCCCTGAAGTTAAATTCATTATTTCTGTGTTTTATTTGTGGCTTGCTGCCCTGTTGTGCTCTGATAAACGTGGCGATCAGACGACCGGCCAAGAGGTTCTGCTTGTTTGAGCCCGTTTGAAAAGGCAGAACTCTGTGAATAGTTTCCTTCCTTCCAGGCAGCAACAGAGTTAAAACATTCTTCTGTTCAATTCCACTCAGCTACTCTCTGGAGGACAATGCTGCAGGACCGACCCCAAAACTCTGTGGGTGCATTCAGGGACACTTTGACTGATTCCTTCTTCTACTTCTACTTGATTTTTCTTGGCAGTTGGCAAACAACTTGACCTTTTAAGAATGTTGGGAAAAATCATAAGTCTGTTAGGGACAGAATCAAATCTCTGCACTCTCTATGATATGTAGTATATCGTAGAGCAGGGTTGCCTACAATAAGAGGATCGGGGGTTCGATCCCTGGCTTCGCTAGCCCATGTCCATGTGTCCTTGGGCAAGACACTTAACCCTAAATTGCTCCTGTAGCTGTGCCTACGGTGTGTGAATGTTAGTTAGTCCTGATGGACAGGTGGTACCTTCATGGTAGCTCCTCCCATCAGTGTGAATGGGTGAATGATGGCATCTAGTATTAAAGAGCTTTGAGTGGTCAGAAGACTAGAAAAGCTTTACAAGTACAGGTACATTTACCATTTAAAAACTGGGTAAATATTCATGTTCATCTTCTAGTTCTTCTGAAAACTCTCAGTCTTTAGTCATCAGATGTCAGAGCATGCTGGTGGCACCATGAACTCATGAGGGCTCAGCTGAGCTCCATCTTGGTTCTCTAATGTGTGTTACCTGTAACACACGCCAGCCTAAACACCAGCCAAACCCTTCAGTAAAAAACGTTGTGGGCTACAAAGTAGAATCAGCAGATAAAGCCGTTGAATCAGTTTTGCGAGACGCTGATCTTTGCCATATTCCGACTGCTGCCGGAGCCGGCTGTGGCTGCACCGCTGCTGCTGTGTACACTATTGCTCCGTTTGATCAGAATCCATAGGGATTGGCCTGTCAGACCACGTTAAGTCAACTCAGGACAGGCCACGCACACTGGTGGATGTGCTGAAGGCTGAGCTGCAAAGGCAGGAAGAGGCAGGAAGCATTGCATCTCCTAGGAATTCCTCTTGGAATACCAAATATGGACTCTCTTTACAGAAGAGTACTGTAGAAAGGCTTCACATCGACAGAACTTAAGTAATGTTTACGAAACAGTTCAACCTCTGGGAACAAGGGGCTACATGTCGGGGGTCCTGTGTGCTTCTCATTGTCTGTTAACATCTTGAGATGCAAGACCGGAGTTGGACTTGAGGGGGGACGTGACATTTGGATCCGATAAAAAGCTGAGTCTTCGTCAGACGGTTTATGTTTAGGCCAATGCCTGAACCAAAGCCTGCTCCAACGTGATTGGGCAATACTGCACAGGCTGGAAAAGCCAGAACACTTCTGATGCCAAAACCCAAAATGTCCAGTTGCCTACAGATACAGCGTATGGACGCGTCCCACCAGTAGAACGATAGACGGTAAAGCAAGGCGAGCTTCAGGGCGTGGCTACCTCGTGATTGGCAGGCCGTTACCACGGCGTTGTTATTGTTGTCAACGCCATCTCTTTCATGGTATGTTTTTAGTTATCCTAGTTGTATGAAACATCCTCAGTCACACTAAGAAGGACTTGTTCAGCGCTCAGTTGCACTTTGTCATGTCGTCTCACTTCTAGTTGCAAAAAAACAAGATGGCGGCGGCCAGAATGCCGAACTCAAGGCATCCGAATGGCAGCCCACGTGCACGGAGACCACGTGCACTGCTTATGAACTGGTGACCTTTTCTCAGAAAGCATACTGGTGGGTCGTTGTCTGACCTAATGAACAAGAGCGCTGCGCTTCTCCAAAGGACAGTCTCACATTATATGTACAGTTTGATGTGATATCTTATTCATATGATATCCTTTGACATAGCTTAGAATATTGCCCAGTGTGTGTGTGTGTGTGTGTGTGTGTGTGTGTGTGTGTGTGTGTGTGTGTGTGTGTGTGTGATTGTGTGTGTGTCTCTGTGTGTGCGTGTGTGTGTGTGTGTGTGTCTGTGTGTGTGTGTGTGTGTGGGTGTGTGTGTGGGGGGGGGGGGGGTTCTGTCGAGTTCAGATTAGTTGAGCTGTGATCCTTACAGTCACAGCACCACACACACACACACACACACACACACACACACACACACACACACACACACACACACACACACACACACACACACAGTCAGCAAACATCGCTGTGTTTAACCCCAGAAGACTCTTTCTATGAGCACACAGAGAGTATTGATGACGTGATGGAGATGCACACACTCTTTCCTATGACCATCATTTCACCCAGCTCTTTAGATCTGTGACTTCAAGCTACTTTGTCTTTGAACTCGAGGTGTTTCTTAGAATTCCCCAAATGAATTGCGTTGTAAAATTATGGCATTTAAATACCGTAAAATAAGCTGCGGTTTAGTACTTTTATGTTTAACCGGCTCAGCTCAGAAAAGAGTTTTAAACAAAATGTCCACTGGACCGGGCACAAGTCCATGCTTGTTTAGACAGAGGGCTTTAAATGCAGGACCGAGTTGAGCTGGTTTAACTTCAAAAAGCCTGCAGGAGATAACATATTACAGTATTGCTCCGTTGCCAAGGTTTCTTCAACTTTTCCTTCCCGGGACACAGAAGAAAAATGTCGTCTCAGTCTGGGATCCTGTCTCATTAAAGCATATTGCCTCTTCTATCAAGCGGCGACGCGCCAGAAGGAGGCCTGAGACCAGAACGTCTTACACAAGGACGGTTAATAGCTGTGACCGGGGGATGAGTAATGCTGCGAGGGCTGCTCGTGTGTCTACTTCTCAGGGAGGAGAAACACTAAGCTGCGTCACTGTCGTCCACGAAATGACCCAGAGTGAAAGTCTGTGTTGGTGCTGGAGCTTGAAGGGTATAAGTGTGTCGTCCCATCGGAACAAATGGCATCCGTACATCAGGCATCAGGACACAGCGTGGTTACGGTTAGGTCAGTTCATTCAAGTCAGCGCTCACACGCTCCTGAGAGGTCGCCGTGGTGACCTTCAGCCGGATGATGTCCGTTCAAACCCTCATCGTCAGCAGGAGTCCACCCTGCTGACGATGAGCAAGACACTGAATCACTGAATCCTTATCAGCTGCAGGGCTCCTATCTGAGCGGAGTGACCTCCAGAGATGAGAGCTGACCTACAGGCAGCGTAACACGCTGCGAACAGCACTGGAACCGGAGTTTACACTCAACATTTTTATAGAGACTTTTTCCACTGTTTTAGTCTTACAAATCCCACCCAGCGTGTTTTCCCATCACAACAACCTATAGTGTAACAATCTATTCATTATCCGAAACTGCTTATCTTCTTCAGGGTCGATCCCAGCTGCCAGTGGGCGAAGGCACGTATAGAGAAAGACAACCATTCACGCTCACACTCACACCTAGAGGCAGTGTAGAGTCCAATTAGCCAGAGCTGCATGTCTTTGGAGTGGGAGGAAGCTGGAGAACCCGGAGGGAGCCCACGCTGACGCGGGGGGGAACGTGCAGACTCCACACAGAAGGACGGCCCAGACTGGGGTCTGAACGTCTCTCTTGCTGTGAGGCGACAGTGACGGCGACCACCATTAAAGAAGGGGGAAAGAGCCAGTCTGGATATTTACAAAAAATTAGCTCAGATCGATCTAGTTTCTATATTCTGGACATAACACATTTCGGGTTGTGTGTCATGTTATGCATTGGGAGCCATGACCCCCTGGGATCTCTCCTGTAACCTTCAGCTACAACTTCATTCTAGGTGGTAGAACGAGTTTCTCTGGGGACAAACCAGGCTGTTGCTTTCCTTGCTTTTAGAAAAGCTAAGATCATCTGGCTACAGCTTCATACGAATCAGAAGGACACGAGCGTAGCAATGATCTTCTTATCTATGTCGTGGCAAGAGAGCCAATAAACATATTTCCTAAAATGTTCAACTATATTACTTTAACTCACTACATATTTAATCACCCTTCCAACACAATCAAAACAAAAAACGTCTATGCTCTATGTTGGTTCAGTTGACCACGTGGACGCCCACACAGGAAGAGCTGCATCCTCAACCAGGACAACCGCCTTTAGCTGTGCCTCCGCCAACACGTCAAGTTGTTTACATCTGTCTGTCCAAAATGTCACTTCATGGTTTATCCTATTCGACATCCGTCTGAAGTCTATTGGTTTCCTCTACATGGACAGGAAAACAATGACAATGGAAAGTCAATTAGGATAATGTTTCAATAGCGGACACATTATTAAACGCAACGACGTCACTAGGCACCAGCCAGAGGTAGTGGCTATCATTTAGCATCAAGGAAGAATGCTTTCGGTGAGTGGGAGAGGAGGAGGAGGACGGTCCAGCAAACACAAGACGTTCTACCATGGGACTGCCTTCAATACCAGTGTTGCAGTTTAGTTCCCTGAACCTGAACCTTTGGGAGGGTTTTACTTAACATAACTATATGGTTGTGTTGTCTGAATCTAACTTTGTGAGGGTTTTACTTAACCTCCCTATAGTTTAGTTGCCTGAACCTAACTTTGTAAGGGTTTTACTTAACATAACTATATGGTTGTGTTGCCTGAACCTAACTTTCGTTTTACAACAGAAAACCAATAGATTTGATTTAGTGATTATTATTATTATTATTAGTATTATTATTATTATTATTATTATTATTATTATTATTATTATTGTGTTGTCAAGAGTTGTTGCATTGAATGGGACAAACAAACGTTGGCAAACGTGGAGGCATGCCAACCTCGGTAAAAAGACGAAGGCAGCATTGCTTTGTGCCGCTCTACGTAAGAGAGAACATGTCCTGCTGTAAAACACCTGGTGGCAAACCGTTGAGGTAAACACAACTTTTAAAAATAAAGTATTCTAGTCAGTCTCAATAATGTGTTCTTTCTGTGTTTTCAGATATTCAAAATGCAATTAGCAAGCCGGCTGAATGTATTCTGCCTCTTGCCAAAATGCCATTGAGCAAGTTCTTTCATATGACACACAAATAAAGACCCTTTGATCATTTCAGCATGCATGACATTAAATTATCCCAGAGTTTCACAGAAGTGTAAGGATTACTACATTGTGTGGCATCACTTTGATCAAAATTGCTCTTTGAAATTGTGCAATACACAAGTCATAATAGTATCGCACATGCCAGGCAGCGCACGGCTGATCAGAGGTTTCTATTTAAAACAAGTCGTATAATCAGAGCCTCAGAGAGCCACACAACTCCAAAGAAATTCAGTTTAAAGAAGCAGAAACAGATGTTTTTTCCATCGCCAACCACATATTTTAGCTTTTAAAATCAACAAATTCCAAAGGAAAAATACAAAAAAAGGGATAAGTTGGGAATGCTGAGGTTCAAATGTCTGCCTCAGAAATGGCAGCTGAGAACACCACGAGGTCCAAGGTCCATGTAGTCGTGGACTTGTCAGTCATTTGCAAACCCAACCTGGCAACCCCTGGGGCAGCGGCCCCTTGGCGGGTTGGGACCGACACACAAGGCTTCTCTTTGCGTGTCCTTGAGACTCCAATGGAAGCCCACTCCTCCTCCTCCTCCTCCTCCTCCTCCTCCTCCTCCTCCTCTTCCTCATCATTGTAGATAGAAGTGTTTGCTTCTGGTGTGAAATCAAAAGTTGAATGATTTTCACTGATGACGTTATGTCATGTGACGGTACGCCCGGTGTGTAAAATACTGATGGACCCCCTGAAAGCCTCAATTGCAAAATGTCGGCCGGTCCCGAAAATCATGAGACAATCATCTGTTGTCTGCAGTTCGAAATGCCTCCAAGTGGCAAACACATGGCGAGTCGGGATGAGAGCAGGTTGGTAAATCACTGTGACTGCTAAAAAATGCAAACCATGTTTGCTAGATCTGGAGCTTTCGCTCCTTCACATGATCTTCTTCAGCACGTGGACATTGTGGATCGACCATCTTCTATCTTGTTTGCCCAAAAAAAAATAAGAAAAGCAAATTTGAATGTATCAATCTGGTAAAGAAGACCATGCGATATGACCCAAAGCTCCAGAACAGCTACTAAAGGTCAAGGCCCCGAGGCGTTAAAGTAAATAAATGATCAGTGAGCAACACTGCGTCTTGCTGGTGAGAAAGCGGTTTGCATTTGGGTCTGAAGTGTTCATGTGACGCTTCCTCACAGGTTCCCAGTCACATCCATAAACTAGACCAGCAAGAATAATTGGTGCAAACTGGCTGAATCTACAATATCTCAAATCTACCGTCATGCGGCTCACAGCTCTTCAATAGCTCTCTCTCTCTCGCTCTCTCTCTCTCTCCCTCTCTCTCTCTCCCTCGTTCGCCCCTGTCCTCTCAGCCAGACTTCCCCTCTCGTATATTTCCAGCACCTCTCCTCTCCCTGTCATCCCTTCCACAATTTATGGATCTCTCTCTCTCCTCTCCTGTCCTCGTGTCTCTAAATCTACACTCCCTTCTTTATTCACTCCATCTCCCCTCTCCTCCTTCAGCCGCTTCCCAATCTCCTCCTTTTCCTTTTTTTGTTTTCTCTCCTCCTCTTCCTGCATCCTCCCTCCTCTTTGCTCTAATCGGCTCATTTCAGCTCAAATCAAAGACCAGTAATCATTTTAAAAATCTATTAATTCAGCTTCAACCTGAGCAGACTTCTGCACGGCGTTACCACAGATATAGATGATCAGTGCAAGTACTTGTTTTATTATTATTATTTGGTTCACTTCGTTTCACTTAAAGCAGGAGCACCGGGTGACAGAATGAATTAGTTTCACCAGCGAGCATTTATAATGTAGAAACAGCTCTAGCTCCTCCTCTCTCCTCTTCCGTCCTCCTCTCTCCTCTTCCCTCCTCCTCTCTCCTCTTCCGTCCTCCTCTCTCCTCTTCCCTCCTCCTCTCTCCTCTTCCCTCCTCATCTCTCCTCTTCCCTCCTCCTCTCTCCTCTTCCGTCCTCATCTCTCCTCTTCCCTCCTCCTCTCTCCTCTTCCCTCCTCCTCTCTCCTCTTCCCTCCTCCTCTCTCCTCTTCCGTCCTCATCTCTCCTCTTCCGTCCTCCTCTCTCCTCTTCCGTCCTCCTCTCTCCTCTTCCCTCCTCCTCTCTCCTCTTCCCTCCTCCTCTCTCCTCTTCCCTCCTCCTCTCTCCTCTTCCCTCCTCCTCTCTCCTCTTCCCTCCTCCTCTCTCCTCTTCCCTCCTCCTCTCTCCTCTTCCCTCCTCCTCTCTCCTCTTCCGTCCTCATCTCTCCTCCTCTCTCTTCTTCATCAGTTCATCTCTCACTTGTATACCTGATCTAAAGGTCGCCTCTTGTTTCTCACGACCGCTTTGTATAGCTTCTCCAGTCTACTGTCTTTTCCCTTCAATCAAGTGCACTGATTTCAAGGAGTAACTGAGCACCCAATGAAGATCTCAGCTGCTGTGATGGGGCCTGGTGACATCACTAGTGGGCGTGGCCAACAGACCACACCCAGCTACCTGATGTACATGTAGTTTAACTTTTACTCAAGTAAGATGAGAATGCAGGGTTGTAATCTTCTAATGGAGGATGTGTACACTAAAGGGGACACGGCAAGAGATTCTACTGGAACATGTTTACTGTTTACATGGTTTAATGTTAAGAAAAATAACATTATTTTTTTTGAGGGTTGAAGCACTGAAAAAGTTATTTTTTTTCATGATGTGTGTTGGTGCTTCTGCTAATCAGTAAAGGATCTGAGATCTTCTTTCACCAGCAGAGAGAGAGAGAGAGGACTCTCTCTCTCTCTCTCTCTCTCTCTCTCTCTCTCTCTCTCTCTCTCTCTCTCTGGTAATAGATGGCCGGAGTCGGTCAGTGTGACGGAGTCGTTCTGCTGCCAGTCCATCCACCTACTGGTCAGATCTATAGGACAGCGGCTCCGCGCTATAAATCAACACGCACACACACACACACATACACACACACACACACACACACACACACACACACACACACACACACACACACACACACCTGCAGCCTCCGATGGCCGCTGTGTCTCCTCCTCTCTGACGATTGATGCTCACCTAGTTGCTAAACGGCCGAGATAATTAAACCCCACGCATCCCTCCACTGAGTGTGTGTGTGTGTGTGTGTGTGTGTGTGTGTGTGTGTGTGTATGTGTGTGAGAGAGAGAGAGAGAGTAAGAGCCCTGCTGTGACTTTGTTGCACACGCATACACAATTCAACGACATACACCCACTCTGTCTTCCTCTCTCTCTCACACACACACACACACACACACACACACACACACACACACACACACACACACACACACACACACACACACACCATTACGCTACAAACACACGTTCTGTCGTCGTCCTTGCATTCTGACACACAATCTCTCTTTCTTTAGCCACAGAGAGAGAAGAGAGGGAGAGAGAGAGAGAGAGAGAGAGAGAGAGAGAGAGAGAGAGAGAGAGAGAGAGAGAAAGCACCTGCTGGGCTTTAAGCACTCAGACAAACATCGTCTGTGTTTGGTAAGACTTGAACAAATGGGAAAATTATACAGTGGGAGTGAAACGACACCCTTTCACCCAAAGGTGCTCCAGCCCCCTGGGATCTGAGTATATTCACATTGCATGTTAGATCACAGGCGATCAGTGCAGTGAAGGAGGGGCCGCCTGCCGGGCCCCGGGGCCCCGGAGCAGAACCTCTGTTTAACGGAACTGTACCGTCTTCAAACGGTCAATGAAACACCAGAGACGTGACATGACCACACAGTCAGTCATTCAGTAGCGCCGTCCTCCATGGAGAGACATGGCACAATGCTCATGTGAGTCCAGTAAACACTAATAATACACATTTGGGATGTGTTCATCATTGCGTGAGTACACGGACGCGCACTCACGGTACATGCACGCACGCGCATCCCGTTTGATGAATGAATGATGAGCAGCGGACCTGGTTCCATGTGTCCAGGATCCATCTCTGCTTTTATCCTCACTCATTCACGGACACACACATGGCGTAACACACACACACACACACACACACACACTCACGCACACACACACACACACACACACACACACCCACACACACACACACACACACACACACACACACACACACACACACAGAGCTCCCTCTCTCCTCCTCTCCATCTCTCTCCCTCTCTTTCTCACTCGTGCGTAAAAACGCTCCTCCACCACTCGGTCTCTCACCTCTCGCACAACACCCACGGACGAGGCGCGCGCACACACACAGTCAAGCGAATAACTCTCTCTCCTTCCTTCCTTCCTTCCTTCCTTCCTTCCTTCCTCTCATGACTTCCCGCGTCACCAAAACAGCCCGTGAAGTAACCTCACATCACACACGCGCGCACACGCGTAAAATCGGAGCGTGTTTAACGTGTTGTTGTTTAACGTTGTGTTGTTTAATGTTGTTGTTTATTGTTGTTGTTTGACGTGTTGTTGTGTGCTGTTGTTGCCTCGTGTCGTGTCCTCTTACCGGCACTTCGGAGCGACTCTTCCTGGATCCTCTCCCGCTGATCACAGATTCTCTCCCGGGTGAAATGGTTCACATCTGCTGAAGTAATCCCAGCTGCGGCTCCCTCCTCGCGGCTCTCCTGCGCCGCTCCTCTCCCTCTGGCGGGACGATGGAGAGATGAATGAAAGTATAGAGGTCGAGTTCTCCTCCTCCTCTCTGCCAGTAAAGAACGAGAACAGGACGCGTCTTCCGGGATGCGACCAAACAAAAAGAGTAGAATCCTTCTCTCTCGCTCTGCTCCAAGACGCGTGAGGCTAAGTCCGCTCCACTTAACCGCAGTTACGCGTCCTCTGCTCCTCTTCCTCTGCTCCTCTTCCTCTCTGCCCCCAACCCTCTCCTCTCTTCCGGGGACGCTGGGCAGAGACCAGCAGGTAGACCTCTGCTCGGTCCGGCTCTGGCGGGGAAGAGTCGCTCCTCTCTGCGGAGCCCAAAATAACTTCCAATCTCCAGCCGGAGTCCCGCGAAGCGCTCTCTCTATAATAACCCTTATTAAATATGATAGAGACTTCAGAGAGAAGCCGCTGTGTTTATGCTCCTGCTAGTTGTGTGGTACTTTATGCCCTCTGTGACCACGTGATGTGAGAACTTCACATGTGATGAGTAAAGACCTGCTCTGTGGTATCGGGACGTCAACATGTCCCAGTGTGCATCATCTTTATTAAAGGATGCTTGTTACGTTCACACTGAAGATGAGGTAATACATCTATAGTTGGGTTTGATGTAGTCAGTGTATTGATTATGATTATGAGTGGATCTCCCCGGAGGAGCCTCGCTGCGCCGGGAGGCAGCGCTGCAGTGCGGGGTCCTGCGCGTCCTGAGCCCGCGCGGGTCCGCGGCGTCCCGGGTGATACCGCCCGGCAGGTGATCAGCGGATCGATCACAGCGGCCAGTCCACATGCAGGCAGGGGGCGATGCTGTAAAACCACAGGCTCCGAGTCCAGGTCTCTGCTCGGCTCTGCTCGGGGTCCGGATCCATCCGAGAAGACGGGTAGGGATGGAGAGAGCGTGTGTTCTCTTCCTCCTCCTCTTCCTCCTTTCTCTCTCTCTCGTCAGTTCTTTACTTCTCTCGTTCCCCTCCGGGTCAGACTGCTCCTCTTCCTCCTCTTCCTCTTCCCTTGATGCGGGTCCAGAGCGCACAGCTCCCCTTCTCTGTATTTATTTTTACCAAAATCCTGAAACTAGTCCACTTGAAAGGACTTTTGAATCCTCCTCGCAGCGCAGGACGACGAAGAAGAAGCGCGACGCCTTGAGATCCTTCTGCTGGGTTCTCCCCCCAACACAGAGAGAGAGAGAGAGAGAGAGAGAGAGAGAGAGAGAGAGAGAGAGAGAGAGAGAGGAGGAGGAGGAGGAGGAGGAGGAGGAGGAGGAGGAGGGATGAGCTGGATCTTCTTGCTTTCAGCGACAGAGAACAGAACGATTGGGGAGAGAGGAAGAAGAAGAGGAGGAAGAGGAGGAGAGATTACACCAGAAACCAGAAAGCAGACTTTTGTCTCGCTGGCTGAAAGAACTGGAAGGGAAAGAACCGATGAGCCTCTGGTTCTCTCTCTCTCCTAGAAATAGAAATGAAACCTTCCTCTCTTCAGTCGCTTCCCTCAGACACTTCACCATCTCGGGGAGGAGAGAGGAGAGACCGATGATATGGACCATCTACCGGGGCTCTTATCCAACGTGCCCGGAGAGAGAGGGGGGAGAGAGAGCGTCCACGAGAGAGAGAGAGGGAGGGAGGGAGAGAGAGAAAGAAGAACCGCTGAGTGCAAAAAATACATAATTAAATAAATGCTGGTCCTTCCTACGTGTTGATATTCAAACCTTCAACTTTTACAGATAGTTTCCTACCAGAAAAATACAAATAAAAAAAGATGTGTTGTTAGGAGATAAAACACCAACAGACATTCCCATGTGAAGGGAGCTGTTGCTTCAGCACCACACACACGCACACACACACACACACACACACACACACACACACACACACACACACGCAAACACACACGCAAACACACACACATACTTCTAGTGAGAGAGACGGCGCCTCTTCTTTTATTGAATTTGCATGATGAAGTTTTATTTTGACATTTGTGAGTGTGTGTGTGTGTGTGTGTGTGTGTGTGTGTGTGTGTGTGTGTGTGTGTGTGTGTGTGTGTGTGTGTGTGTGTGTGTGTGAGTGTGTGATAGATAGAGAGTGTGAGAGAGAGAGAGAGAGAGAGAGAGAGAGAAGTGTTTTTGGTGTCTCAGCTTGTTGAAGAGTGCCGCTTTGTTGCCCCCTCTTGGCAGTGGAGAGAAATGATCCTGGGAAGGGGGGAGAGAGAGGGAGAGAGGGAGGGAGAGAAGGAGGGAGAGAAGGAGGGAGAGGGGTGAAGAGAATGAGAGAGAGGGATGAAGAGAAGGAGAGAGAGAGGGGTGAAGAGAAGGAGAGAGAGGGGTGAAGAGAATGAGAGAGAGGGATGAAAAGAGGAGAGAGAGAAAAGGATGAAGAGAAGGAGGGAGAGGGATGAAGAGAAGGAGAGAGAGGGATGAAGAGAAGGAGAGAGAGGGATGAAGAGAAGGAGAGAGAGAGGGGTGAAGAGAAGGAGAGAGAGGGGTGAAGAGAATGAGAGAGAGGGATGAAAAGAGGAGAGAGAGAAAAGGATGAAGAGAAGGAGGGAGAGGGATGAAGAGAAGGAGAGAGAGGGATGAAGAGAAGGAGAGAGAAGGATGAAGAGAAGGAGGGAGAGGGATGAAGAGAAGGAGAGAGAGGGATGAAGAGAAGGAGAGAGAAGGATGAAGAGAAGGAGGGAGAGGGATGAAGAGAAGACGGCTTAGATTTTGAGTCTCATTCTTTCTTTTGAAGAACAATAAGGTAAGTTATCAAGCAAAATAACTGTGTAAAATATTAGTGTGTCTTACTGCTGCTAATGTTGGAAGACACTTCAACATGTGAACTGTGGGGAGACCAGGGGTCCAACAGGCTGCCTCGTGGTTACAGGACCACCACTCATCCACCTGAGCTGGTCAGGTCACATGAACACTGATTTAAATGTCACATAATGAAAGTTGACGAACGCAATTTGGTCGGAAGAGTCAGTCTCTTCCTGTGCAACGGAGTTTCATGATAGTGGGCAAGCTTTACCCAGCATGCAGTTCGGCGGTGTCATTTTATAAATGTACAATTATTAGTGTTACTAATTGTTTATGTGTCACACACTGTTGTGTCGTGATGTTTTACTGTTAAAGAGTGTTAGTTGTGGTTTATTAATTATTGTTATAAAGTTACAACATGACTAAAGTTATAGCATGACTAAAGTTATAACCATGACTAAAGTAACAACATGACGAAAGTTATAACATGACTAAAGTTATAACATGACTATTGTTATAACCATGACTAAAGTTATAACATGACTAAAGTTATAACATGACTAAAGTTACAACATGACTAAAGTTATAACATGACTAAAGTTATAACATGACTATTGTTATAACCATGACTAAAGTTATAACATGACTAAAGTTATAACATGACTAAAGTTACAACATGACTAAAGTTATACCATGACTAAAGTTATAACATGACTAAAGTTATAACATGACTAAGGTTATAACATGACTAAAGTTATAACCATGACTAAAGCTATAACCATTGACTAAAGTTATAACATGACTATTGTTATAACCATGACTAAAGTTATAACATGACTAAAGTTATAACATGACTATTGTTATAACCATGACTAAAGTTATAACATGACTAAGGTTATAACATGACTAAAGTTCTAACCATGACTAAAGTTATAACATGACTAAAGTTATAACCATGACTAAGGTTATAACATGACTAAAGTTATAACCATGACTAAAGTTATAACCATGACTAAGGTTATAACATGACTAAAGTTACAACCATGACTAAAGTTATAACATGACTAAAGTTACAACATGACGAAAGTTATAACATGACTAAAGTTACACCATGACTAAAGTTATAACATGACTATAGTTAGAACCATGACTAAAGTTAGAACCATGACTAAGGTTATAACATGACTAAAGTTATACCATGACTAAAGTTATAACATGACTAAAGTTATAACCATGACTCAAGTAACAACATGACGAAAGTTATAACATGACTAAAGTTACAACATGACTAAAGTTATAACATGACTAAAGTTGTAGCATGACTAAAGTTATAACCATGACTAAAGTTATAACATGACTATAGTTATAACCATGACTAAAGTTATAACATGACTAAAGTTACAACCATGACTAAGGTTATAACATGGCTAAAGTTATAACCATGACTAAAGTTATAACCATGACTAAAGTAACAACATGACGAAAGTTATAAAATGACTAATGTTATAACCATGACTGAAGTTATAACATGACTAAAGTTATAACATGACTAAAGTTATAACCATGACTAAGGTCATAGCATGACTAAAGTTATAACCATGACTAAAGTTATAACATGACTAAAGCTACAACATGACGAAAGTTATAACATGACTAACGTTACAACATGACTAAAGTTATAACCATGACTAAAGTTAAAACATGACTATAGTTATAACCATGACTAAAGTTATAACATGACTAAAGTTATAACCATGACTAAAGTTATAACATGACTATAGTTATAACCATGACTAAAGTTATAACATGACTAAAGTTATAACATGACTAAAGTTATAGCCATGACTAAGGTTATAACATGACTAAAGTTATAACCATGACTAAAGTTATAACATGACCAAAGTTATAACCATGACTAAGGTTATAACATGACTAAAGTTATAACCATGACTAAAGTTATAACATGACTAAAGTTACAACATGACTAAAGTTACAACATGACTGAAGTTGTAATCATGACTAAAGTTATAACATGACTTAAGTTATAACATGACTAAGGTTATAACATGTCTAAAGTTACAACATGACTAAAGTTATACCATGACTAAAGTTATAACATGATTAAAGTTACAACATGACTAAAGTTATAACATGACTAAAGTTATAACATGATTAAAGTTGTAACATGACTAAGGTTAAAACATGTCTAAAGTTACAACATGACTAAAGTTATAACATGACTAAAGTTATAATCATGACTAAAGTTGTACCATGACTAAAGTTATAACATGACTTAAGTTACAACATGACTAAAGTTATAACATGACTAAAGTTATAACATGATTAAAGTTGTAACATGACTAAGGTTAAAACATGTCTAAAGTTACAACATGACTAAAGTTATAACATGACTAAAGTTATAATCATGACTAAAGTTGTACCATGACTAAAGTTATAACATGACTTAAGTTACAACATGACTAAGGTTATAACATGACTAAAGTTATAACCATGACTAAAGTTATAACATGACTATAGTTATAACCATGACTAAAGTTATAACGTGACTACAGTTATAACATGACTGAAGTTATAACATGACTAAAGTTATAACATGACTAAAGTTATAACATGACTAAAGTTATAGCATGACTATAGTTATAACCATGACTAAAGTTATAACGTGACTAAAGTTATAACATGACTGAAGTTATAACATGACTAAAGTTATAACATGACTAAAGTTACAACATAACTAAAGTTATAACATGACTAAAGTTATAACATGACTAAAGTTATAATCATGACTAAAGTTATAACATGACTAAAGTTACAACATGACTAAAGTTATAACATGACTAAAGTTATTATCATGAATAAAGTTATAACATGTCTAAAGTTATAACATGACTGAAGTTATAACATGACTAAAGTTATAACATGACTAAAGTTATAACATGACTAAAGTTATAGCATGACTATAGTTATAACCATGACTAAAGTTATAACGTGACTAAAGTTATAACATGACTGAAGTTATAACATGACTAAAGTTATAACATGACTAAAGTTACAACATAACTAAAGTTATAACATGACTAAAGTTATAACATGACTAAAGTTATAATCATGACTAAAGTTATAACATGACTAAAGTTACAACATGACTAAAGTTATAACATGACTAAAGTTATTATCATGAATAAAGTTATAACATGACTAAAGTTATAACATGACTTAAGTTATAACATGACTAAAGTTATAACATAACTAAAGTTATAACATGACTTAAGTTATAACATGACTAAAGTTACAACATGACTAAAGTTATAACATAACTAAAGTTATAACATGACTAAAGTTATAACATGACTTAAGTTATAACATGACTAAAGTTATAACATAACTAAAGTTATAACATGACTTAAGTTATAACATGACTAAAGTTACAACATGACTAAAGTTATAACATAACTAAAGTTATAACATAACTAAAGTTATAACATGACTAAAGTTATAACCATGACACGTAAGTAGCTCAGACCACTGCACTCTCAGCTGTGAGCTGTGAACATTAAATGTTGCTGCCCGCCGAAGAGCAACAACAGTCGTTACGGACGTTATATGAAAATTGCATACCGTATGTATCGGGGTTGAGCCGGTATACCGCACAGCCATAACATGTTTTGTGGAATACACACAAAGTATATTTCACTTGAAATAATGTAGTTGTTTGAAATAGTACTTTGAAGAAGAAGATTTTTTTGGCGGACATTGATAAGTCCTGAGTCCTTCCTGGTCCGCGCACATTTCTAAAACCGCGTCATACGACACATGAGGAAGCTGCTGAACATTTCTGAATCAGACACTGTTTTGACATCAAATAAGTAATTTTTCCATTTTTGAACCGAACAACACAGTTTTTTTACTGAAACTCCTTCCTAACATGCCAATGCTTTGTCGGATTGTGATTTTTGTTGCAGATTCCAATTATTTAGGTCCTAATCTTAGTATTAGTATGTGGGATGTTGTAAAGGTCCTGAACCATACAGTTTGTAAAACTCGGGGACGGCTCAGGGAGGCATTATTGGGGAATCTGGCTCATATCATGCTGGAATCTGACTCATATCAACTATGTTCATAGTTATTATCAAAACATGGTATAAAAGCGATTTCTTTGAAAATAAACATTATTTTCGTTATTAGAACTAATTTGGGGTTCAGACGACTGCTTGAAGACGGGGAACAAGAGGAACAGAAGGCTCACCAACAGGCTGCAGGCTCAGGGAACGTTGACACGGGGAACTGCCGTGCGTTCAAAGTCTGAAGCCGTGTTGAACCCCCACAAGTTATAACGTTATAATCACCATGGCCTCCGGCACCTTCGCCACTCGTCAACACAGAGGCGCTCCCTGATGCAGTCTTTCTGAAGTGATCCCGATCACTAATGACTGCGTTGCCACCAACGCGATGGACGTGATCAGAATGTTGACCCGGCAGACGCCTTCAGGAACAACTGGTGGAGGATCTGCCCCGCCCACCTCTAACCTCCGAGCAGAGAGGCACCACACACACACATGGTGTTCAGGTCAACAGGAACTGCATGAAGGTGAGACTAAAAACATGAGGCTATACATATATATATATATATATATATATATATATATATATATATATATATATATATATATATATATATATATATGCGCTGCATTCGGGCCTCATTAAAACATTAGCATGTGAGCAGTCTTGCAGACTGTACAGCTGTAGCTCTAGGAGGAACTATAATGAGTATTCATTAGTGCCTGCGTCCGGCATGCCATAAAATATGTCAGACCGAACAAGAATGAGATGCACGGAATGAATTATGCACATCGAGGGCCGCGCTGTATGTTTCTGAGGCAAAAATGTGGCAAAGTTCGCAAAGTCTCAGGTCACACGGTGAAACCATGCAAATTCAAATGCATTAATTATTAATAACAGACGTATAGACGGACGTGAGTCTTGTTAGCGCTGGTTATGTTGAATGACAGCATGGTGGGGACGGGGGGAACTTTGGGGTTTCAATGAGCGTCTCCAAGAGGAACGCTAAGGAGCAGATGGGTCATAGACGTGGGACTCACTGGAAGCCCGTCCTGCCCTTTGCCTGACTCTGGTGTCACGGCGCTCCTCGTGGAGGGGAGCAGACAGCCAATGAGCCAATGAGCCAATAAGCCAATGAGCCAATGAGCCGCTCAGCAGGGCGGATCATAGACTGGACCTGGTCCTAGAAGAGGAGGCGGTCTGTCTACACTGGGAAGGCAGGTGTAAGGACCCTTAGTATTATTAGTGCTGGCCATAATTGTGGCCATAATTGTTTCAGGAAAAAACAATTTGTGAAAATTATTTTTTTTGTTGCCAATCAACCACAATCTGTGCCTGAAAAGCCTAAAGTGACTTCATTCTGTATTCTTTAGTGAGGTTCTTGGTGGAGAACACTCCTTTGTCTTTGTGGAGCGTGAAGGAGCATGTCTCCTTAATTAGTCTTCTCTGATTGGCTTGCGAGAACAATAGAGTGCTCAGGTGGAGAAGGCTGTGTGTTCTAATGAGCCTGCATGTGACAAGGAAGGGCCACAGAAAAGAACTGAGTGGGTTGTGTTATTTCAGTTTGTGTCTTGGTAGAAACTCCAGATGTAGAGAGTTGTAATGATAGGTGTTCTGTTCAGACGTGTCTCCTGCAGCGCGAGTTTGAACTGTCTGGTCCTGGAGCCGCCACGAGTTGCCTTTGAGAATAAGGGGATTGAACCTTTAATGGTGGAGTAAAAGCTCCTTTGTACTTTACATTCTCTCCTCTGTGTGAGGGGAATTGATTCCTCCAGTCAGCCCGAATGAAGACTGCGGAGCCGAGATGTTTGGTTTTCATTTGTATGATCAGTCCTGACAGCACGGCAGGCCATTTGCTTTTGAAATGATTGAAACAAACTCCCTGAGTGAGCAACAACTGGCAGAGAGAGGAACAATGTTTCCAGCGTGAGAAAGGAGTTGAGATTCAACAGGCGGAGCGCCGCTTGTGTTCTGGTATTGAAGCCGACATCCCCTCCCTCTTTGCGTTGCTCTGATTTGTGCATCGCAGTCGGCCTGAATCAGCGTATCTCCTCCTGCAGCGCCAGAGTTGAGGGATCACCAATTGTTCCTGGAAATAAACTGCTGAAGTAAAGTCATTGTTAGTCGCGGTCAGCAATTTATGCATTGTGTTGCTCTGGGTGTGATCATAGAGAGCGGAGGAAGTGTGTTTCCTCCCTCTAAAGGCCATCATTATACAGGTCTGGGGTTCAGGAATCCACATCTCATCAGCAGCTGCTGCTTTAAATGTCCAAGGGCTCAGAACGGTGGACAAGAGCCAGCAGGAAGAGACTCAACCAAAACACATCGCTCACAAGAAGGAAATGTGAATTAAAACGATTAAAACTCTCTCTCTCTCTCTCTCTCTCTCTCTCTCTCTCTCTCGCTCTCTCGCTCTCTCTCTCTCTCGCTCACAGTTTTGCTCCTAATGAGCACTGGAAAAAAAACTGGTCAGGATATGCTCACAGCTCACAGCTAACAGCTCATGGACATGTGGACACACACACACACACACACACACACACACACACACACACACACACACACACACACACACACACAGGGCATGTTGGAGGTTAGTTGATCTCTATTCTACAATGGAGAGGGCCAGCCAACCTACTACTGATGTATGCCAAACGTGTGTGTGTGTGTGTGTGTGTGTGTGTGTGTGTGTGTGTGTGTGTGTGTGTGTGTGTGTGTGTGTGTGTGTGTGTGTGTGTGTGTGTTGAGCATGCCAAGCGTAGTAACTGATCTAATAGAACACACATCATTTACAAACAGATGTGTCTGCGTTTGATGGAACAAAATGATCACAGACGCTGTCCGTGGTCCTGGTCCTGGTCCTGGTCCTGGTCCTGGTCCTGGTCCTGGTCCTGATCCTGGTCCTGGTCCTGATCCTGGTCCTGGTCCTGGTCTTGGTCCTGATCCTGATCCTGGTCCTGATTCTGGTCCTGGTCCTGGTCCTGGTCCTGGTCCTGATCCTGATTCTGGTCCTAGTTCTGGTCCTGGTCCTGATTCTGGTCCTGGTCCTGGTCCTGGTCCTGATCCTGGTCCTGATCCTGGTCCTGGTCCTGATTCTGGTCCTGGTTCTGGTCCTTCACTCGTTCCAGTGATTTAGACGAGCTGCATTTCTACTATTTTGCATTTTCTCTTACGTAAACACATTTCATGAGTCACTGCTCTCATCCTGAAATTTGAAGCGATTTTGAGTTTAAAAACGATATAAATTGCACTTCATTATTATATGTTTGGCTGTGCAATGTGTAATTTGAGGCTAATTCTAAATGTATCCGTGAAATGATCTCCTTTAATTCAATAAAAGTCAATGAAAACATCCCAAACTGCTAAATGACAAATGATTTGACCCCCTGCCGTTCCAGACGCCAACGCCATGTCTTCATGACGTGTACATGTCTTCATGACATACATACATGTCTTCATGACGTGTACATGTCTTCATGACATACATACATGTCTTCATGACATACATACATGTCTTCATGACATAGATACATGTCTTCATGACATGTGTGCATGTCTTCATGACATGTGTGCATGTCTTCATGACATACATACATGTCTTCATGACATGTGTGCATGTCTTCATGACATACATACATGTCTTCATGACATGTGTACATGTCTTCATGACATACATACATGTCTTCATGACATACATACATGTCTTCATGACATGTGTGCATGTCTTCATGACATACATACATGTCTTCATGACATACATGTCTTCATGACATGTGTGCATGTCTTCATGACATACATACATGTCTTCATGACATGTGTGCATGTCTTCATGACATGTGTACATGTCTTCATGACATACATACATGTCTTCATGACATACATGTCTTCATGACATGTGTGCATGTCTTCATGACATACATACATGTCTTCATGACATGTGTGCATGTCTTCATGACATGTGTGCATGTCTTCATGACATACATACATGTCTTCATGACATGTGTGCATGTCTTCATGACATGTGTACATGTCTTCATGACATACATACATGTCTTCATGACATGTGTGCATGTCTTCATGACATGTGTACATGTCTTCATGACATACATACATGTCTTCATGACATACATGTCTTCATGACATGTGTGCATGTCTTCATGACATACATACATGTCTTCATGACATGTGTGCATGTCTTCATGACATGTGTGCATGTCTTCATGACATACATACATGTCTTCCTGACATACATACATGTCTTCATGACATGTGTCCATGTCTTCATGACATACATACATGTCTTCATGACATGTGTACATGTCTTCATGACATGTGTGCATGTCTTCATGACATACATACATGTCTTCATGACATACATGTCTTCATGACATACATACATGTCTTCATGACATGTGTGCATGTCTTCATGACATGTGTGCATGTCTTCATGACATGTGTACATGTCTTCATGACATACATACATGTCTTCATGACATACATGTCTTCATGACATGTGTGCATGTCTTCATGACATACATACATGTCTTCATGACATGTGTGCATGTCTTCATGACATGTGTGCATGTCTTCATGACATACATACATGTCTTCATGACATGTGTGCATGTCTTCATGACATGTGTACATGTCTTCATGACATACATACATGTCTTCATGACATGTGTGCATGTCTTCATGACATACATACATGTCTTCATGACATGTGTACATGTCTTCATGACATACATACATGTCTTCATGACATACATACATGTCTTCATGACATGTGTGCATGTCTTCATGACATACATACATGTCTTCATGACATACATGTCTTCATGACATGTGTGCATGTCTTCATGACATGTGTACATGTCTTCATGACATACATACATGTCTTCATGACATGTGTGCATGTCTTCATGACATGTGTACATGTCTTCATGACATACATACATGTCTTCATGACATGTGTGCATGTCTTCATGACATGTGTACATGTCTTCATGACATACATACATGTCTTCATGACATGTGTGCATGTCTTCATGACATACATACATGTCTTCATGACATACATGTCTTCATGACATGTGTGCATGTCTTCATGACATGTGTACATGTCTTCATGACATACATACATGTCTTCATGACATGTGTGCATGTCTTCATGACATGTGTACATGTCTTCATGACATACATACATGTCTTCATGACATACATGTCTTCATGACATGTGTGCATGTCTTCATGACATACATACATGTCTTCATGACATGTGTGCATGTCTTCATGACATGTGTGCATGTCTTCATGACATACATACATGTCTTCATGACATGTGTGCATGTCTTCATGACATGTGTACATGTCTTCATGACATACATACATGTCTTCATGACATGTGTGCATGTCTTCATGACATGTGTACATGTCTTCATGACATACATACATGTCTTCATGACATACATGTCTTCATGACATGTGTGCATGTCTTCATGACATACATACATGTCTTCATGACATGTGTGCATGTCTTCATGACATGTGTGCATGTCTTCATGACATACATACATGTCTTCCTGACATACATACATGTCTTCATGACATGTGTCCATGTCTTCATGACATACATACATGTCTTCATGACATGTGTACATGTCTTCATGACATGTGTGCATGTCTTCATGACATACATACATGTCTTCATGACATACATGTCTTCATGACATACATACATGTCTTCATGACATGTGTGCATGTCTTCATGACATGTGTGCATGTCTTCATGACATGTGTACATGTCTTCATGACATACATACATGTCTTCATGACATACATGTCTTCATGACATGTGTGCATGTCTTCATGACATACATACATGTCTTCATGACATGTGTGCATGTCTTCATGACATGTGTGCATGTCTTCATGACATACATACATGTCTTCATGACATGTGTGCATGTCTTCATGACATGTGTACATGTCTTCATGACATACATACATGTCTTCATGACATGTGTGCATGTCTTCATGACATGTGTACATGTCTTCATGACATACATACATGTCTTCATGACATACATGTCTTCATGACATGTGTGCATGTCTTCATGACATACATACATGTCTTCATGACATGTGTGCATGTCTTTATGACATGTGTGCATGTCTTCATGACATGTGTGCATGTCTTCATGACATACATACATGTCTTCCTGACATACATACATGTCTTCATGACATGTGTCCATGTCTTCATGACATACATACATGTCTTCATGACATGTGTACATGTCTTCATGACGTGTGTACATGTCTTTATGACATGTGTGCATGTCTTCATGACATACATACATGTCTTCATGACATGTGTACATGTCTTCATGACATAGATACATGTCTTCATGACATACATACATGTCTTCATGACATAGATACATGTCTTCATGACAAAGATACATGTCTTCATGACATAGATACATGTCTTCATGACAAACATATATGTCTTCATGACATACATGTCTTCATGACATGTGTGCATGTCTTCATGACATACATACATGTCTTCATGACATGTGTGCATGTCTTCATGACATGTGTGCATGTCTTCATGACATGTGTGCATGTCTTCATGACATACATACATGTCTTCATGACATGTGTCCATGTCTTCATGACATACATACATGTCTTCATGACATGTGTACATGTCTTCATGACGTGTGTACATGTCTTTATGACATGTGTGCATGTCTTCATGACATACATACATGTCTTCATGACATGTGTACATGTCTTCATGACATAGATACATGTCTTCATGACATACATACATGTCTTCATGACATAGATACATGTCTTCATGACAAAGATACATGTCTTCATGACATAGATACATGTCTTCATGACAAAGATACATGTCTTCATGACATAGATACATGTCTTCATGACATACATATATGTCTTCATGACGTGTACATGGCTTCATGACATGTGTACATGTCTTCATGACGTGTACATGTCTTCATGACATGTGTACATGTCTTTATGACATACATACATGTCTTCATTACATGTCATATATGTCTTCATGACATGTGTACATGTCTTCATGACATACATACATGTCTTCATGACATAGATACATGTCTTCATGACATACATACATGTCTTCATGACATGTGTACATGTCTTCATGACATAGATACATGTCTTCATGACATACATACATGTCTTCATGACATACATACATGTCAGTGACAGTGAGCCCTCAGGTGACGGCATAGACAGCAGATACCTGTCCTCCCCTTGAACAGAGCCTTCATCTGCTGACGCTGAACAATGAGAGACTTTCCCTCCATGGAAAGAGCACTTGAGGAATAACTCATCGGTGATGGCCGAGCTGAGCTGCGCCCTCTGAGACAGTAGATCCCTGTGTTAGACCCTCAGGCTCTAGACCAGCTGATCCCAGTGAAAAGACTGATCCTCTGCCAGATCTACAGCGTAGCTTCCCAGGTCCTCACACCGACTCTCTCTGCCTCTCAACCATACGTGGAATCCCCAAAAGCTGCCAAATCGTTCTTGACATGTGTGACCTCCCGTATGCACTGCCTGCCAGCATGTTTGACAAACATGTAGAAAGGTTGAAGTTGATGTAAACATCTCTAACTTCCCCTGACAGCTCAAAGCGCGGGACAGCACGCCGGTCTACTCCAGCGCCAACGAACACAGCAGGCAGGAAATGGACGTGCACTTGTTTTTGGAGTCCTCACTCCAGTATGTCTCCAGTGTGTCCAGCCTCCACCACTGTGCTGAGTGTCATTCCCCAGTGGGAAGTCAGTGCCCCATGGGATTAACGCCAAATTGGACAATCCTGCACCTCGCAAGTAATGCCTGCTGCCATTGTTCATAGTGGATGCAGGAAGTAGTTTCACCGGCAGAGTGTAAAGGTGTCAGCTCAACCTCGCTTGTCAAATTCTGACCCCTGGCAAGTCGCCCCCCAACGTCTGATCCTGAAGCACAGAGGCACACTTAACACATTTAATAAAGTATCCATCCATCCATCCATCATCCATCTATCCATCCATCCATCCATCCATCCATCCATCCATCTATCCATCCATCCATCCATCCATCCATCCATCCATCCATCTATCCATCCATCCATCCATCCATCCATCCATCCATCCATCTATCTATCTGTCTATCTTTCTTTCTTTAGAGGCCGTATGCAGCTTTTAGCTAGCTCCAACACACCCGTGTCGTTATGGGCGTAGTAAAGTGCTACCAAGTCCACAAGAGGAAGGGTGAGTGGGCGGCTGAGACAAACACAGGAGGTTCACCCAGGAGTCCTCTGTTCGTGTCCAGCGGTGACCTATTTCCTCACGGCCCTCGTTAGACATATTAGCCACGTGAGTCGTAGTCAGTCGGTATCCTTTGGGAGGATTTAGTTTCCTCACCCTAACCAAGTAGTTTGTTACCTAAATCTAACTTCCAGTGACGACTGAAGTTTATTTTGAAAGGACACTGTGTATGGAACCAGTGTAAATCGACGGCCCTGACACGCTCAAACGGACCCTAGAGGGGAACCTAGAGCGTCGTAGTTTGACGCTAAGTGGCACAAACCAAGCGTCAGTCTTTTGTCGGGTCGGCAGTGAGGATGTGTTTCTCATGTCTTTAGCGTCCGGCTTTCACGTCGGAGATCAGAGTTCTCGTCCCGTGGAGGTGGACGAGCCTCACGTATCCATGTGTTTTAGTCGGTTCATAACCATACACTAATATTCAACACGATTTTCCTTCATTTTAACCACACGTAGTTGTCTTTTGAAAGCGAGAATTTAAAGAATGTTGGCATTTGTAGGTGCAGACATGTCCGGGTAGAATGTTCCTGAGGTTCTGGGGTCTGGCTCCAGGATGCTGATCCTCAGTGGGATGGCAGTATATGGCATACATATATCATTTGTTATAATATAAAAAACAAACTCTTGTCCCCCAGATGTCATCCCCCTCCTCGTCTGTTTGATTGGCATCCTGTGTATTCAGTGTCACATCCTGGACTGCTGACATGAGCGTACAGGTGATGGAGACCGTGAGGGGTTCAGGGACCAGAGGAGCTTTAAGTGCTCCTCTGCATTACATCCATCCATAGGTCACCGAGGACTCTGAACAGAAGATACGATTGGACCGTATTTGTTAGAGGGAGAATGTTGACGTCACAGACGTCTGGCTCTCACTGTAACAATAATCACAACCATCTTCTCACCAAACAGAGTTATCTGCTTCAAAATGCCTTCACGTGTGGCTCTGGAGGGCAGGATGAACATACGCTTAGCTTAATTTAGAGGACTTGCTGGATTCTTGGAAGACATTTGCTGCATCTGTGTTTTCTTGCAACCGCCTTCAGGTTTCTCTGCATTGAGGACTTTGGCTCTTCGTTGGTGACGGAGTCAACGTTTGAGTTGATGCTTCTTCTTGCTGTGATTTTGTTATTAGACCTCTTGGAAACAACCCCTTTGTATATGTGCAGTCTGTGTGCATGGGTCCTGGTATCAGAACACACACACACACACACACACACACACACACACACACACACACACACACACACACACACACACACACACACACACACACACACACACACACACACACACACACACACACACACACACACACACACACACACACACACACACACACACACACAGGAACACAGTCTCCTGATCAAAGCAGAGCAATATGTCCCAGGCCTGATGATGAATATGAGAACTGACAGACGATTAGACAGCTGATTATCTCTGTATGTGTGTGCGTGTGTGTGTGTGTGTGTGTGTGTGTGTGTGTGTGTGTGTGTGTGTGTGTGTGAGAATGCGTAGGAAGGTGTGAGCACATCCATCTGTGTGTGCTCCGACTAGTCAACAGCTGACAGAGCAATTTCAGTCATTTCAGAGAAATAGTAAAAGTAGAAACACAAAACGCTCTCCGTTGAACCTCTGGCACTCTGGAGGAGTCAGCTTCACCCCGGTTTACGGACCTGAAAAGGGAATATCTGAGCGACTAGCACAGGAGCCCATTAAAGGAGGCGCCGCCATACGTTTTGATGTGAGCGCGTCTCGTTGTGTGGACGAGATCTCTCTCCTCCGCTCTGATCTGTTGGGACAGGTCCTGCGTCGCCGTCACAGAAAACCCGTCATCGCCTCAGGACTCCGAGCTGCGTTCACCGAGGGGCCGTATTTAGATTTTTTTACCATTAATTTTACATCCGGTGACAAACGCGCTGTAGCCTACACAATACCACTGGCAGCACGTCACACTGTGCTCATGCTAATAGGCAACGCTGCTGTGGGTGTCAAGAAATAGAAAGAGCGTTTCCAAACAAGCAATCTTTTAACACACGCGATGCAGAATGCATTAGCAGTGTGTGTGCGTGTGTGTGTGTTTGTGTGTGTGTGTGTGTGTGTGTGTGTGTGTGTGTGTGTGTGTGTGTGTGCTCTCTCTGGTCTCCCGTTGCTTTGGCCTGCTTTGACAAAGGTCACGGCGCCCAAGAGGGATGGCCAAGATTAACACTCTCATGCCCGTGCACTGGTCGGGAGACAGTTAGCCGATAGCTTAGCATCACTAAAGGCAGCTAGCCTGGCTCTGTTCATGTCATAAGATAAGATAAGGTAAGATTAGATATTCCTTTATTAGTCCCACAGTGTGGATATTTTGTGCTCCTGGCCAAGTGCACACAAGAGACACACATGTTTTTTTAATTATATTTTGCTTGTGGACATATTTAAAAAGAAATGCTGAACTATTGGATACCATTGGGTGGATGAGTCAAAGTGGATTTTCAACCATGAATTCCGTGTTTGTTTCCCAAAGTGTTTTTGAATTAATTGGAAGTTACGTGTTTTCAGAACTTATGTTATGTTGTTTACGTTTCTTTTTTTTCACATCCTCATTTTACAGCCAACCATGAGATATATATATATATATATATATATATATATATATATATATATATATATATTGGTTTGGCCTCAAACTAAGCAGGTGTTGTTTCCATCCTCAACGTTAACCCTGTTTCCTGCGACCGCAGTGCAGCAAGTATGGAGGAAAACAGTCATATCAATGTAGAGAAAACAAACCGTTCATATTGCATGGATTCATTTGAACTGAACATCAACGCAGCTTCTCCACGGGATCAACCCGCTATTTCCTGATGAAGTGTTCCACCTTGAAGACACTAGCATGTGAAGACACCAATCCACGATAAATGGTGTTTTTTAAAACACAGTTCAGGAGCGAAGACCTCGTCCCCAACTCAATCAATCAGCCGAGCCTTACGTACTCAAACGCATCGAACACGTTCACTTCCTCTTCCACTCGGTTCCAACATCCTCTCTCTCCCACAGGACTAGAGGATCAACGGGTCTCTGCACACCAGTCTCCACCCCAACCCTTCCCTCTAGCCACCGGACGCCAGCAGTGTCTCCACCCCTCTTCCCTTCTTGTTCCTGCTCCTACAACCATCCCTTCATCCCTTCATCCCTTCATCCCTTCATCCCTCGACCCCGGTCCGGTTCCTTAACCCGACCCATCTCGCAATAAACCATCTGTTCACTCATATCGCCATAGCCGTGGTCTTTGTTAGTGGAATGACAAACAGCACCTGAAATGCCGATACTTTCAGAGCCACGGCGGTTTTTGCTGCGCGTCCTACTGGGTCCTACTGGGACCTACTGGGACCTACTGGGTCCTACTGGGGCCTACTGGGACCTACTGGGACCTACTGGGTCCTACTGGGGCCTACTGGGACCTACTGGAACCTACTGAGTCCTACTGGGGTCTACTGGGTCCTACTGGGTGCTACTGGGTGCTACTGGGTGCTACTGGGCCATACTGGGTACTACTGGGTGCTACTGGGTTCTACTGGGTCCTACTGGGTGCTACTGGGCCCTACTGGGTGCTACTGGGTGCTACTGGGTGCTACTGGGTCCTACTGGGTCCTATTGGGTTTGTCGAGTCCCAAGAAGCCGCTCTGTGTCCCAAAAGTCTGCTGGCTCTAATTGGACCATTTGCAACAACAGGACTCCCCTTCCTCAACGTCCTCACTGCCTCAGGGTTCCTCCCCCTGAGCAAAGCACTTATCCTCCACCCCGCTGCAGCGGTGGGAGGCTGGATCTGCTCTGCGCTCGATCCCCGGTGTGGAGCCTCACGGCGTGAGCTGCTGCAACAGAACACAGTGTTCAGTCAGCTCCACCTGCAGCCACGGAGACACAATGTGTTATTTCTTCACCCAGCATTTTAAATGTGTGCGTACGGATTGTGGTTGGCGGCGCCGGGATGCTAATGATCTGCGGTGTTTCGAATGCAGTGACAGATTAATTCCTCTAGAAGACGCTTGTGAAGCTTCCTGAGAAACGTTTGCCTCTGATGAAGATCTGCTGCCTTTCACCGCGCGGAAGCTCAGGCCATGACAGAAATACGAGTTTCTGCTTCACGAAAGAGCGTTTTGCAGGATTTCTTTCAGAGAAAGGAAACTGCCACTCTGACGCCTCTTTAAAGCAGTCTGTCTCTTTAAAGCAGTCTGTCTCTTTAAAGCAGTCTGTCTCTTTAAAGCAGTCTGTTTGCGGCAGCGGAAGCGATTAGCGCCGTGAAGACGTCGGCTTGGCCCACGAGGCGAGGATGCCAGTTCTTGTGATTGCTTGAGATAACACTGACTCACTCCGGGTCCACTCCTAATTCCTTCACCACAACCTGTGATCATTACATTTTACACTTATTACTCTCTTCCTTTTTTTCTTTCTGTGTTTTCTCACACTATGCCAAAAAAAAGGCCGGCGTGAACAAACAATTACACACACACACACACACACACACACACACACACACACACACACACACACACACACACACACACACACACACACATGTTCCCATCACCCTTACTCAGAAATAACGAGGACGTCATGAGACAGCTTCCTATACGTGCTTTTCTTTTTCTCTCTTTGTATTCTCTTTTATTTTGGACTAATAGGATGGAGAAACACCATCAGCACTCTGTTACAGACCGTTTCCTCTCAGTTCCTGTAGAATAATGATTTTAACTGATTTCCCGTGAAATGAACGCCTCTCTGTCCTTCAGTGGACTTGTCATGAGCACGTTAACTCGCATCTGTCACTGTATTACTTAGTATGTGCATAAATACACACACACACACACACACATACACACACACACCTACACACACAGAACAACTATTGTTTTAGCGTTCCTCTCTCTCCGCACTGCTTGTATCTCATCTTTCTTGTATATGTGCTTTTACACTTGGCATGAAGCGCTATATGATCTTGGCATGCACTAACGGGCCCTGTCCTCTCTCTCTCTCTCTCTCTCTCTCTCTCTCTCTCTCTCTCTCTCTCTCTCCAGCATGCTCTCTGGATGTTCCTGGCATGCACAGGCGGAGGCGTCACTTCTAATTTGCTCAAGGAGCGTGATTGTGTGTGTTTGTAGGTGTGTGTGTGTGTGTGTGTGTGTGTGTGTGTGTGTGTGTGTGTGTGTGTGTGTGTGTGTGTGTGTGTGTGTGTGTGTGTGTGTGTGTGTGTGTGTTTCTGTCCAGGAGATTGAGGCGTTCAGGATCCTGGAGAACATTGTGTTGGCCCCGTTTGTGCTCCTGGCCAAAACATGTGTATGAGAACATGGGGACATATGTTCATATGTTCATATGTTCATATGTTCACATGTTGGGCTCCAACACAACAGAGCAGAAATGCATTGCTGTGCTGATCAGATATGACCTAAGTATTCATATCATACAGTACAAGGGAGTTTATAGTCCTCTGTACAGTATTGGATTTATGGATTTATGTTGAAATGCAGGTCCTTGACTCCTGTATGCTCAAATGGACCATGTGATGGACCATGTGATGGACCGTGTGATGGACCGTGTGATGGACCGTGGGATGGACCGTGTGATGGACCATGTGATGGACCGTGTGATGGACCGTGTGATGGACCGTGTGATGGACCGTGGGATGGACCGTAGCATGGACCATGTGATGGACCGTGTGATGGACCGTGTGATGGACCGTGTGATGGACCATGTGATGGACCGTGTGATGGACCATGTGATGGACCATGTGATGGACCATGTGATGGACCATGTGATGGACCGTGTGATGGACCAAAGCATGGACCGTGGGATGGACCGTAGCATGGACCGTGGGATGGACTGTGGGATGGACCATGTGATGGACCATGTGATGGACCATAGCATGGACCGTGTGATGGACTGTGGGATGGACCATGTGATGGACCATAGCATGGACCATGTGATGGACTGTGGGATGGACCGTGGGATGCGATGTTATTCAGACGGTCCACCACTTTGGCCCTGACTGAAAAATCATTAGCTACTATTAAATGGATTGCAGTGAAGTTGATCCACACATTCCTGGTTCCCAGAGGATGGATCCTATCAAATGCTGTGCGTCTCCTGCCTGCACACAGAACACACTCACCATTACAATGCATGTACATTAGGCTAAACACAGAGGGCCGAAGGTGACCTCTTCCTGGAGACAGTTATTGACTCATAATCTATGCCTGATCTGTACATGAAGGCCGAGGGTGTGGTCACGCATGCTCATGCATTAACTCAACTGTGCCTCGCTTATCTTAGGAGGCACAGCACATCTCCAGTGATGCTCTCTTCATCTCCCTGCAGAGGGGCCACAGTTTGTGTGGCAGCTTCTGTAAAGCATTGCATGGTATGCTCAAACATGTTTTTAATTTTCATTCATCAAGTTTGGCCCTTACCGGCCGTCTCTTGTTTCAGAGGCTTCCCCTCCTCCCCCTGTGTGCTCCCGTTGGACTGTGGTAGACCTGTTTTGGGATTTTTTTGGGACTTTTCCCTCAGCCTGGGGATTTTGTACCCCCTCCCATCCTGAGTGATCTTCTGTGCATCACTGAGTATTACTCCCTGCTGACCACCCTCCTGCCTGCTTATGGCTCTTTTGCCTGTTGGTTCAGGACTGGTATTCAGGACACTGGGCGTCACGTTCTAACGTTAGCCGAGCACGTCGGGCAACACGCCTCACAGCACATACGTGGAATTCAAACAGAAACACTTGCTGTGGTTGAGGCAACAAAAACCACTTAGCTAGACTGAGGCCTAAAATAACTATTTTAAAATGTGTATGGAGAGTGTGCTTCATCAGATTTGTCCTCAGATCTGCAAGCGTATTGAATTTTTTAAATGTGGAGCCAGATCTGTTAATGTGTACATATGTATTACTGAAAGTCTGGGGTTGTGGTCGAATAGTCAAAAAATGACCTCGCAACGTTTATTCCTAATCCCTTCTCCTTGACCTCTGTGGAAAACGTCACGGGGTCAAGGAAAGATTGGAAGGAGAATTCATGAGTTAGGAAAAGACAACCACAGTGTTTAGAGAATAGGACTCCACTAAACGACGCAGTTATGATAGTTATGATAGTTATGTTAGTGACGTCGGTCTGCAGCGGTGAAACTACAATGTTCAGGAGATGGACCACAAAGAAAAGCATCTTAGATACTTTGTCTGTGTGTTCTTACAGTGTTGCGTCATACAGACTTAAGCAACCTGGTTCAAAGTATGACTTTATTAACGAGGTTGAAATAGAAATGAAAGAAGGAATATAAAAGTGAAACCAACAGAGAGTATAAAGTCATTTTCCAGCTGAATTAAATGTGTTCTCCCACTAACAATCTCTCATATCCCTTTATGTTGTTATGTTGTATATGGATATTATAATTTGATCATAACAATATGCAGACAACAGTTTATGAACCACCACACAGCTCAGTGTGACCTAGAAGTGTTCACTTGATAGTGAGTTATTGTAATGAGGCAAAAATTATTCAAAAGATGATAATCAGAAACATGACTTTGTTTCATCAAAGTTGTGTTTCAGCTTCTGGAGCTGAAGTCAAATTAAGAATGAGGGCTGAGGCTGCAGTGCAACACAGACACACAAACACAACGCAAGATCTGGAACAAGGCATCAACTCAGCTTCCCTCGTCTTTGCCCAAATTCTTTTTTTTGGGGACTTTTTTATAAAAAACGTGCCGATTGTTCTGCTCGGCCTTTATAATAGCAGAACCGAGACACAAGATACAAGGTCACTGAGCGGCAGACGGGTTACTAGACCTCTAGAGATGAGAGCAGAGCGCCTGCTGGTTACAGCCCACTGTGACGCCTCTCCAGACCAAGGAGGAACGGATGGAGATGTGCAAGGCTAACCAGCCAGCTGAGATTTCAAAGGAAGTCTCCCCACATACAGTCACGTAAAGCCTGAATACTGTACATACTGTACACCAGCATGACAGACGATATAACATAACACATGGTTGGTGTACAATGCAGCATCTAAGAGATCTACGCCATGTATAGTGCATAGAGGGAGATGGACCAGAAGACCACTGTTCAGGACTGGTATTCAGGACTCTGGGCGTCACGTTCTAACGCGGCGGTTAGCCGAGCACGTCGGACTACATTTTCCCTGAGAAACTAAAAGTAAGCACTGACATTTCCCCACGTCGGCCTTTAGTCACCTGACTGTGCGCAGGCATGTTGACGTCAACGCGCTGTTCTTTTTACCAAGTACTTCTGTTGCCTGAACCTAACTTCCTGTGAAGGCGGAGGTTCTATTCTAAAACGACGAACTGCGCGTATCGGCCATACATTGGCTCGCCGTCTCTGAGACGTGCATAACCGGCGCTCGAGGCTCCGGTGGAGCTTCATGCCGCTGCCCGTCGGCGTGAGGATGTGTCCTCTGCAGCACTGGACATTTCTTTCCACGATCTCCAAGTAATTTCCTACACTTCAGCCTCTTTGAATGTCTGTCGGGTCAAACGACAATTCAGCCGGCCCATTGCTTTCTGGAGGGACATCAAACCGCTAACGTGACTGGCTCTGCCCCAAAGGCACCGGAGGGCAGGTGGCCAACCGCTGACCTTCTTTACTTAATATGGATCCACATGCGGCTACTTGCGCTTAGATTGCATGTGCACATGGACACGGGCGAACGAGAGGAGTAGCTCCCTCTCCGCTACTACTGTCACACACACACACACACACACACACACACACACACACACACACACTTGGCTGGCTCCCTAAGATCTATTTAACACATTCTAAGTGGGCCAGACTTGGCACAGTTTAAGAGAGAACCGATAGAGACTGGAGGAGAGGAGCTGGGGCCAAAGTGACCCCCCGGATGCACAGAGCATCTGGGGTACAGCTAACTGATTAGCCACGCTAACAGCGCTAATGGCCGTAACCATTAGGACGTGATCAGTGTGGGATGTCAGTAAACGCTGAATGTCTCTGAGCGAGCAGGAGAGAGGTTCTGACTGACTTGTGACAGGATGTCTTCCAAACAGCAGCAGCAATTGTACCGTTCCCACTTAATTCATCGTTTTATGGTACATTTGGTGACATTTGAAGGTGCTTATCCTCGAGGTGCGAAATAGGATTTGCAGGAAAGGGCACCACATGATGCTTGAATTGCTTAGTTCCCCAGAGAAAACCATTTGGCATCCAAAATATAACCATTATATCTCACTCTTTAGCTACTGTACCTATTAATGAGTCTTGTCAATGTCAACACACATCACTCTCACACTGTGTCAGTGAGCGCGTCTGCTTTAATGGACCTGCTAGCTAACATTACCGGGCTCAGAGCAACAGGACATGACTAAGGCCCCATTCACTCTTTTCATTTCAACTGTCTTAAATCTTATCTGGATTGTTTTATCCGGATACAGGAGTCTTTCCCACTTAATCACATGCCGTCAATGCATCTCCATTGGCTAGTTGACCAATCGAATGTCTGCCAATGAGGGTCCAGACCAGATGCAGTCCAGAGGGTGGTGGCAACAATAACATGTTAGCTACCGTTAGCTAGCTGACAACAATCCATAAACCAACACAAACACGTGGATGAATCATATTGATGAACAACTGAGTAACAGAATATCTAGTATCTCGTGGTAGTAGTGTGCAGGAATCAGGTTTTGCTCATCTCTCATCACGAACAGGACACTTAAGGTTGCATTTACTTCATCTATAGTATTCAGTAAATGAAACAACACATGATACGTTAAAACTCGCCAGTGGAGGTTTTGATCCTAAGTATTGCTATGCAGCTGTTTGTTCATAGATTAGTCCTGCCAATGCTAACACACTATTCCACTGATCTACAGGAGGCTGTAACGAGCCACAATATGCAGCAATTAGCCAACAAAGGCAGAGAAGAAGAAGTAAAGTGGAAGTATACATAGATGTAAACAATGCTGGATTAAAAATACTTTTTAAAATCAGCTTTGAAGATGTTCTATGAGAAAGGAGCTGCATTTCTTAGAGCTCAAGGATACACACCTTAAAAGAGTAGACCCACATGTTTGAGCGAGTAAATTATAGGCCTATCTACAGTCACTTTATTATACTATCAATGATTCTGCTCTAAAATCTATAGAGTTATGTCCAGAGACAATTCACGCAGTGGAGTACAAGGCATCTCTTGATGAGGGAGAAACATTTATTCACACTGACCACCAAGGAGACTAAAAAGAGAGAATCAAGAGCGTGCAGCAACCGGGTTGGGTCATAAGTAAAACACAAGCTATCAGACCGCCGGTGTAGACAGCTGATCGATTCAACTCCTGAGACGGACGACTGGAGGACGTGGCTGGAAATCTGGTGCCGACAGGGTGAAAAATACAGGGAAGCTGCAATGCTCTGTCAGTGGTCTTGCATACATGCTCCCATTATCATATTCATATATTATTCTGAAAATGTAGAACTGTCTTAAACTTGCATTCTTTATAATGACCAGCAGTAGAACAATAAGTGTGGTTGTATAGAAGTCTATGCTTCATGTGTTAAAGCTGCATTCTCTCTCCTGACCACCAGGCGGTGACTCCTCTGGTTGTATAGAAGTCTATGCTTCATGTGTTAAAGCTGCATTCTCTCTCCTGACCACCAGGCGGTGACTCCTCTGGTTGTATAGAAGTCTATATAAATGACTCTACTTCTCTTGATGTATTCCCTCAGTAAACATTGTAAACATGAGTTTATGTCTCAATCTCTAGTTTCAAGTCTTCTTCAATACAGCATGATGTTCATTTAGTAAATTATGGTAATTTAGAGTCAGACAGACCCATAAAGCAGGGGATGATTTAGGGCGGGGCTTCCTGTGATTGACAGGTAAGGTAACTTCCGTTCACTGATTTCAAAAAGCCAAGAACCCTAACTCGAGGCTTCAAGATGGCAGTCCACAAGGCAATGGGTGTTGTCATGACGTATGGAAAGAATCGTATGACTTGTTTGTATTTCCTTCAACCAATCATAAAGTCCTCAGCCCGGGCAGAGAGGTACTCATGCATGTAGTGTATGTTCCCAGCTTAACACGCTGTAAACATGCTGTTTAGGTCAAGGCAACACAATAGATATCAGATTAAAAAAGGTTTGGGATTCTCTTGGTGCAATGTTGGTGTCCATCCTGACACAGAATGCACCAAAACTTAAACATTGTGGAGACACTCGAGCAACTTCTCATCCCACTAAGGTCTGCCTTGCAGCAGCATTAGAAACTTTTTAAAAAGTCTTGAAGAGCAGAGGATTTAGCTAAACTCCTCACAGTTGCCCTCCGATTGGCGAACTTTTGAACTTCACTTTAAAAATATTCACCGCTGTGGTCATCTTAGCACGTCTTTGCATCTTTCAATTTAACTAAATTTAAGATTCCAGTTGAGAAGTTAAGAACAGCTTCATATTGGATAACATTACAGACAGTCGACCTTCCGCCCACGCGAGGAAACAGCGGAGAGAAAAGGAGGCGCTCAGGAGACGGAGAGGCAACATGAGTTCACAACACATGTCATGGGGTGGACGAGATTGGTAATATCCTCACTCTGTTTTGAATACCACGGAAGGGGTCAGAACAACCCATTTTGAGTCCCGACGTGCCTCCGCTGCAGATATGGAGAGGGAGACGTTGAATGAAACTGAGCAAATGAAAGTGATGGAGTGGATGGGAAAGGTAGAGGACAGAGAGAAATGGAGAGCGCACAGCAGGAGAGAGCTGGGCAGAGGCACGGAGTGATAATGGAGAGGGGATGGAGGGATGAGAGAGGAGATGTAGGCAGCGTACAGGGACTGAGAGGCAGGGAGGGCAAGCTCAGTGTGTGCAGCTCAAAAGGTTGCGTCGGGACAGATGGCTTCAGGGAGGAGGCGGCCTCTGCAAGCTTTGCATCTGGTTCTTCCCCTGCAGAAGACGTTGTTTGTCCTTTCGCTGCTCTTACAGGGACAAAGAGGGAACGTGGCCATTACCAGGCAGTAGTCAGTCTCTTTGCCAGTCACAATTGCTGGTAAGCCAGAAGGTAACTCAGATCGGTGAGCGAACTGTCATGTTATAAATTACAAAAAAATTGGTATTGTGACATTTCCGAAACTAACTTTAACCCCAAAGTTGTAACTTGTTCTAGACATTTGGCTGCTTGAGAAAGAAAGGTTGGACTAGTAAAACGTTAAAGCTGATTAGCTCGATGGCGGCGTTCCCTTCCGTAGAAAAACACAACCTGCATAATTATTATTATTACTAACTCTACTTTCTTTTTCCATGGATTCGTGGCTGCCTGGAACCGGTCCTGCCTACTGCCATGGCCCTGCTGATGGAACCATCCTGGAACCGGTCCTGCCTACTGCCATGGCCCTGCTGATGGAACCGGCCTGGAACCGGTCCTGCCTACTGCCATGGCCCTGCTGATGGAACCGGCCTGGAACCGGTCCTGCCTACTGCCATGGCCCTGCTGATGGAACCGGCCTGGAACTAGTCCTGCCAGCTGCCATGGCCCTGCTGATGGAACCGGTCCTGCCAGCTGCCATGGCCCTGCTGATGCCCCTCCTCTCTACCTCCTTCTGCTTCATGGATCATGGTAATCTGGATCATGGAGCATGCCTACTACTCATTATATGAATATGTTTTATATTTTATGTGCTGTAACTCTGTTACGTTGTTCATTCTGGTCACATGACATCTATTGCTTCTGTCCATCCGGGGAGAGGGATCCTCCTCTGTTGCTCTCCCTCAGGTTTCTTCACCTTTTTTTCCCTGTGAAAGGGTTTTTACTATCTTTATTGGGAGAGTTTTTCCTGATCCAATGTGAGGTCCTGGGACAGGATGTCATGTGTACAGACTGTAAAGCCCTCCGAGGCAAACTTGTATTTGTGATGTTGGGCTATATAAAATAAACTGAATTGAATTGAATTGAATAATGTTCCAGGGTGTATCGCTTGTCGACACTTTCTCTTGTGGTTTCGCATTGTTCTGCAGCCGTCATGTGAGACAGAACATCTGTGTGTTGTCTCAGTCGTTCATTAGACAATATGAGGCCCTTTCCCACAACAGGAAGTCAACAAATTGTACAAATCATCACAAATTCTGCTTTTATAATTTTCTTCTTCCCGATATCGTTCCAGAAACCTTCTGAACGTGTCGGCCGATACCGAGTACCACTACTAAACTATTCCTTAGCAGCTATCTACTTCTACGTCTGTATGGATGTGATGTCATTGCTATCATTGTTGTCTGGTCTGGCTCAGGTTAACCTCTTTTTAAACATGAACTAATACCTACAGATATGTAGTACCAGAGAAATGTATTTTTCGATCTGGTTTGACGGACTCTTTAGTGTAACATGTGGCCATGTGGCATGTTGTTAGCTCTGGCTAACGTTACCCTCTCCGTTAGCACCTGCCTTATCAGCTTCTGCACGTGTGCGACTGTCAACAGAGATGATGAAAGAAGCGAGATGGTTCTCTCTTTAGCGACTCCCATCATCATTTTGCGTTTTTTTTTTCCAGCACTGCTGTACTGACGGTTCTAGCATGTACGGTCAGGTGGTGAGTCATACGTGTTGTTATTGTTGCTATTCCCATGTCGCTTACACCCCAGACTCCCGCGGCGCCCATTATCAGACGTGACGTTTCTTAAAGTATCTCCGGAACCACAACGTTGATTAGCTTCATTTAAATTGCTGAAATACAGTAAAGCATTGTGGGAAGAGTTCTATCGGAACAGAACAAATTAAACTCACGTTAAGTTTATGTAATTGCATAAACCCCATAACCTCACCTGGTTCACTCAGCTCCATCCCGTCCAACTCCATTAAATGATGACGCTGTCATTTATAGGTCATGACTTATAACTGGAAAGAAAATCCACGTTAGTGCTTGATATTTAATAGTTGTCTGTGTTGAATGACGATGCCCAATGTCACCATTTCAATTACACATGTCCGAAAAGTTCTGGTTTGTAAAACGTAAAGCCTTACAGATGCGTGTAGGCTCAGGTGACGTGTTCCAGTAGAGCAGCAGGCCTGTGGGACTCTCATCTTATGACTCCATCACATTGTTAGTATAGAGACAAACCGAAGAAACAACTCTTAATCTATGTATTTGATCACGTGAACCTGAACTTACTGTTCTTCTTCAGTTTCAGTGAAGGAACTTACACAAATGTGTGTTTTTTCATCCTGATTATTTTAGTGTGGCCCCTTAGTTCTTGAAAGTATTTGTTGAGAAGGGCCAGTCAAACATCTCCATTAGCATTCAGGGAAGCAGGCAGCCAGACACGCAGTTGGTCACTCAGTGAGCCTGTCACTTTGTAATCAGCCTCTTCCTGATGCTGATGGGATTAAAGCATCCAGAGTTCAGTCTTATCGTCGCCATCAGCAGCCTCTCCTGTGGGTCCAGTCCTCTGCCGTCGCCACGCCGACCCCCTCCTCTGCCGTCGCCACGCCGACCCCCTCCTCTGCCGCTAAACTGACTTTATCTCATCTCTCTGCGTTGACATCAGCAGGCCGTCCTGTCCTCCCTGATTCTTCACCGGACTCCATTTAAACAAAAACAACCTCTTCAGCCCATTATGCACTATGGCCACACGCAGACACAGACACGCCCAGAACAGACCGATGGACATGCAGACGCCAGAATGCAGAGACACAACCATGCATACATGAAACGATGCCACACATAAAGGAGATGAGACAAACTAGGTAACAAACATAAAAAGCGTTGATATACTTCAAATGGATTTGTGGGTCTGCTGAGTTTAGTGGAAGTCTCTCCTTCCTTCCCTCCATCCTTTTCACTTCCAGTCTCTGTCTTTGTCCTTGTCATCACACAGCCGGTAAGTGTTTTTGTGTGTGTGTGTGTGTGTGTGTGTGTGTGTGTGTGTGTGTGTGTGTGCAGATAGGAGGTTATTCTGAGACGTCAGACTAGCGAAAGATAGTGATCTCAGTCAATCTAATGGAACTGAAGGGTCACACACACACACACACTCACACTTTTTCCAAACTACTTTAATCCGTTTAGGGAGCATGCTCTGTATTTGAGGGACAGGGCAGCACATAGGAGGGATTTAGGGAATATCCTTATCGCATTGTGTGTCCTTGTGTCTTAACTGTAACCCCGTCTCTGTTCTGACTCGCCCGCCCTGCAGGGTTGATTTCATCAAACCAGATAGCCCTCATAGATCAACAGATCTTCCTCTTGTCCCACCGCTGTATGAGTTGTTTTCACAGAGATGCTTCCATCTCAGTGGTTTGTGCTCTGCCATGGATTCCTCTCCTGTAAGATGCACAATACCTCTTCTTTGGTGACGGAGCAGTAGGGCAAAAGATTACTTTAAAGGTTTTTTCCTTCTTCTTTAGGAGAGAAGCTTAAAGTAATAACCTGCAGCTTCTTCTGCTTCTCTCTATCGCTGATTGATACCATACACTAGTGATTTAACCTTTATCCACTTTGTGAAAGCTGTGTTTGCCAGCTGCACGAGGCACGCATGAGACGCTTCATCTCCCAGAGAAAACCCTCTGCTGAACAGTAAGGGATTTATTCTGCCTTTTATGGGGCAAAAACAGTAGCATGTTTGGAAGAAATATAACACGGCAGAAAATATATATAAGGAGCTTGAGTGCAGTGTATAAGGGCATGATTATCACAGCAAGTCTGTTCTGGGTTTCAAATAGCAAATGCTGTAAAGCGGTCACCATGTATGCAACAAATTACAATAATGCATGACATTGCAATACTTTAAACAAGAAAGGTAGGTACGTTGTTTTAGAGATGGAACATACAGATAGGGGTGACAAGATTTACTTGAGTTGACCCAAATACAGATACAGGACACAACCTGCAGTGTTAAAGGTGCTTCTATAACAATTAAGGAGGAGAAAAGATAAGCTTCAGTAGCTGAGCAGGCTGTAGAGACAGATGGACAATAGGAGTCTGGGAGGGCTGCTTCACAAGGGAAGGACTACGAGAAACAGATGCATCTTGGTTGCTGAATCAAGAAAATTGACTAGCGGTGGGCCGCAGAATGTAGTGCGTTGACGTGGAATAAATAAACAAAGGAATCAGGAAACAAAGGCTGGCGAGATGCAGGTTGATGGCAGGAATTGAGCAGATCATCTTGGATAGCCATCTGGAACATATAAGAAGAGTAAAGACAATGCCGGGCTCTTGCGGCTGATTGGATCAAGGGTGACTCAAGGTACACTCCAGCTGTGGAGGGTGATGCTGTTTGAAGTGGGAATTAAGAGTCGGATTCAAGACATCATTTTACAGAGCCGATCTCTCTCAACTGGATCCAGCTCTCCCCGTCAACTGTATACTTAAGGCCTCTGCCACGGCAATAGAAAACCCAGAAGCACAGGTGTTGAGGGGGATTAGGGTCGGGCCGAACAGGTGTCACACACAAGACAATTGGTTGAGATGATTTGCAAAGGGTGCGGGAGACAGGGGCCAATTACATGAGTCGACTTGGAGACTTAAGTCTAGGCCAGACAGTTCTGTCCTGTCGTGCCATCGTACTCAACATGGTAGAAACCAGTACGCTGGAAAAGGAATCAAGATTGAGAAGTCTGAAAAAAGGCTTTCAGAAGTGAAGACCATGATCAATGTCAGTCAATTGAGCGGTGTTGGGGGGAAGGCCCAGGAAGTAGCTTGGGCAAAGACATTATTTGAGGGTCTTAAAGGATGTATCCACAAAAGTCAGGAGGGTGGAACAGCTATTTGATAAAGAAAGCCCAGTGACAGAATCAAGAGCGATAAGGGACCAAGGCCAATGTGGTGCAAGGAGACATTGCACTCGACTAGAAGGAGCTTGACAAAGGGATTTGAAGGAGAGTTGAGCGGGCCATGATAAAAGACTGAAAGAGGGCAGGAAGACTGATGTGTGAAGGATTCCAGGGTGGCAGGTTTGGGGAAACGCTACCACACTGCAGAGCCTGAGAGCAAACAGTGTCAGTAATATATGTTCAATTGTCAAGACAGTTGTCCGGAGATCAATGTCGTTGGGGAGCTCTTGCAAAATATTCAATGTCCCAAGTTTCAACAGTGACCAGACACAGAATAAGAGAGATATCTGGTTACTAAATTTATTTTGTTGGCCTAAACTGCTGAGAGGGGATAAGGCCCCAGGGTGGTGATGTGGGGAGAAGATGACTCATGTAAGGAAGAATGCCCATCTGGATGAATTCAAGGGCTATTTGGTTATTTAGCCAATGTCTAAACCCCCAATGTCATCAACAATCAAAGCGTCTCTCTGTATGGGAACATTTGCATCAGAAGCAGATACAAGGATGGAGCTTTTGGAAACTCCCACCACAATATCTAGTTTTGCAAAAAACTGGCAGAATGGGTCAAGGTGGCTTGGGGAAGAAGTGAAATGGTCACTACACCTTAAAGGTCTTGTCTGCCTGAAGGGCCCAATTGAGGAAAGATGAGCTGTTACTGCTATTAAATGGCAATCGAAACTCACGACATAATGAAGCTGCTAACTGTGTTAGAGCCATGGCTAAGACTACAATAGCCAGAAGGACTGTGCGAACCATGAGTTTGCATTCCTTCAACTTGACAAACTGACTATTTTTTAGTAGTAATGGAAGAACTTGTCACTAAGAACTCTGGACTCTCTGGACACTCAGCCTTGAACACACCAATCGGAAGCAGCTATGAGTAGCGAGGTCGATGCAGCCCAGCCACTGGTAATCCAGAAAGACCAGGGCGCTACGATGGGGTCATGACAATGAAACATGGAAAAGATGGTGCCACGATTCACTGAAACAAATCTGATATTCGATAAACCTTGACTATGTGACTCATCACTAAGCTAAATGACGTGTTAAGATATATTGTTTTTGTACGCTGTGCAGTGTGCTCTCACATTTTTCGGTGCCCTTGTTAACTGATCCATGGAGCAATCAGTGTGCAGCCATTGAGATGATGCTGCCATTAGGTCTGTGTCAAAGTGCTTTGAGTTTGAAGTTCAGTTCTTTCTTTTGATTGTCACAGCTCAGTCTTCTGCACCAGAGCTTTTTAAAGACTCCACGAGGGCCCGTGGGTAGGTCACCGGAAGGTTGGGCTGGGTCATGGAATTATTCTGGAGAAGATTAATAGATAGGTAGATGGATTTTACTGTGACAGCAGCTTAGAGTATAGGAGATTAAGATAAAAAAAAGAAGAAAAATTATGACCAAGGTGGCGACAAAGGAGCGTAAGGCTTCGGCCCGACCCCAAAAAAGCTAAACTGCATTCGTCGATTACGTTTTGAGGAAAATGTTTTTCAAAACTTTTGGTTTTGTCGTTTCATAAAAATACACTAATCAAAGCAGGGAGGAGGTCCGGGGCGGGAGGATGGGTCCAAACGAAGACGGCCCCTTGTTCAACCTGTTCCACGCAATGCCTTTATTCACTGTGTGAAGGCCTTTCAATCAGGAGAGACTTCATTAGAATGTAACAATAATGCATTACACATGTAATAGTGCAGAGTCTTTGGTGATTGGACTACATCCTGAAGTAGCGTAATGAGGGGCAGTGATGCTGAGGTCTGATAAGGCAGAATCCTCCAAGAGTCCAGACACTGGTGGTGGTGGTGAAGGAAGTTGCTGCAATGTGATGATGCTGGTGATGATGATGATGATGATGATGATGATGATGATGATGAATGAGGAGCAGGACTGTGATGCTGACTGGAGGTGACCGGTGGAGGAGGGTCACATCTCATTGTGCTGCAATGACAACTCACAGCAGCAGAGAGAAACATGTTTTTAAAGATCGACAGCAAAGATGTGATTGGCTTCAGGAAACTGTGCAGAACCTGGATGCTTCATTTAGAGTGAACGCCCACTATCAGCAGAGAGAGAGAGAGAGAGAGAGAGAGAGAGAGAAAGAGACACTTCCTCTTCATTCAAGTCAAAAAACTGTTTGAAAAAATATACATTGATGTGAAATTTTTTTGATTTAATATACATTGTTTAAAAACGCCTTTGAACTGCAACGTCTATCCCTGAGAGAAAAGTGTCCCATGAACTGTAACTGACATGCAGTGTGGATGATTTGGAAGTGGTTTGGGAGGAGCAGGTCAACGCACAGAGGACTGGAGGTCACAGGTCAGCCTTCTGTTGGACCAGAAGGTCCTGAAGAGGATGTGAGGTGTTTCCCCCGATGACTGCAGTTTGTGCAGCATCCTCTTCTCCGCCAGCATCTCCACCGGTGGTTCCCAAGACCGAGCTGGTCTGATCCGTTTTTGTCAGTCTGTTTTTAGCAGCCTCCAGACGCCACCGCCCCAGCAGCCCAATGCAGCTATGAAAAGTGTAAGCATACAGTCCTTATACTGTGCAGAAACTATTCTTACTTCAGAACGTGAGTGACGTAAGCCTCAATTTAAGTTGAAGCTTAAGTAGCTTGAGATTGTTGAAATCAATGTTATCACTCCGTCAACTGGAAATGATCTAGATGCGTTCAGCCCGACATACAGTATGTGGCATCTTTTGGAAACTGCACTAGAATTTAAAATAAAGTTTAATGTTTTGTTCCTCACTTGGGTGACATGAGCATGAGTTGTGTAATGACTAGAACACCAGCAGGCGTCTGCAGCAGATATGGTTTGTGTAAATAAATGAATAAATGCACACGAATCATCCACATCAAAGAGCCAACGTCGTCTTGCTCTCCGGTATGTTCTGACATGAGTTATCTTCTCATCCTGCAGCGTGTGATCTGTTGGCTCTTGACTCTTTCTAAGTGTCACAATACATCAGCGGCATATTTGTATCCATATTTAGATGTATTTCTGCTCATGTCTGCATTAGCTCTCCTAACCCTCTAATGTAGGAAAGTTGATGATTCGGAGATAGCTCCCCTCCTCCCACCGCACCACTTATAGCTAAAAGCATGCGCTAAAAGAAATGAGTCCACTCTGGAGGAGTTTTCAACTTGCAGCATCATCCACAGCCGGGGTGATCTTGCAATTTGGAATCTTAACTGGATGAAAGATGGTTGGACGTCCCATCCCATGCAAATTAAAGGATGTTTGAGATGAAAAATACAATTGCAACTTGTGAGGAGGTTTTTATTTGGAGCTACCATCGAGCTATTTTTCTAATCTTTGGAGGTTGATAAGGTCCCGCTGATGCCATGAAGTTTCCCCTGCTGGTAATAGACCAATACAGAAAGACGTACTTTATAGTGCTGAAGAACAAAACCATCCTAAAACAGAAGCTGTGCTGCTCTAAAGGGAGGGTTAAACAGTTTGCCACAGTTTGTCACTTTTTGCAGTGTGTGAACGTTGTTCTACTGAATAGTCAAGCACAGAAATCCACTTACCCATCAACTGGAGTTTTAATATGTAGTCAGCATCTTCAGGTACACCTCTTTCTCTCTCACACACACACCAACACACTCCCGTCTCTCTCTCTCTCTCTCTCTGTCTCTCTCTCTCTGTCTCTCTTTCTCTCTCTCTCTCTCTCTCTCTCTCTCTCTCTGTCTCTCTTCCCACCTCAGCTCAACCTCTCCAACCCTCCCTCCCTCCATCTCTACCGAGCCGTGTTTTTCTCTTTTCCTTGCTAGCTCAGCTGTCCAGCAGGGTGACTTGCTGTTTTAGCTACGGGCTTCACTTTGCCTCGTCATCCATTTTCTAGTTTTCTTCCCTTTCATATTTATTAAGCTCCCGACTGACCTCCAGCGTGGCTTTTAAGAGCGGAGGCGGCGAGGTGAGAGATCGCTGTGTGTCGACGTCATGGCGAAACCAGCTGGGAGGCGGAGAGGAAAAGAACCACAGAAGCATTGAATAAAGCAATTCATCTCACAATTGTACATTAAAACACGCATATCAATGAGTCTTCAGCTCGTGGAGCTGCTCTCTGACACACAGTGCAGGCTGTGTTGTTTCGCCCGTGCAGCAATGTCTTGTTCTTCCACAGCCAGGAGCTGAATAGCCAAGTGGAACACATGAATCGGATGGTTTGGATTTCAGATTTACTTATGGATGCATATCAATACAAAACCTTTGCTACCCTTAATGTAATGTTACAGCCCGGCTCTTGTGGCGACGATGGGAAACACACGATCGAGGATAAAGGTCATTTAGGTGAAGAAAGGTTATGAAAATCAGACAAACCATTCACCGTAAAAGTCGGGTTACAAGCCGCTCCTACATCCGGTCAGTGTCCCCGCTGCTGCTGCTAGCTCCCCGCTGCTGCTGCCGCTAGCTCCCCGCTGCTGCTGCTAGCTCCCCGCTGCTGCTGCTGCTAGCTCCCCGCTGCTGCTGCTAGCTCCCCGCTGCTGCTGCCGCTAGCTCCCCGCTCCTGCTGCTAGCTCCCCGCTGCTGCTGCTGCTAGCTCCCCGCTGCTGCTGCTAGCTCCCCGCTGCTGCTGCCGCTAGCTCCCCGCTCCTGCTGCTAGCTCCCCGCTGCTGCTGCTGCTAGCTCCCCGCTGCTGCTGCTAGCTCCCCGCTCCTGCTGCTAGCTCCCCGCTGCTGCTGCTGCTAGCTCCCCGCTGCTGCTGCTGCTAGCTCCCCGCTGCTGCTGCTAGCTCCCCGCTCCTGCTGCTAGCTCCCCGCTGCTGCTGCTAGCAGAGCTCCCCGCTGCTGCTGCTAGCTCCCTGCTCCTGCTGCTAGCTCCCAGCTCCTGCTGCTAGCTCCCTGCTCCTGCTGCTAGCTCCCACTGCTGCTGCTAGCTCCCTGCTTCTGCTGCTAGTTCCCCGCTCCTGCTGCTAGCTCCCTGCTCCTGCTGCTAGTTCCCCGCTCCTGCTGCTAGCTCCCTGCTCCTGCTGCTAGCTCCCACTGCTGCTGCTAGCTCCCAGCTCCTGTTGCTAGTTCCCCGCTCCTGCTGCTAGCTCCCTGCTCCTGCTGCTAGCTCCCACTGCTGCTGCTAGCTCCCCGCTCCTGCTGCTAGCTCCCTGCTCCTGCTGCTAGCTCCCACTGCTGCTGCTAGCTCCCCGCTCCTGCTGCTAGCTCCCCGCTGCTGCTGCTACTGGCCGCTGCTGCTGCTAGCTCCCCGCTGCTGCTGCTACTTGCCGCGTCCCCTCTGCCCAAGTCGGGTGTCGAGTTGAGTCGGTGGTAATAGCGGCTTGTAACCCGACTTTTACGGTAGTGTGCACTACGGGAGGATAGGAAGTGTGAGTGTGCTGCGTGGGGTTAATGCTGGACACATTAAGAAGTGAGTCAACTGAACTCCCAGTTTGTGTAGAGGAGGGGCCGAGAGGGCCACCTAAACGATGCATTCCAATATGTTTTTGGCATGGCCTGGGAGGGTTCAATTAATATTTGTGAGCCTGAACTACAAGTAATATTTGGCCTGATTGCGTAAGTCTGCTTTGGTAAGTAGGATTTCCCATTAAAAAAATGTTTTTCAAGCCAAAAACTAATTTCTCCCAATATGTTGTGACAGTTCTGTGTTGGGAACTTGCAGCGGCCACATGGACACATGTTCCTTCCGTTGGGGATTAGACTCGGCGGCACGCAGCAGAGACCCTTTAAAACCTTCAATGAGTTGAAAGCATTAAAAGGATCTTCAAAAGGAAACCGCCACCCAGCGTACGAGCCCACGCTGATAACCTCCAACGTACGACTCACTGCTCTGTCTAATAGCAATAACTCAGATGAAGCGTCTTCCAATTCATGCCAAGAAACACCAGCATGTCCTTGTGTCTCACACACATGTGTGTTCTTAATCTGAATTCAAACAATTTTCACGCAAAGAAAAAAACACCCTCTCACACACACACATACACACACACATACACACACACTGTCCTCGTGGGCTGCTAGGAAACGCAGAATTACATTAACACACACGCACTTTACTTATTCCTATATTCATGGTTTTTGCATTTATAATCAAGTGCCTGAGGAAGTACATGTGCAGATAAATGGCCCTTCTTTGGGAACAGCTAATAGTATGCAGAATTTATGTATTCAGACTATATTTTAATAGAGGATGCATACACGGCTCATCTTGGAGCTGTTTCATAACAGCGACCGGGTTACTGAGGGTTTGTTTATCAATCAGACCAGAGGTTCCCACTCGGTGGATCAATTCATCACCTGTGTTCGGGTACGCTTCATCGATAAAGCTTTATTTTGACAGGGTAACACTTTAAAGTTTACAACAGAGGTCACGTTATAGTGATATCCTCTGGAAGCCAGACACATGGCGTAGGAACAAAACATGTACTGCGAAGGAGAGAAGAGAAGAGAACGACTGCCAGAAAACAAGCTCCACAACGCTGAGGAGGAATTGAGATTAAGTGTAACCGGACGACTTTGTTGCCTTTTATACAAGCGCTGGAAAGGCAGAGATCAAGTATGAACTGCAATATAAAGAAAAATCCTGTAAACTATTTAATTTGGCTGCCAAAATATTTCCCCAAATGTAGATTTCTTTAGGCCTCAGATTTCTAAAGTAAAAATTGATTTCCCTTTTTAATTCTATGTCAAATCCATGAAGAGCCTTCGCTCACAGCTCATCATGAGAAGTGGACGTATCGTTATGGTGACGTCACCCGTTGGTTTCTGCTGTTGGTTTCTGTACTCCTTAAATTCAGCAATTTCGCTGTCGCCATCTTGGATTTACGGCTGTCGTTATCTTGTTGTTTGTCGCACTAAACAATCCCTGATTTATGGTCTGTTTGACTCTAAATGAACATCATTCTGTATTGAAGAAGACTTGAAACTAGAGATTGAGACATAAACTCATGTTTACAATGTTTACTGAGGGAATACATCAAGAGAAGTAGTCATTTATATAGACTTCTATACAACCAGAGGAGTCACCCCTGGTGGTCAGGAGAGAGAATGAAGCTTTAACACATGAAGCATAGACTTCTATACAACCAGAGGAGTCGCCCCCTGGTTGTCAGGAGAGAGAATGCAGCTTTAACACATGAAGCATAGACTTCTATACAACCAGAGGAGTCGCCCCCTGGCGGTCAGGAGAGAGAATGCAGCTTTAACACATGAAGCATAGACTTCTATACAACCAGAGGAGTCGCCCCCTGGCGGTCAGGAGAGAGAATGCAGCTTTAACACATGAAGCATAGACTTCTATACAACCAGAGGAGTCACCCCCTGGTGGTCAGGAGAGAGAATGCAGCTTTAACACATGAAGCATAGACTTCTATACAACCAGAGGAGTCGCCCCCTGGCGGTCAGGAGAGAGAATGCAGCTTTAACACATGAAGCATAGACTTCTATACAACCAGAGGAGTCGCCCCCTGGTGGTCAGGAGAGAGAATGCAAGTGTTAAGACACTCTTAAGACAGAACCAGAGGTCTGGATAGAACTGGACCTGCAGTGTTGCGCCCAAAGACTGTTCAAGCTACAGTTGGTGAAGGTCAGAGTTTCCAAACATTCTCCCGTCAAGTTTGTTTTATTTACCTTTTTTGCATTCAGGCCTCTTTTTCTCTCCTTACGCATCTCTGAGCCTCTCATTCAGGAAAATAGTCAGAAAACACTGAGCATGTGTTTGCCAATCTGATTTGCCACTGAGAGCACCGCTCACCGTAACATGTCGAGAGTCAGCGGGGAGCATGAAAGCAGACGCTGGCACAGGAAGTGTGTATGGAGGCAGGTGCGCTGAACACATTTGCATACGGTTCATTTATAATTTAGTGTATTAAACACATTTTTAAACACACACACGAGAACCAACACTAATTTTCCGTGCCACAGTAACACGCTACGCACACTCGCACACCGCTCACATGCAGCAAACGCTCAGCGATTACGGGCCCACACGTGCGCTGGGAAATGAATTAATTTGCGCAGGCATTAGCACTTCAGCGCTCGGCATGAACACACACTGTTTCACACGTACACGGGAAAAGCTTTCACCCAGACGCACACACACACACACACACACACACACACACACACGCACAGAGAGATATTTCACTCACAATGGGAGCCGGGGGTCTTATTAAAGCGCTCCTCCAAACCTGCACAGATAAGAAGCCGCTTTATTAAATGTCTTTCTATTCAAGGCGCTATTGATTCACCTTAGGAGGCATTTCAAAAAGTCTTTTTTTCCCTCGCCTCACACAACGCCTCGGCTCAGGCAGCTTCAGAGAGACTTTGACTCCTGATCTGTTCCTTTTATTTTATTTTTTTATATAATTGATTGTCCGGCACTTTCCTCATTTCCTCCGCCGCGACTGTCCAAGCAAAGCTTTTTGTGAAACTGTGTAAAGAGAAGAGAAGCAGAGATGTGCCGTTTAGAGCTCTCGTTTGAAATGGAATATGGTAATTTTAAATCTATATTTCGTTAAATAAATGCTCTATTACTCTGCCTGTGTCTGTGTAAATCTAATTATCACGCCTCCCTGACCCCAACTGTCTTCTCCTACGTCTGTTATCGTTGTGTCCCTTTCTGTGACATTGACTATCCCACCAAGTCAAACTTCTTCAGTGCCGTCTCAGAAGTTGATGTCTCAGAACTCTCTGCTGAACTTGATAGAATCCGGTCTCTTTACATGTGAGGACAACATGTTAAAATCCGACATTATACTCAACGCCTTCAGCCTCATGCGTGCAAACCCACCAAATTAAATTATAAAATAGCTATAACTTGTGTTTTTTTCCTCGTTTGGCATGTCGTCTTTGTCTCTCCTTTTTCCCCCACGTTCCCATTCTCCACTTGTTAACAGAGAGGAGAGGCGTAGCAGCCTCTTGCGGAAAACGTAAAAAAAAAAGAGTTGCATGGGTTCATACTCCTGTGCTGTGTTTGTCTCACTCATCCCTACGCTCTCACTCTTTATGCCAGCGGTGGGCCGTCAGGGCCTGCTAAGCCTTCTCTGCTGGCCTACACAGAATCACAAAGTTTTAGCTAATTTAATTTGTTTTCACAAATACACTACATGTATTATAATAAGTTGTCCCTATTAGCTTATTTTCTCATTGCACAGTTCCTGTCTTCCTCTGTTGCTCTGCTTCCAGCCTGCAGCACTGCTTCTAGTTCAATTCAATTCAGTTTATTTAATATAGCCCAACATCACATATACAAATTATCCTCAGGGCTTTACAATCTGTCCCGGGACCTCACATCGGATCAGGAAAAACTCCACAAATAAAGATAGTAAAAACCCTTTCACAGGGAAAAAAAGGGGAAGAAACCTGAGGGAGAGCAACAGAGGAGGATCCTCTATCAGGATGGACAGAATGAATAACGTAACAGAGTTACAGCACATTACATGAATATGACAGAAATTATTCATATAATGAGTAGCAGGCATGGACCACTAGTGCAGCTTGTTTTAGGGAGAGCTCTCATCCAATCAGATTTCACCTAAATGTCTCTATGGAAGTAGAGCGACCCGAGGCCTTCTAGCTTTGCAGATTAAAGTACATGGGGACGTTATCGTTGATAGTCATAGTCTTCATCCAATCAGATCTTTAGTTTGACATAATGGGCGTATTCTTTGACGAGCCCTGGAAGTACATCAGCATTAACATGCGCTGTGATTGGTCAGTGGGCCAGCGTGACTTTAGTCAACAGAAAGCTAGCTAGCTGCTAGCAGAACGCAGTAGCAGTCCGAGGAGTTCAGGCTGAAACATAAGAGAAGTTATGACATGTTTAGTGTTTTGCTTGGTTTTGGGTTTAGGCAAAAAACAAACATGTGGTTGGGTTTAGGAAATTGTCACAAATGTTACATTTAGGGAACAAAACTAGAACAAAACATTGAGACACACAGTGTGGAGCACCAGTGGTTGAAAGTCCTGTGTTTGCTGGACCCTCCATCTTCCCTCCCACACACCTTATCTTTGTCGTCACTAGCTCTGCATACTCTCCATTGGCATTGTTTTCATCCATTGTGAAAACCATGAAAACCAATAGACTGTGTTTCATTGTTATTTCACGAGCGGCCGTGATACTGGTCTGTTATACCACGCCAGTTGCTCTGAGCTTCTAAAAATGATGCCGATGGGTTCCACTGGAGTTAGCAGAAAGCCCGGTGCATCTAAAGGGTGCTTCTAGCATGGGCATCAGACGTTAAAGGGTGCTTCTCGCATGGGCATCAGACGCTAAAGGGTGCTTCTAGCATGGGCATCAGACGCTAAAGGGTGCTTCTCGCATGGGCATCAGACGCTAAAGGGTGCTTCTAGCATGGGCATCAGACGCTAAAGGGTGCTTCTCGCATGGGCATCAGACGCTAAAGGGTGCTTCTAGCATGGGCATCAGACGATAAAGGGTGCTTCTAGCATGGGCATCAGACGATAAAGGGTGCTTCTAGCATGGGCATGAGACGCTAAAGGGTGCTTCTAGCATCGGCTTCAGACGCAGAGGTGCCATGACCCAGCGACGGTAGTTGAGTCCGGAGTGAGAACGGGTTGCTTCTACCTGTATCTGCGTGGCTTTCCCCGCAATCGGAGAGTCTCTCTGATATCCGCTACCAGGGAGGCATTGGTACCTTACTGGATCTCATCAAAAAACTTTTTCCAGTTGGTTCTGCATCAACTTGTGTTACTGTCTGCCTGCAGTGAAGAACCCACATGGGCTCCCCAAGACTTTGATCACAAGAAGAAGAAGGAAGGAGGAAGAAGAAGCAGTGAGTGGGCCACTGGTGACGAACTGAAGGAAACAGAGAGCTGAGAGACCTGGAGACTCCAGGTGCTCTTCAACCCAGAGAGAGTTATGAAGCCATTAACATGTGGGGGTTCATGGAGCGTTTCCGTGTTACATTACAGGAATCAACCTGTAAAATCACAATCATTAAATTACTCCTTTGACTGTTTTCTTGTGTCTTTTCCGGCTTGTCTTTAAGGTCAAGTGGACTCCCCGGTGTAAAACAAAGATACCCATCTTCGAGATTATCTACCTTCCTGTCTTGTTATTCCTAGTGACAGCAGCATTGAGTGGGACACTAATTGTGTCTCGTTGGGATATGTGGGAGGATTGAGAGAGAGAGAGAGAGAGAGAGAGAGAGAGGGAGGGGGGAGGGGGGAGGGGATGTGACAGGTGACTCAGTTTTTCAAAGCTATAAAGTTAATCGTGCTTTCTGAATGTTAACATGAACAGCACTGTAAGTCACATCTTTCTAACCCTTTCTCACTGTATTTCAAAAGGTGCCTTTTAGTAAATGTCTCCGCTACACTGCTCACACAGAACGTTTCACCATGTTCGGTTTGTACCTACATCAACATTCATTCCTTATATTTCGCACGAACATTAACCTTTTATAGAAGCTCAACTTCCGCCCTAAAAGGCACAACCAGGTAAACTACTATTTTTTTCCCTGTGGTTTGGTACATTTTGTATTAAAATCAACAAAATCAACAAAATAAAATGCCTGCATTGCTGCAGAAGCTCCATTGGACTCACCATCTGTGTCGCAGCACCAGTTAATAATCACACTCCACAAAAATAACTTGTGATACTTGAACTCTTCTGGCAGTTTGAGACAATCCTCTTGCTTCCAGCAGAGAACACTGCTAATAAAAAGTGCCTCCACACTGAAAGAGGTCTCTCAGGGTCCGTTATAAACCAACAGATATGAAGATGATCAGCAGCTCAGATATCTCTGCTCTGCAAGCATCCTCCTCACGCAAAAGGAGACATTTCCACTTTTCATGTGGATGTCCATTCAGTGTTGATGTTAAAAGTGGTCGATTGAAACTCCTCAATGCGTCTTGTGTTGGCCCAGAAAATTGAAAAATCTGTTGTTCTTCTGCATCCTGCAACATCATTTGACTTAACAGTTGTTGGAGGTAAGGAAGAAGTAAAATGTTCTTCTACTTCCTTCTTTTCTTGTATGTCTCTCATTAGCCTCCATGGGGATGTGCATGCTATAGATGCTGCTTAGAAATTTAACTTGTTGCAATCAACCTGTTGTAAGTTCCAAATAAAGACATTTTTATTAAAAAAGAAAAAAAGAAACACAGATCTTGCTTCTCTTTGTTTGTATTGCGGACTTGTTACGTTTCCAACAGAAAAATGCCATCCCAAAAGATGGGATGAAATGGAAGAGGACACATTTGATATTATGTTTTGAAGAAATGACCGCGGGACGCTGTAGAACCTGAGCTGCCCGGAGCTAGCGGAACAACTCATTTGCTCAGATTGCGCTCCGATGCCAACAAACATTTTACAATTCTGCTGCAATGAATGTCAGGGTGGGCAGTATTTGTTTGAAGTTGATATAGAAAAAAATAAAAATGTGTTTTTATGTATTTTTAGAAAAAACGTTTTTGCTGACAATGTGGGTGAGGTGGGAAAAAACTCATTTCAAAAGATAATATAGAAGTAAAATGACAATTGAGGCAAACTAAAACATCTCTGGGTCCAACTTGTCCTCCCTCCTCCTTCAGCGGACCCCTCTGCATTTCTTCCTTGTAGGACGACACTGTGGCTTCCTGTTATATGTTCTCTCATCTGCATCTCTCATCTCTCATCGTGACTTCATGCCATGTCCACACTGCAATGCCTCAATACACTGTGCAATACTGCTATCGTATTTTTGTGGCTTATTTTGTTTACCTTTAGTTTATTGTAATGTTGTGTGTAACTCTGTTTTCTGTGCATATGACCATAAAAATATCTTGAATCTTGAATCATGGCTTGGAGACGACTTCCATCACGACACGCTACATCCTGGAACTCTGGGGTCACCCGTAATATTGAGCGCCTCTGAAATATGCAACCTAAAAATAGCATTGCAGACTTTGCGTCTTATTGCTGACGATCGGTGACTCGTCCTCAAAGAGGTGGGCAGCGGCACGCCGGCGTCCCTGGGACCCAGAAAGCAGTTAGCCGTCCGCTGGGATGGAGCTTCAGCATCCTTTCATCGGCTTCTTTTTCTTTTTCTCTCCACGCGTTAAAAGATGCTGCTGGAACAAGTGGTCTGAAACTGATGACCCCATATTCCCCCAGTATTGTGTGACCCTTTAGTGATCCGCAGTTCAGTCTGCAGAACAAATGTATTATTATGAGGTCGGCTGCGTTGTAGAGAGTTACTCTAAGCACTTTGACGAGAGGAGAGAGCACATTCCCCGAGATATTCCTCAATCATCCAATATTGTCTGAGCCTCAATAGCAAAAAGTACATTTTTATCAACGTGAGCAACTTTAAAGGGGACATATCAAACTCATATCCAGGTTCTCACTTTGGGGCTTCTACTTCAACATGTGTCCACGCTGAGTGGGAAGCCATCTTGTTTTACCGCACATAGACTCGTGTTGTCAGATTTCTCGTGTTGGCTCTGTGATGGACGTCCAGTGATGGACGTGAAAGAGCAACAGATTCACGAGGGCGTTTGCAAACGGTGACTCCTGTCGAGTCTTCCGAGGAACCCGATTGCAACCGGAGTCCTGCGCTGCAGGCCTTCAGACACCTGGACACATGAGGGCAGGTAAGCGGGTCGGGTCGCTGCATTGCTTTGAGACGTCTCCACGTTTTGATACATTCTGATTCTGAAACCTGTCTGTATTTAAATCCATTGCAAACAACATCAACTGAAGCCAGACTAAATCTGCGTTTGCTTTAACAGGAGGAACTTTTTCCAGCCTACGGGGTTGTTTGGTGCTAAATAAAAAACAGATTTTGGGTAAAGCATCGCTTTAAGGCCTGCCCTTCAAACGGCAGACGTATGGTACGGACATACAGACACTCACTAAGCTCCCGGATGAGTTTACGCTTTGAAGCACTCCATGCTTCTCCCACTTGTTCACCCTGGTTGCTAAGCAGGGCTCTCTCAGCTCCCACAACAACTCTTCTAAAAGGCTTTCACTCTTCCTCCGATAGCGTTTCTCTGCCAAACATCCCTCCATCCGACATCAAACCCACTGCTCTGTAGTCCAAACCTGTTTGTTTTTTCCTCCACCTCGCCGTCCTCTGGTCGTCATCATCCTCCATCTTCTGTCTTGTATTTGTTTTTTCTTTTCACCACTCTCTATTTCCTCTCTTTCTCTCTTATTTTGTAATCCCTTTGGTATTTTGTCTCATTCCTTCTCCTTCTCCATCCACACTTCTCTCTCAAGCCAATGACCGCATCCTTAAGTCTTACAGACTAATTTCCACGGCTTTGTGTGAACATACGGGTGCAGGTTTGGCGCCTTGTTACGACATCACAGAACACTCTAAGAACACTCTGTGTCGGCGTGACAGCTTTCTGACACATCGGCAGTGAGATCTCTTGTTAGCATTCATTAGCCGTGTTCCAACAAGACATCGGGGACCAACACCGATTCTCATTAGGAACCAAATTGGCTTGCTTGTAATTTCATCATCTCCACTCTCAGGCGTCCTGGTGCAGGTTTAACCTTGCAGCGCCAAAACATTTACCGCTCCGCTATGCATACAGATTGGACCGCCAGGGTCGGCCGTATATGACGAGGCACTAATAAAGGGGTGTGTCACTCAATATTAACTTTTGATTATGACAATGGAAGTTTTTGAAAGATGAAATAACCAACTCGTTCTCACTCCCTACTCTCACTTCCCCTCGCCGGATCCTTTCATCGGCACAAAAACAGCAGAACGTCTGTTCTTCGTCAACTGACCACAAGCAATTTGCTCAATTTTCTTTGAATCTGGGTGGATTGAATGAAATGTTGTTGTTGATGGAAGCTTGTTGTCTTGAATGTTTTTGCAAGACGTCCCCCGTCCAGAAAGTGACGAATCCAGTGACGGTTATCTTATCTCGGACCAATCGGTGGCCTTCAGCCTTTTAACTTCCGCCTCCAGTATCGGCTCAGCTGGCCGAGGTGGTGCCAACAAACAAAGGTACCAGGTACTATCCAGGACTTTGACCAAAAGAAGAACCAAGTGGAGTCCCACTGTACCAGGAAGTGGAAATGCAGCATCAGTCTAAAGGGCTGCCGTTCTCTCTGCTACGTGTTGCTATCGCCATGCTATGCTATGCTACAGGCTGTAAAGAATCCCTGCTGTGACAGGAAGACAGTGACTGCGCATGGAAATAAATAATGTTTTAGATATGCATAGTTCATCCTGTTCACGTGAACCTTTGCTGCACTATCTCCCTGCTGTCATTAATAAAGCATTTACTGTAACACAACAACTGCTCCTCTCATTGACTCAGCAGTATAGTGGAAACACATTCATGTAGAAGCCACAGCTGACCTGTTTAATATGAAGTAAGCTGAGCATGTGCATGGCTTTCTCCTAATTGGAGCACAGTTTCACCAAGATGGGACATAATTAGGCTTACAGCCGAACCGGATTCAGGGTGTAATAAGGCTGAGGATGGGAGGGCTCTGCAGCGTAACCGTGGCATTAGATGTTAACGGAGAGGAGAGAAGAGGAAAGAAAGGAAAGATAACGAGTCGGGGAAATACTGGATCTCTCTCAGCACAGGAGATCTCTCTGTGACTAATTCTCTCCTGATCGCTCCTTCTCCCACTCAATTAGAAAAGACCTGTTCGCTCCCACTCTCGCTGACACACACCCACACCGCTACCACACACACACACATGCACACACACACTCGCAAAACACCGCATACACCCACGCTCACAATCCCTCTTACACACACACACATGGGCTCGCGCATACTCACACAAGCAAAAGAAAATAATCGCCTGGAGTGTTTGCAACCCACACTGTTTCCTATGTGTGGAAACAAACCTACACACACACACACACACACACACACACACACACACACACACACACACACACACACAGTGATCTGAGACAGAGGAAAAATTATATTTTGTCTTTTGATCCAAAGCTGTTTGATTTTCTCCGCCTCGCTTGCACAGCCACTTAGCAGCTGTGCGTTGTGTAACCGGTCGGTGGCGTTTCTGTGCTCACAGCGTTGGACTCGCGTTCCTAGAAACCTTTTGTGTACATTATGCTCCCCAACCACCGGGGCCTCTGACCCCTACCTGGAGGAGACGCTGACCCAGGGGCCCGCACTGACAGATCCCGGACGACGCCCCACGCTGCACACAGAGATTAGCGGGAGAAAGGCAGCGATGACGTGCAGTGAGTAACGTGGCTACAGGCCAGACTCTGTTCAAGGTCTTATTCATTTTAATCTGTTCATACGCACCTTTGCTACCCTGCAACGAAGCACCGCGGCTCACAATGAAGCACTTAGAGATGTGTTTCCTCTTCTAACGAGCAACAGTGGGTAACTTGTTCTGCAGAGGGAGGCAAGTCGAGGTCCCTGCGGTGATCCTTGGCGCTTTAACGAATGCCTCTAAGCATCTACATGAACCGGGAAAAAACAAATTTAAAACCAATAAGATGCTTGCCTGCTACTGTAAGGACCCTGAAAACCAGGTTTCACATCTAAAGTGTTTCTGCACAACATTAAACATTCTCGACTAATTAAATAACGACACAATTTAAGTTAGAATATTCTGTATTGTTAATTAAAACTCATCTAACCTGCTTGAGCAGAACTGAGTGGATTTGGTTTGAGGTTGATTGCAACAGCGTCATGAGATCCAGATGTTGCTGGATTCTGATTGGTGCACAGAAGTGTGTGCAGCCCGTATGCGATCAGGTGGAAGCGGATCGCTAGCAGGAGAACGACAACTGAGAAATTAGGTTTTTCAGCGCCCGTTAACAGAATTATGTTAAATGAGCAAAAAATTGTTAGAACATTTATCTTTATCAAAACAAAATCAGGTTCCTGGGAGCTTTATAGGCCCGAGGTTACAAGATGAACATTGGCTTCGGGATATGTATTTACAGCATCAATGGGAGAGTTAAAGAGAGTTAAAGAGACACCATTAATCTTTATGTTTCCATTGTTTCATAGTGTGATGATAACAATGTAAAAGCTAACTTACTTCGCCATTAAACGCCCCTTTGCTGAGTTCAATGCACTCAGGTTTTGCCTTTCTTTGGTCTGGTGTGAGCAAACTGGTTGTACATATTGCTGTAATGCACATTGCTCACAGCTCATCCTGACATTTGTTTTTGCCCTTTTGAAATAAAAAATGAACTGACAGAATACACAATAACTTGCATTGTGCAATGTGGTCTGGCGATGCACTTTAAAACAGTAACTACCGGTCATATTTGAGGAAAGTTTGGGCGGAAATGTATATTAAATAAAAAATGACAATCGAAACCAAACATGGCCAACGTTCACTGTGATGGATTACTTTATCTCAACCAAGTGTTGTTTTTTAATGTCGTCAAACCAAAGAAGGAAAATGAACAACAAACGAGGTATACAATAGTTGTGTGTGTTTACTTTACAATGAACCCAGGGAGAGAACTTAGCGACATATACTTACCGTAAAAGTTGGGTTACACGCCGCTACTACCTTTGGTCAGTGTCCCCGTTTGCTCCCCGCTGTAGCCAGCTGGCGCTCATGCTAGTTCACCGTTAACTTCCGCTAGCTCTCCGCTAAGTTCCGGTAGCGTTCCGCTAGCTCCCCGACAACCACCGAAGGTAGGGACCAGCCCCGGCTCAACACCCGACTTGGGCAGAGGGGACGCGGACAGTAGCAGCAGCAGAGGGGAGCTAGCAGGAGCGGGGAGCTAGCATCAGTGCTAGCATCAGTGCTAGCAGCAGCGCTAACTAGCTCTGCTCCTAGCTTGCTACAGCGGGACACTGACCGGAGGTAGGAGCGGCTTGTAACCCGACTTTTACGGAACACATATAGCCTAAAATTAGACAAACATTTTGACAGTGAGGTATAGTCTGACATATAATCAGACCCATCTGTGATGGATTTTGATTCAAGAAATATTACTATTACTCACGATTGCTCTCCTTAACTGTCTGAGGCTCCACCTTCTCCTACATCCTCTTCCTTCCACGCTCACTGGCTCTCCTTCCTTCCCACTCTCATTTCCCTCTGTCTCGACCTCCTCTTCTAAACGAAGCTGTTTATGTAACACCAGCATTGTGCAGACGCTTTACCACATTCACATAAAACACTATCACACATCCGGCAGAACACACGTGTGGTCTTAGCTCCATAAATAACAACAAAAACATTATCAGGCAGAGAGAGCGCAACGTTAAGGAGGTGTGTGTGTGTGTGTGTGTGTGTGTGTGTGTGTGTGTGTGTGTGTGTGTGTGTGTGTGTGTGTGTGTGTGTGTTAATCGTACTGTCTGATGCATCCTTTTATCTCCAGAGTACTTGTAGTAAATGAACAGACTTAAGGCGCTACAGAAGAGGAAACAGAGCCTGCGGCAGCAGGTGTTCCACCGCCTTGAACATTGAACTGAAACATTAAGAAGATGAGGCGAACAGCCAGAGAACTGTGACTCAACATTAATGGAATTACTCATGGGAAGTACACACAATTAACAATAAAATGAACGAATTAAGAAACTGGGCAACAGTATTTGTTCCTGTAATCCACATAAATTAACCCTTTGCATTTATACTGTAGCAACCCTGGGTCAGGAAAGCTACGAGACCTAGATGGCTTATAGGGTGTTTATTAAGAGAACATAGAACAGGCTACTGTTGGCCGTAGCCTACGCCAAAACAACAGCAAAAACCCCGTGAAAGCCTCTCAACCAGCTTCACAGCTACCAGCTCATGAGCTCACTTACATCCTGAACATAACATTTATAACACAACATTTCCCTCAGTCTGTTGCATTACAATTCCATTTTCATTTTATGAAACTTCTCACAGGAAACGTGTTACAACTTTATATGAAAAGGGTTTATATCACAATGGGTAATTATCACTTATGAAATGTTAGACTAAACTAAAACTAAACTGTTGTGTGTTGCCACCAGTGGCATATATATATATATATATATATATATATATATATATATATATATATATATATATATATATATATATATATATATATATATATATATATATACATATATACATATACATATATATATATATATATATATATATATATATATATATATATATATAAAATACATCTCTTATATAGAAAAACATATATCATTGCAATAATCCAAATGAAAAAACTATATATATAAAATGTATTCATGCAATTGTATTCATATCATGGTGATGATCCCAAAATGAGATAATACACTACATCTTTGGCAGCACATCATACGGGACATCTGAAAAAAAACAGTGACAATACAAAGTGAGAGAGAGGGAGAGAGAGAGATAGAGAGAGAGAGAGATGTTTGGTATGTAAACATGGCCGTGATGATGATGACGATGACGATGATGTGTGAATGTAATTCAGAGTTTGTCCCTCAGTATTTACCTCTTGGTGAATAGAGATTCTTCCCTATGGGCACGGAGCTGGAGATGGGTTTTGGGGTCCGGGCCCCTGCGTATTCATCGCTCATCATTAGCCGCCGCCGCACAGACACACAGCACTCATGAGAAATCCACAATGGGGAAAATCTATGGTCCTGCGGAGGCCAATTTGTCCAGGAAGGATGGTTGGATATGTGCACCAAATGTGATGTCATTTTGAATCCGTCGGTTGGCGTCGCAGCTCAAGTTGTCAATGACCTCAATTCATCAGCGAGGCGCACACATGCACTCAAACGAAATGAAAATGTGAGGAGCGAGGGAAAGAGCGTAACTTCACTTGGGCTGGTGCTCATCGGTATAATGTGTGTTTACATGAGCGCTGGCTGCCACTCTGGAGGCGTGTCATTGGCTAAGGCACTGACCGAACCAGCCGTGGCAGAAGCAGAACCCAGACTCTGTCTGTTGTGTAATGTGTCTGGAGCAAAGAAACCCAGCAGCTGCCCGGCCAGAAAGTCTTCTTCCAGCGCATCATCTGCCATCACCGTGCAGCGGAGATGTGGACCGGGCTGCTTTCATGGACCTCACACCGTATGGAATGGGATATGTTGGTCGTTCAGGCAGGTGTGGAAGTCATGTTGTAGTCGCATGTTCCATGCACCATCCAATCAGGTGTATCTAATGTGTCACATGACACTTATAGTTCACCTTAAAGTACTGTTATCTGTGTGTCTGTGCACTTCATTTTGATTTCATATTCTACTGTAGATTTAATTGTCAATTTAAACATGTTCCCATTTCTTGCACTGTGTTTATTGTTTAATGTTATGCACCACCCGCCAGGACAAATGCCTTGTTTGTGAAAACATAAGGCAGTAAATGGTTCTGATTCTGATCTACATCTATCTGTGTGTAGACCAGCCAATGGATGGCTCTTTCCCAGGGAGAGGAACTGGTCTATAAAGCATTATCTCTCCATTTAAAAGGATTTTGAACAAAGTGCTACAATCAAAAGGGAAACGTCTTTACCAGTATGTGTTAACTGCTTCCTTTAATCCACCGGGAGGAACACTGCAGTAGTGATGATCTTTCCATATGAACCTTTATTATTTTTCCAGACTGTATTCTGATTCAGCCCCTGAGGCCTGATATTTTAGATCCTTTATGTACACTAAACCATGAACACCTTCTTATTTTCGTTCTGTCATGTTTTCTCATCAGATGGTCATACAAAGGACTTATGTAACTGAAATTGTTATGAGTCAGAATATTGTAGCCATTAAAGTTGCGGGGCCCAAATCTCAGCACCAGGTCAATGTAACCAGATGATATATACGTATAAACACACGTTTACCGTTTCATTTGGTCCGTGTACGCTGAGCTCTGCACCCTGCTGCTGCCCACTATCACAAAGGTAGAACTTTATTATCCCCGAAAGAAGTATAGAATAAAGTACATGTATTCATAAGTATTAAGATTAAAAGAAGTATTACTCACACCAGTGCAAAAAAGAATAGCAGCAAGATAAGAATTAAATACAGTAAAACATTCAACTAAAATATAAAAATATGAATTACAACAACAAAAGATCAAAAACACGAGTAAAACTATAAAGTTGTATGTACATTTTGGTTTCTTTTCATGTGTCCATGTTCATCTGTGAGCTCGGGGACCGTCGGTGTCAAGCTCTCTCAGAATACGCTCCAGAGCAGAACCCTGGACGTGTGTCCTGAGTGATCGGGTCAAGGCAACACGTCCAGTAGGTGTGAGGTTCCAGACCCCGAGGCTGAAGACTACTGGGCCGCTGGTCATTTGCTACCAGGAAGTGAGATACTGATATGACTTTGCAAAAGTAGGTAGTTTGGCATTATGATCCAACATTGGTTACCAAGTCTAAAACTTAACTGACGTAAGAAACTTACTGGTTACAAAACATACTTATTCTTACCAAAACCATCATGTTTTCCTAGACCTAACCAAGTAGTTTGGTTTGGAGAGACTCTGGCTCAGGAAGAAGACTCTGGTTCAAGAAGAGACTCTGGTTCAGGAAGAGACTCTGGCTCAGGGAGAGACTCTGGTTTAGGAAGAAGACTCTGGTTCAGGAAGAAGACTCTGGTTCAGGGAGAGACTCTGGTTTAGGAAGAAGACTCTGGTTCAGGAAGAAGACTCTGGTTCAGGGAGAGACTCTGGTTCAGGGAGAGACTCTGGTTTAGGAAGAAGACTCTGGTTCAGGAAGAAGACTCTGGTTCAGGGAGAGACTCTGGTTCAGGATGAGACTCTGGTTCAGGAAGAAGACTCTGGTTCAGGAAGAAGACTCTGGTTCAGGAAACAGACTCTGGTTCAGGATAAGACTCTGGTTCAGGAAATAGACTCTGGTTCAGGAAGAAGACTCTGGTTCAGGAGGAAGACTCTGGTTCAGGAAGAAGACTCTGGTTCAGGAAGAAGACTCTGGTTCAGGAAGAAGACTCTGGTTCAGGAAGAAGACTCTGGTTCAGGAAATAGACTCTGGTTCAGGATGAGACTCTGGTTCAGGAAATAGACTCTGGTTCAGGAAGAAGACACCGGTTCAGGAAGAAGACTCTGGTTCAGGAAGAAGACTCTGGTTCAGAAAATAGACTCTGGTTCAGGAAGAAGACTCTGGTTCAGGAAATAGACTCTGGTTCAGGAAGAAGACTCTGGTTCAGGAAGAGACTCTGGTTCAGGAAATAGACTCTGGTTCAGGAAGAAGACACCGGTTCAGGAAGAAGACTCTGGTTCAGGAAATAGACTCTGGTTCAGGAAGAAGACTCTGGTTCAGGAAGAGACTCTGGTTCAGGAAGAAGACACCGGTTCAGGAAGAAGACTCTGGTTCAGGAAATAGACTCTGGTTCAGGAAGAAGACTCTGGTTCAGGATGAGACTCCGGTTCAGGAAGAAGACTCTGGTTCAGGAAATAGACTCTGCTTCAGGAAATAGACTCCGGATCAGGAAGAAGACTCTGGTTCAGGAAACAGTCTCTGGTTCAGGAAATAGACTCTGGTTCAGGAAGAAGACACATTGTTCAGGAAGAAGACTCTGGTTCAGGAAGAAGACTCTGGTTCAGGAAGAAGACTCTAGTTCAGGAAATAGACTCTGGTTCAGGAAATAGACTCTGGTTCAGGAAGAAGACACCGGTTCAGGAAGAAGACTCTGGTTCAGGAAATAGACTCTGGTTCAGGAAGAAGACTCTGGTTCAGGAAGAAGACTCTGGTTCAGGAAATAGACTCTGGTTCAGGAAGAAGACTCTGGTTCAGGAAGAAGACTCTGGTTCAGGAAGAGACTCTGGTTCAGGAAACAGACTCTGGTTCAGGAAGAAGACTCTGGTTCAGGAAGAAGACTCTGGTTCAGGAAGAAGACTCTGGTTCAGGAAGAGACTCTGGTTCAGGAAACAGACTCTGGTTCAGGAAGAAGACTCTGGTTCAGGAAGAAGACTCTGGTTCAGGAAGAATACTCTGGTTCAGGAAACAGACTCTGGTTCAGGATGAGACTCTGGTTCAGGAAATAGACTCTGGTTCAGGAAGAAGACACCGGTTCAGGAAGAAGACTCTGGTTCAGGAAGAAGACTCTGGTTCAGGAAATAGACTCTGGTTCAGGAAGAAGACTCTGGTTCAGGAAGAGACTCTGGTTCAGGAAATAGACTCTGGTTCAGGAAGAAGACACCGGTTCAGGAAGAAGACTCTGGTTCAGGAAATAGACTCTGGTTCAGGAAGAAGACTCTGGTTCAGGAAGAAGACTCTGGTTCAGGAAGAAGACTCTGGTTCAGGAAATAGACTCTGGTTCAGGAAATAGACTCTGGTTCAGGAAGAAGACACCGGTTCAGGAAGAAGACTCTGGTTCAGGAAATAGACTCTGGTTCAGGAAGAAGACTCCGGTTCAGGAAGAAGACTCTGGTTCAGGAAATAGACTCTGGTTCAGGAAGAAGACTCTGGTTCAGGAAGAAGACTCTGGTTCAGGACGAAGACTCTGGTTCAGGAAGAGACTCTGGTTCAGGAAATAGACTCTGGTTCAGGAAGAAGACACCGGTTCAGGAAGAAGACTCTGGTTCAGGAAATAGACTCTGGTTCAGGAAGAAGACTCTGGTTCAGAAAGAAGACTCTGGTTCAGGAAGAAGACTCTGGTTCAGGAAGAAGACTCTGGTTCAGGAAGAAGACTCTGGTTCAGGAAGAGACTCTGGTTCAGGAAACAGACTCTGGTTCAGGGAGAGGATTCCAGTTCAAGAACAATAAAGTAGAGAAAAAACAATCTTGGATATTATTATAATGAATGCAGTGATACATGTTACAGTAGTCTAAGATTTGCTTTTGAATAACACATATTTTGATTATTACTGTCATAACAATGATGGTACTGGGACTCCAGCAACTAACTTCCTAATTGCTGCCGGCCAATGTTTGTGCATATCACAGAGTTCTTGTTGCAGTGCAGGTCTGACTTGATCCAGCTGCTGCCAGTTGTTGCCCATTTCAATTAGTTTTATGGTGGATTCAGGACCTTCAACATGATTGGAAATGTCAGAGGAAAAAGACTATTTATGAAGACCTTCATGAAAACTGCGGGCAAAAAGGAAAAGTAGCCGCCTGCGCCATGAGTGAGAGTATTATTTCATAATCACGTTCATCCAGGTTGCGCTGTAAAAGCACAGCTCAGCTGGAGTTCACCAGAAGTTCACTCACCTCCAACACTTCAGTCTTCGGTCCTCGTTGCCCACATTTCTCCACCCACCATCGCACCCAAATTTGGCCTTTTTTCATATTCGTCTTCGCAATTTCCATGAAAAACGGCAGCACACACACGAGAAAAGGCAATGCGGTGACTCGATGTTTCTGTTCTGGCACACTGATATGTGAGAGTAAGAACATGTGTGTGAATAGAGACAGACACAAAAGGTCTGTGAGAGAGAGTGTGTGTGTGGACCTGTTTGGTCTTTTGAAAATGGACTTTTGAAATCAAAGATCTTCTCTTCCTACTCTTTGTACTTCCCTTCCAGGCGATACAAAGTAGTGATTGATATATTGAACTAGCCATTGAACTTCCATCTCTCTCTATCTCCCCCTTTTCTCCTCCCTTAATCTACCATTTACCCTCAGTCGATCTCTCTCTCCTATTGCCTCTGCCCTCTCCTCCTCCCTCCACCTCCTCCATCACCCTCTTCCCAGAGTCCCTCTGCTCCCCAAATCTCCCTCCATCCATCCATCCATCCCTCTCATCTTTCTCTTTATCCCTCTCAAAAGGGAAATTTCATGGAGAATTTGGCAGGCACTCCAAAGATAGAGAGTGGGCTGAGAGAGGGCGAGAGAGAGAGAGCAGAACAGAGGGAGAGCATTAGAGGGAGTAAAAGAGAGGTAAAGAGGAGAGGAGAGCCGGAACAAACAAAAAAATCAAATTTTTGGATGGCTGTTTGTGTTTGCTGTGAATAATTCATGATCTCCCTTCTTGTTCATGTTCTTGCGCATCGACATGTTTATTTAATGCCGACGTCCATCAAATATGTAGAAATAAAAAAAAGACACAAAAAGACATTGTTTCCAAATGACCGTGACAAGATGTAAATGATCGCTGCTGAGAATACAGGGACTCCCCTCCTGTCACAATTGTTTTTCAGCCTGAAAAACAACATCAAATCAGTGTCACACATCGCTAATGCCTGCGGGAGCCGCCTGCAGGAGCCGTCTGCAAGAGCCGTCTGCAAGAGCTGTCTGCGGGAGCCATCTGCAAGAGCCGTCTGCGGGAGCCGTCTGCGTGAGCCGTTTGCGGGAGCCATCTGCAAGAGCCGTCTGCAAGAGCCGTCTGCGGGAGCCGTCTGCGGGAGCCGTCTGCGGGAGCCGTCTGCCGGAGCCGTCTGCGGGAGCCATCGGCAAGAGCCATCTGCAAGAGCCGTCTGCAAGAGTCGTCTGCAAGAGCCGTCTGCGGGAGCCGTCTGCGTGAGCCGTCTGCAGGAGCCGTCTGCGGGAGCCATCTGCAAGAGCCATCTGCAAGAGCCGTCTGCAAGAGCCGTATGCGGGAGCCATTTGCAGGAGCCATCTGCGGGAGCCGTCTGCGGGAGCCGTCTGCAGGAGCCGCCTGCAGGGGCCGTCTGCATGATCCGCCTGCAGGAGCCGCCTGCAGGAACCGCCTGCAGGGGCCGCCTGCAGGGGGGCTTGCAGCGCGGAGGTCAGAGGTCACGGTTAGTGACGTCTGACGTAGTCTGAAGTAGTGGTGTGCTGTCAGTTCTTATATTAAAAGACCTGTCAGTCATTTCATAACAGGTTCCAGCATTGTTGTTCTGAACTCCTCTCACCTCATTCCTTCCTTCACTGTATGGAAATATGAAAAGCCTGGGAAAAAAATGCTGACGTTGCATGAAGCAGCACGTGTGTAGTGTTTCTTAAAGCATTTGAGGATTGTCAATTTAGAGTCGCAGTAGCCGTGTTTCTTTACACATTAGTGCATTTTGAAGAATCGCATGAGAAAATCTGTGTTGAAGAGGCCAAATCCCATAAAACAAGGGATTCATGTCGCATTCATCGATCGCAGAAAAACAGTTTTTGCACCATCACGCGAGATGTCCACAAATGTAGTGTTACCATCTAGACGAGGCGTCATCAAGCCAAACTACCATCACTAACTCACCGTTGTTGTTGTGTCTCTTTCACCTCATAATCAGGACCATTTGTAGTGATTTGTGTTTCGCCCAAGAAGAATGTTAGATATTGCTTAACAGTCAAGAAGAAATATTTCAGCATCAAACCTCATCTCTTTACTCGGCAAGAGTTTTTTTTTATATCCCTTCTTTTTTTTGACGCCGATTGTGGTTTCTTGCAGAGAGTGGGTGATGGGATGGTGACTACGGTCGCTTGCCAAGAGCCTGAGCCAGCTTTGTGTTTCCTGTGCCACTAATCTGGGGCCGGTCCTTTAACGTGATGGAGAAGCGCTCGGGCCGCTCTACTTCCTGGTCCTCTCATATAGGACTGGGGGTAGACTGGAAGCTAGTGACTGGCTTTTGTCTCTCGAAGTACAATTGGTTTTACGAGACCTGATGGGTCTTTGCTATATTTGAAAAATGAAACCATGAATGTCCTTTTGAACTCCAGTTGAACCCCAGCATGTTTTCTCAAAGATTGCAAATGGTTTGCATACCCATACTATGTACAGAATACCTTCTCAACCTCAAGGGCTATTTGAATAATATACAGAACACACTTGTGAGACTAGTTGAGAGGTTCATATAGCAGTATATGTGTTACTGGTGTATTGGTTGATGAGATAACACAGGAAAGACAACAACAAAAACGATTTCAGGATGAATTTCCTCTATCATATGATGCATTTTTTTCTATAAAAAATAGCACTTTATCTATGTTAACAGTATCTCTGCAAAGTTGGACTTTGATTAAGTGAAGTTAAATATTTGTAATAATTCATTTAGTGCACATTTTGTGAGTCGTAGTGTTAGATCCGCAGAGAGCCAAAATGCCCTAACTTTCTTCCCGGACCTTGAACGCCTCCTGATTCACAACAGAGGGGCTCAGGCTCTCGTTTACAGTAGTGGAATATCGTTTCATCCATGAGTAAGTCATATTTCAGTTTTTTAGCTGGAAAAGGGCAATGTGGTTGATATCTTGTTGAGACTTTGTCTGATAATGGATTTGGTTACTGGCGGATTCTGTAGGTCGTAAGCTTTCCAGAAAGGTGCGCTAATTGTGTCTAGCATCAAGCTAGCTATTTGAAAATGTATATTTCCACAACTTGGGGAGCTGTCTCGAGTCACTTTGAGTCCTCTTAAGTTGAAACCCATCCAAAAAGCTACAAGCCTTCTCTTGAGCTGAGATGATTTTGTTCCTCTACAATAGCAGTGTGTTTGTGTGTTTCCTGCATATATCGACACAACTTTAACAATGAACAATAAAGCGCAACCATTTCACCACATATGAGGAAAGCCCTGCACATCACTGTGTGCTGTAAGAATCACTGGAATGACGTTCATGTTTCAGGTTTATTCAATCACATTCTGAAAACTTTTTGAATTACTGGAATCGACTTGTATATGTAAATTAATGTATAATATTGCTTTGGTATGAGGTTTATTTATTTTTTTCTCTAAAATGTATTCTCAATAAAAATTCACTGTCAGAAGAATCCCATTAGTTTATCAAAAGTTTGATGTGTTAAAATATAGCACTGTATTGAGTTGAGATTTGCTTAAAAAAATAATAATACAATATGCAAATGTAAAAGTATAAATGCTCATGATGATTAAAAGTAGTACATCGTTTGAGCTGAACATACATTCACAAAAACAATCTAACTTGCATAAAGTAGCATTTTTTTTCAGCCTTTATCTCACATTTCAATTCAACATACACATTTTTCTCCAAAGAAAGCAACAGCTACATGCGTTGTGCTCGCATTAAAACATCAGGATATCCCAGTGCATCCACACATCCCCACGGTTACCTTGGTGTTTCCTGCAAAGCGCTCCACTGCAGTAGCAGAATGGGACTGTAACGTTGTATTCACTCAGTCATTCCACATCTAAAGTCACGCGATAAAGGGAGGAAGCCAAACATCAAACGCTGGCTTCTGTCATATTCAGAATGCTGAATATCATTCATTGCTTTAGTGCAGTGGTCTCCAACCCGAGTCACACGGCGCCTTGAAGACTGTTTTATTGTGCTCTCTAGTTTGACCTCTCTGACCCCCAATTAAAGGACTTGTATTACCTCTATTTTAAAACATTTACATACGATTTAGATACAGTTTTCTGGACAAACACATGCAAAATGTGATGTATAGCAACTATATAAAAGTAAAGTGTTTCACAGCTTCCTCAATAAGCTGTAAGAACATTGACTGTTAATTCAGAGCCGCTGACTGGATGAGGAGCTCAGCGATGTGCATATTGATCATTGAAGTCCTCATCAGTCTTTTGTTGTTTCCTATAATGATGATTTTGCTGCGTCGTTATTGTCATCGCTCTTGTTGTTGATAATGTTATTGTGGCCGCCTTTCGCTTGTTCTTTCAATTTGTTGTTGTCCTTGTTGTTTGTGGATACGGCTCGGTTTGATCCACTGTACCAGAGGAGCAGCTCAGAGAAAATGAGACGCATCCATCACACACACACACACACACACACTAAACCAGCCAGTGTGTGTGTGTGTGTGTGTGTGTGTGTGTGTGTGTGTGTGTGTGTGTGTGTGTGTACACGCCCACGTACTTGGCACGGTGCGTCCACCACTGTAAGCCTTTTTCCCAGAGCAGGATTTCATATACAAAACACCATCCAAATGCTTCCTGGAGCCCGGCCAATGAAAGGGACCGGGAGCGAATCATCGTCCCTCATTGGCTGAAAAGCAGGAAGAGCTAGTTTATCGGCAGAGATTGATTCCCGACAGCTTTATTGTCCAGAGCATCCCTAGATGGCTGGATTACAGCGGGCAGGAGAGGATGAGAGGATGAGAAAGAGACGCCACAGAGAAGAAAGACAGAGAGAATGTAAGAGATCAACAGACAGGAAGTACAAACCTTGATTTGCATCCCTTAAGTTAAGTTTGGTTCTATATGAGAAGCAAGTCAAGTATTTGTAATCAAATTGAGCAATTTACAAGTCATGTACTTAAGGGAAATTAATGATTCAGCCCAAATTGTTCTTGAGTACCTTGTCAACATCTTATCATATCAAAAGTGATTCTTCATTTTCCTACAACAGTCAGCAACATGTGTCACTTCAAAGACCATCGCTTGGGTTAAAATACTACAGAAGTGGCATTACTGAAGTATGAAAGTTACGCATCAAATAAATAAACACTGAACTTCTGTTTTTACAAGTGTAACGGACATCCTGGCTGAAAGAAGGCTGTTTGTTGCGTGGCCTTCAGGGTCTTCATTATTCCTCGTTCATGGTCATGTGCAGAGGTGTCAAAAGTATTCACATTCATTACTCAAGTAGAAGTATAGATACTAGGGTTTAAAAATACTTAATAAAAGTTGAAGTATCAACTCAAGCTTTTTACTTAAGTAAAAGTGTAAAAGTACTGGTTTAAAAACTACTTAAAAGTATAAAAGTAAAAGTAATGTAAGGGGAATGTTTTTTTTCCATTAAGGACAAACTCTTAAGCCGCGTCTCAGGGGCCTATAGTGCACTACCCCACCTCCCCCAAAACAATCATTTTTATAAAGGCCATAATGACTATAATGTTTTAAAATGTTGTGTTGAAAAATGTGGGATGCACTAGGCTACCCGTTTCAGCTGCATACATGCCCATTTAAAATGATCACATTTTATTACAATGCAAATACATTAAAGTACCATGTGTGTACTGAGCATTAACATGCGTTTCATGTAGCGGAAGACATGATAACTAGTTGCCTATAAGTATTGTAATAGTGCAAAATAGGCGGCGACTCCGACACAAACACTTAAAGCTGTGGTTCTCAAACTTTTTCTGTAAATAACATAATTGTGTGACTCATCTGTGCTTTTATAAATAACAGAATAAAGAAAATTGCAATCACTTTCAAGTAAATCAGATTGCCCCATCAGACAATGTTTTGTGCAACTTCTATCTGTGCAAAAAAATAACTCATATTTAGTTACTACTAAATAGCTCATTGTGGAAAACAATAAGCTTTTAATTTTTTTTGCCAAACAAAACAGAATGAGTGCAGATATGTGAGCATCAGGTTGTATCAGTATTAGTGGAGCAGTGAGCTGCTTTCCTCCACACATATGTTATAAACGGGGTTGTAGATTTGATACGGCCTCTCAATTCATGCTCAATATTGAGCTTAGATCTGTTTTTTTATTTTGAGAAACACAACAGCAGGAAAAGACGAGCTCACGGAGCTCACGGCGTCGCATCAAATCGCGCATGCGAAAGCTAACCTGTTAACGGCGTACCGTAACCATTTACCCGAAAGTACAGGTATTTCTCCATGTATTTATTAATGACTTAGTTTTATATCCGTGTACTTTGCACTTTTGTAATATGTGAAGCCAGCAGCTCATTGTTGGTAGAAGACACGAGCACTTTGGCTCGTTTTGCTCCGGGTTCAGAGAGCTGCTCCGGGTTCAGAGAGCTGCTCCGGGTTCAGAGAGCCGCTCTGGGTTCAGAGAGCTGCTCCGGGTTCAGAGAGCTGCTCCGGGTTCAGAGAGCCGCTCTGGGTTCAGAGAGCTGCTCCGGGTTCAGAGAGCTGCTCCGGGTTCAGAGAGCCGCTCTGGGTTCAGAGAGCTGCTCCGGGTTCAGAGAGCTGCTCCGCTGCGAGGAGAACTCCGCTGCTCCTCACAGGAGAGCTGCTTTTGCATCTTCACCCTGGGAGCGTTTAAAACGCAGATATAGCGGTCTACTTTTCACGCGACATATTTTTCGACGCTCTCTGTCCGCTGCTGTGTGTGTGTGTGTGTGTGTGTGTGTGTGTGTGTGTGTGTGTGTGTGTGTGTGTGTGTGTGTGTGTGTGTGTGTGCTCAGCGCTCACCTGTGTGCGCGCGCACGTATCTGTGCGCCACGGGGCGGAGAGGTTTTTTGTGTGTGTGTTTTTGAACGATGACGAGCCGGAGTGAAAACAAACCAAAATGAAATAGTAACGAGGCTATTTTTAAAATGTAGGGAGTAGAAAGTACAGATATTTGTGTGAAAATGTAAGGAGTAGAAGTAAAAAGTCGACTGAAAAATAAATACTCCAGTAAAGTATAGATACCCAAAATTTCTACTTAAGTAAAGTAACGAAGTATTTGTACTTCGCTACTTGACACCTCTGGTCATGTGGATAGAGCAATATGCGCATTATTTTTCGTAGGTGTATCAAATGCTGGATGAGACCAGCCTGCCCTAACCGAGCCTTCACTAAACAGACTTTCTCCCTGTTGCTACTCCTCGAGCTCTCTATCTGTGCACGGCACAGTTTACCATGATGGACAGGTGCAGATTTATCACACAAAATATTATTTTTCCATCAAAGGATCTTTAATTTCATACAGAGGTAAAACAATAGCTGTCTCTGGCATAGACTGAAGTTACCCTCTGGTTTGGTGACGTTATGACAGCTTAACTGAGCATATGTGCAGAAGGGTGCAGATACACATTGCTCCGCCTCTATTCTAAAAGACAGGTTGCCATGGTAGTGACATCACAAGGTGGCCACGCCCATCATCTATTTTACTCTACGTGGGACCATCATGTACTAAATGAACATCATGCTGTATTGAAGAAGACTTGAAACTAGAGATTGAGACATAAACTCATGTTTACAATGTTTACTGAGGGAATACATCAAGAGAAGTAGAGTCATTTATATAGACTTCTATACAACCAGAGGAGTCGCCCCCTGGTGGTCAGGAGAGAGAATGCAGCTTTAACACATGAAGCATATACTTCTATACAACCAGAGGAGTCACCCCCTGGTGGTCAGGAGAGAGAATGCAGCTTTAACACATGAAGCATAGACTTCTATACAACCAGAGGAGTCGTCCCCTGGTGGTCAGGAGAGAGAATGCAGCTTTAACACATGAAGCATAGACTTCTATACAACCAGAGGAGTCGTCCCCTGGTGGTCAGGAGAGAGAATGCAGCTTTAACACATGAAGCATATACTTCTATACAACCAGAGGAGTCACCCCCTGGTGGTCAGGAGAGAGAATGCAGCTTTAACACATGAAGCATAGACTTCTATACAACCAGAGGAGTCGTCCCCTGGTGGTCAGGAGAGAGAATGCAGCTTTAACACATGAAGCATAGACTTCTATACAACCAGAGGAGTCGTCCCCTGGTGGTCAGGAGAGAGAATGCAGCTTTAACACATGAAGCATAGACTTCTATACAACCAGAGGAGTCGCCCCCTGGTGGTCAGGAGAGAGAATGCAGCTTTAACACATGAAGCATAGACTTCTATACAACCAGAGGAGTCGTCCCCTGGTGGTCAGGAGAGAGAATGCAGCTTTAACACATGAAGCATAGACTTCTACGCAACCAGAGGAGTCACCCCCTGTTGGCCATTATAAATAGTGCAAGTTTAAGACACTTCCACATTGGCTTAGTCCACTTCTTTAATAATGTCCATGTTGACTGGTACTCGCTCCGCTGTAGCTAAAGCAGCAAACAGCTAAAGTTTCTAGTTTGCATCAACTCAGAGAACAATCTGCAGCAGAACAACGATGATGACGCACAACCTAACGCAGATTAAGTGTCGTCCACTCAACAGTCGGCCTAAAGCTTTCGAGCAATAGCTGGGATTTCTTGACTTACACTGCAATGATTTACTCACCAGTATTAATATTGACGCATGCATTTGCTTCGAGCCCTGTGTTCACACACTTCCCTGCCAAACAATGACTGGTCAGACCCAATGAGATGCATAACATATGGGGAAAAATGACTTAACATAACAGAACATTTAATAGGATGCAATAGAATGCATTATTCAATCCACTGCCTCGTTGAGCTGTTTGAAGGGGAGCGCGCTGTGAGACAGCACATCAGCATCTGTCACGCAGCAGGAACAGAAAAGGTCTTATGCAAGACTTGCATCTGTGCACACAGTAGATCTTGAGATGTTTTCACACAGTTTATTTTCGGGAAGTAATACATTGGCCGGGCCGATATCACTGGCTATTACAGATGGATTACAGATAGTCTGTAATGTCAATAAAGTACGTCAGTGGATTTAACTCACAAGAAATGTGGTACAGACTACAGAAGAAAGACAGACAAAAGAATTGTACTACTGTAGAGTTCACATCTTCACAATATTGTCCAAATTGTTAAAAGACCTAATTTCTCATCAAAGATTTTGGTTATGCTGCATGCCAAATGTCAAAATGAATATCTGCCAATTCATTTTGATGGCAGCTATGCGCCCATGGTGAGGCCCCTGCACCGTATGCATGAAGGCACTGGGGTGGAGACTGCACCGTGTGTTGAGCATCGCTGTGATGCACCTGAGGCCATTAAGAGGCGTCACCCCGGGTCACCCCTCTGTGAAGTCTCCCAACCAGTGGCCTCAGCTTCATTAGTGTTGGACAGGACATTCTGCAGGATTAAAGGTTGCGTTATGGTTTTTAGAGTTTAGATTGTAATCATTATTTTATTCCCATCATTGTTTTTTTGTTATTTTCATTTCAGCTCTAGGGTCCAACAATCGGGAGACCCTTTTATATCAGGAAAATCAAGAAAAAAATCATGGTATAAATCCCTCCCCCAAAAAAAAAAAAATGTTAGGTATCAAATTGTTAGGTATCAAATTAAACATAAAAATCAGGGCTACAATAATATATAATCCCGATGTAAAACCTCTAAACACAACTCAAACAATAGATAGGATTAGGGGTTAGGGTTATTAGGGTTAGGGTTAGGTGTGGGCTTAAAGGGTTAACATCCTTTCTTCCACAGTAGCTTCAGTCCCTGGCTATTTGGTTATTTTGATTATTTCAATAAAACATTTGATTAATTTTGAAAACATGTCTCGTCTCTTGTATTAGTAAGAACATCTGTGTTTAAAAACAATATCTAAGGTTCTTGAGACAGTATTTCCTGGGCTGTCGCTTTTCTCCCTTTATTGCCTTTGCCACAAAACCAAGTCCACGTCGAGTTATTTAACCATAGATGTGGAAAGTAACTCATGATTGCTAATGTCAGTTACATAACAAGCCTAGATATAACATTTTACATAACAAACATACTTGTTTAAAGACAAAAGAGAAACCCAACAGAGTAGTTCTGTTGCATACACCTTCCTAAAGTAGTGTTGTTGTGTGAGTAAACCTAAAAACTAAGTAAACTACCATGGAAGTTTATTTTGAAGGACATGATGCATTTAATGAGCGGAAAGGGACACTTGGTCCCCGACACGTCCAACACTGATGATAGTGGCTCATAGTTGCTTTCTTTGAGCAGCTGTGAGTGATGTGTTGCAGGAACAGACAAAAGTATATATCCTTTTTCCTTATTCATCCAGTTCTATTAATTGCCTCATTCATTTCCTTTCAAGTCCAGTTCTGGGTGGAGAGCAAAGAATCCAATATAATTCATCCCGACAGCATGCCGTCAGGCTGCGTGCGTCTCACGAACCTTTATGAGATCTCGCCGCTCTCTGCTACACGCGTGAGGAATATGTGAGATTGATTTGAAAAGGGCAGGCAGCAGCAGCATAAGTAGGCGAGCTTTCCTCCGCTGTAAGGATCTATAATTTGGATGGTGCCGGAACATTTTGCCGAGCGCTTCATACAGTAATTGATCCAGCGACGCGTTCGTCTACTGATGCTTGTTTGTATGCCGCTCCGTCCCGGGGACAGCTGGGAGTTCACATCTGTCAATGGAGCTGCTCCAATTATGGTGCGGAGCACTCGTCCAATTCTAGTGTCGGTTACATCCAAACCCACATTCGCTTTTTTTATATTCCATTTTAATGGAAGGAACATGATATTAGTGCCCAAACATACAGCCCTTCAAATATTTTACCATGCTGTGAATTTCTAATATTTAAGTCGATCGGACATTAACAAGGTTTCTTAGGATACCCTGCAGCATACACTATAATGCTAATTGCACATGTTGGTGGCCAGGTAAATAATAATCAAGGGCAATAGTTTGTCCAAGGTATATGAAGAAGATAAATGTGAGGCGCTGTAGGGAGTGGAGAAAGAGGCAGAATGATCATGGCTTGGGTTTAAATGACTAAGTTACGTTTGTTACGTAGCTACGTTTGTTACGTAGTTACGTTTGTTACGTAGTTACGTTTGTTACGTAGTTACGTTTGTTACGTAGCTACGTTTGTTACGTAGTTACGTTTGTTACGTAGTTACGTTTGTTACGTAGTTACGTTTGTTACGTAGTTACGTTTGTTACGTAGTTACATTTGTTACGTAGTTACGTTTGTTACGTAGTTACATTTGTTACGTAGTTACATTTGTTACGTAGTTACGTTTGTTACGTAGTTACGTTTGTTACGTAGTTACGTAAGTTTAGTTTACATAGTGACGAAAAAAAAGAAGTCTACCTTGACTTTTGGTTTCACACAGGACACAAATGCCAGTCTCTTGGGGGAAAGTTCTCCACTGACTTCATTCCAAACGTCCTCCTTTACTACCGCCATGACCACGGCCATGGACGTAGACGTAGACGTTGCCATATTTGACAAGTTGGGAGTTAGAACGCGCTACATTAAGCAAAAAAGTACTGCACAGTCCAGCGCATATACAGTATGTATTGTTGGGGAATTCCAATGTGTGGGACTAGATGACAACCTTTAGCTGGTGGAAGAAAAGCAGTTTTTCCACATGGTGGTGGCAAATAAAGCTATTACGCTGAGAGATCCAGAGAGCAACATTAGAGGATAATGGCCTCTTTCAAAAGCATCAACTCTGTCAGCATCTCGACAATAGAGTGTTGAAAAGACATCAAATGACCATGAAACAACTCTACAAGGTACCGTTTGAGAGAAACTGCAGAGCAAGTTTACTGTGCACTCCACCAAGAATATTGTACAGTGTTATGGGTTTCCATTGATAATGTAGTGGAATCCCTCCCACCATCCATGCGGATGTGGATGTGGACGAAATGTTATACCTTCTCCAACTACCAGAGCGTCTGGACGTCCAGTGAGATGTAGTCTTCAGTGTGATCCTCCACCTTTACTGGGCAACAGTGTTGGGATAGACAGTATGTCCCTGTTTGTGTGGTAATCATCATGTTTTTAGTTTTTTGTAATTGTGTCCTCAATTGACAAATTACTCCCAAGTGAATCCAGACTTTCACCAATTAAGAGGAACATGGGAAGCCTTAGAGCGACCAAATATCAACCAGCTTTAAATAGTTGTGTCTCATGAACCTTTAATTGTCAAGCATACCATTTAATAGTTTTTTGCTGCTGAATCAGTTTCAAATCCTGTATATACTGTATATATATATATATATATATATATATATATATATATATATATATATATATATATATATATATCCTTCAAACTCATGTATTGTTGCTTCTTACTTCTTGCTTCCTACCTTTTCCTGTTTATTTTCCAACAATTAGATTGTGTTAACACCACATTTGCACTAGGCAGCTTGCTGTCTTGTAATTGTGAGTCTTGAAGTTGTTTTTTAACTACATGACCGATGAGAGGAGGTCCCATACTACGAGATCCTTTATCTGGAATCCTTGATGAGATCTCAAACCAAGTTTTTGTCAGGAAAACACACACCAGTAGTGACACGGCTGAAGTCATGCGTGTCGATGTTGTCTGTCTATTTCACCCTTGTCCCTTCTATGTGTTGGTTTGTTCATGCAAACTCAGAAGTTTCAACAGCAACTGCAAACACAACCCACGGCTCCCAGGGAACGCAGTCAACTGGGGGGTAAAGAATTGTAAATACTCTGAGCCGATGGCCAAGATATCTCGTGGTTTCATGCAGGGAGACAGTAGATCACACAAAATGCAACCGGGAAAGTTCTGATAGGGCCGGGGGTCGTCTGAAAGCTGCACAGCACGTAGCAGTGACCACATAATGCGACACCCACAATCACAACGCATTACCAGATGCAGGCGGGAGAGTTCAATAAGTACAGAAACACGCCGATAATGCAGCAAGGTGCACATCTGAGGGAGGAGATGGAGAAGAAACGAGGCACCGTGGGGGCCCGCTGGCCCGAATGTTGCTTTGCTCACACCTCAGATCCGTCTTCAAAGAGTGCCCTCCAGGTGGAAACTAAAAGGCTTCGGCAGGAGGAAGAGAGCACAGGGATGCCTCGCTTACATTTGCATTGAATGCTACAGATTGGATAGGAAGAAAAAGTTTTGTGTTTTTAAGGTAACTTTTTGATTGAACGGTAGTTTTTAAATCTTTCTTTGATTATGTATAAGGTTTAAGGCATTGTCTACATGCTTAGATATATATATATATATATATATATATATATATATATATATACTTTTTTGCCAATATTTTCCTCTATGTTTCAAAATTAGAAAGTCTGTCCACACAGCCTTTATATTGCAAAATAACTCGGTCCATACTCAAACAGAAACAATGATCTCGGGTAAAGGCCAAGTCTGTTTGGCTTTTCAATCAATTAATATCCCGTTGGCAAATCTCTGAATTACTGACCTCCTTTCCTCTATTAGAAAATGACATATTAAGAGGGATACATAAGGAAATATACCCGTCTCTTATGTAAACTGTTTGACTTTTAGCTGCAGAGCGGCTCAATTAAGATCTCTGGTGAGTTCAAAGGGCCTCCAGCAGCACCAGTTATGAGAGAAACCTCCATTACGATTCCCTGTCCCCTCCCACAGCTTCTACCAACCCTTCAGGTGACCTGCACACAGCTCTCCTCATGCGGCTCCTGCCGCCTCAATCTGCCGTTCATTCTGCACATTTCAAAAAGCAGCTGTCAGGAGATTTCTTTCATTCTCAGATATCCTATGATGTGCAAATGCAGCGCCTGCCTCCGAGGTAATCAATGTCTTCTGCTCAGGATCACACCGACACAGGACCGTTGCATCATGTGCTATTATTATTCTATGGCAGGGTTTTGCATCTCATATATAAGACGGAGAAAGCAAAACAGCAGGTGCAGAACCAGCTAATATCTCGTGTGTAACACTGGGCGCGTAAAGGTTAAACGGCTGCACCTCTTTATTGACTTCAGAGCAGTTTGGTACCAGCCGCTGATGTGCAACGAGAGAAAAGGGAACAATGCTGATAGTCACATCCTGCTGTGAATTCTTAGCGCAGCGATATTAGCCTCAGGCTGAGTGTGTGTGTGTGTGTGTGTGTGTGTGTGTGTGTGTGTGTGTGTGTGTGTATTGACCCTTGCCAGAGATAGTCGATGTGAGTACACTAATCCTATTTCCCTACAGTGGGAATGAGAGGCCTCGCTGGAGACATGGTTATTGTTGAGAATAGATAAGGATGTAATTCACACACACACACACACACACACACACACACACACACACACACACAGCAGTACAAAAAGCAGTCGCACCGACCCTGAACAAACCCACAGATCCATCGTGGATGTGATGTTAGCGGCCCGGTCCTGCTCTTTATTGGATTTGGGGAAGTTAACACCCGAGCAAAACGTATTATATTGAGACGTAAGCAAACACACTGGTTGGTCGACATTCTGAAAACCTTTTCACATGTAGTGTTAAAAGTGAAACCCATTTAAAAACATAGACAATAATTATGAATCTACCCTTTGTCTAGCTCGTCTAAGTATGTGAACTATCTTATGCGCCTGACTTAACTTCTGCAGCAACTCGTGAGGCGGCTGCTTCACATGTAGCTTCAGACATCCAATTTAAAGTCAAGAACCCAGAGGTTCTCCTTGTAATAATCAATCAGCTGGAAGTATTTAGAAAAGTGAGCCGAGGCGGCATTTTTTTGCATCTCATGATACTGCCGTTAGCTTAATCAGCTAGCTACAGCTAAAATAGTCTACTGCCGATGGTGTATGAGTGTTCTCGTATGAAAAGAGACTCAATGTGCAGAGACACAGGACACAAGGCCAAAGAGACACATGTTTTATTGAAGAACCAGGCGGTCATACACAGGCGGTCAGTCCAAAGACAGCAAATAAATCCAGGAAGTCAAAAATCGAAAAACCAAAGAACAAGGTTAAGTAAAAAGAATATATATTTAAACTGACACTAGAAGATTGCAGGAAAGTGGCGCACTACCTTGGAAGGACAAAAACAATCTGGCAGGGAAGCGAGGAAATCAAGGAAGCATTGAAAAGGTCTGATGGTGAGATCATGGGCAGGGGCTGTAACCGTCGCTTCAAACAATTGCAGACAATGTTGTGGAGTAAATGTGCCGGCGTTATCGTTATAAATTAGTATGTGTTGTGTGAAAATGTAAAGCTCGGAAGGCAAAGCAGCAACACGTGTTAGAACAAGATGAATGAAATGATTTTCCTCTGAGGATGCTGAGAATGCTGCCAGGAGTAGAGACCGATGTGTCTTTCAGAGTGAGACAGTGACCCAGGAAAAGAAAGGCCAAAGGGGGAGATGGGGCCAGAAGCATCCATCCAGGAAACACACAGATGTCCCGCTCAAACTGGAGTCCTATTGCTTTGCTAGCTGACATTTGACTTCAATAACCAACCGCAAGCTCACCGTTATCTTGTTAAATCTGTATTCACAGGCATATCAAATATATCAATCAACCTGCAAGGATTACGATAAAATGACTATTGTCATCCTCCAAGCCAGTCACCAGCCCATTGATACGCTAGATCAGTGCCACTAATCTGTCCGTCAGCCTGTCAGTCTTTGAAGACTTCAAAGTTGAACATGAAGCATTTCAGATCAGATGTGATTTGTACATTGTTAGCAGACAGAAATGAATGCTGCCTATGTTGTAACCGTGCCATTACCTCCTGCCTCCTTGTTTCACATGGGAAGCTTTCACCTGGTGAAGCACAGTGTGTTTGCCTCAGGAGGGCTGACTCCCTTCATGCCTATTCTATTTATTATTCACTCTCTCTTTCTCTCTCTCCGTCTTCACTTCCAACTCAATTAGCTGAGTCACTCTTTCAGCTAACGTCACAATGACGGGATCAGTCGGTCTCCTTCCTGCTCCACCAGGGTCACGGCCAGCGGTGAAACTGAAGCCCTAAATACTGTAGTGTTTGTTAAGGTTAGTTTATCACATTTGGACTTGCACAGTGTAAACATAAATTGTTTGTGTACATTACAATGCATGAAATATGATAATGAATAAGGGATATTATTATGAAGAATGTGTAATTGTATGCATATGAAGGTCACTGTTTTTATTACTGATTAATGTGTGAATGGAGTTTAAAGCAACGTTTGCATAGTGCATGTGGATGCCAGTGGACTGTTTTATTAGAAGGAGGTGTAGTTCTCTGGTTCGCCTGAGGTGGCGACGCTGAACATTGACTTTTGAGATGATAGGATCTACCCTTTCTAGAGAAGAAGAAGAATAGCTCCGCCCCTGAAGCTGCAGGCCAATGAACGAGTAAAAAGGCATGAAAAGGTGTGAAAGTAGAACTAACCAATGGAAGGGCCTCATGTAGCTGTGTGAACGTCTGGGATGAATTAACACGCCAGACTGGAGGGGCTTCTCTTGGACCACAGAGGCGGCAGCTAACTGGGGGACAGACTGTGAATCTGAGAGCCAGAGAGGGCCTCAAGCGAGAACGCAGACGCTGTTTTTGTGATCAACCTTTTATTAAATACTTTTTAATTATAACTCAGAATCAGAAACCATTTATTGCCAGGAATGTATACACAAACAAGGAATTGTGCTAGGTAGAAGGTGCATACATTAGACGAGACAAACAACAATCAACAGTCAACGACAACAACAGTGCAATGATATTTAAATCAGGTATAAGATAAAGTGCTCAGACAAACTCATCGCATTCTGGACTTTTACTTCCCATGACCACCCGGGATTTAAAGAATGCTCTTCAATACTGATTCTGATACTACCTCGAATAGTAGGATTGAGTACTCGTGACAATAGGCAGACCTAGTACTGGATGCCATTATATCAATATTTTATAACGATCCCTACATGTATAGCTATGTGATTATTTGTCACATTTTGTCTTACAATGTTTTAAGTCCCAGGCTCGGCCAGTACCCAGAGCCCAGGTATCTGGGCTGAAGTCGGATCGGTGCATCCCTCCATGCGATTCTACTCCGGTCCTTCCATTGGCCTCATGAGAAGTCTCCTCCATCCAGATCTTTAGCCACTGCTCTTCCTCTTCCCACCACGACCAGTAACTAGCACTGATGCTGCCCATGGCATCAGTGCCACCTCCCCTCAAATGATGGGGCCACGACGGCGTCTTATCACCATATAACTTTTATTCAACTCTCCCGTTGTGCCGATGTCAATAAATCTGTATTATTTCTTCTGAAAATCTTCAACTAAGTCACTTTTGATTGAATTGTTGTTTGCTATAACCTGGTGCACACATCAGTATATGAACATGTTCAGTGGATCGAAGGGTCAGTTTGAGTGAACTAGATCGCCTCTAATACATCTATCATATATCTTTGGGATCATATCAACTTGTTTTGCATTACTTACAGACCTATTAAATAAGGAGACTATGAGTAGTCAGATCAGAGAACTCTTTCAGGTGGCGACGACAAAACACTACTTCTAAACCTTTTTTTTAACACGGTTCATTTCACGACGTCTCTTTGAATTTGCTGCATCTGGTTTAACTCATGCCTCCCTCTAAAAGACTGGTCCCCTTGCAGCCACATGCCGGGGGAAGCAGCACACCGCCATGCTGCAGGAGAGGACTTCAGCGGCAGGAAGCAAATGTACAACATTTAGTTCCTGCTGTGTGTGTGAACTCATGCGTAGGTGTTGCTCTAGTGTGTGTATGTGCGCCTCTGTCTGTGAAGCCTTTCCTGGTGTGAAAGTTTGTGTGTGTGTGTGTGGCTGTATAAGTGGTCACTATTTCTCTAATGGCCACTGAAATAACAGGACTGGAACCCACAGTATGGGGCCAGTGAGCACACACACATAAACACACCCAGAGTGAGGTCTTAAAAAGTTGTGAAACTTTAAGTGACTGTAAGTATGAACTGTTTTCAATAAACCCAAAATGGATGCTGCTGCTGCATTACTTCTGCTCCGGTGATTGCGGGGAGTAAACTTGCATACGCTTAATGCCACCTGTGCGCCAGTAAGAAGCCAGCCGACCCTTTGCTGCTGGAATGTGTCGTAAAGAAACATGTCTTGTGTGGAGAGAAGTGTGGACACAATGTATTAGCCCTTCTTCTGCAAAGGTGTTGCCCAGAAGCAGTGGCAGATGAGTGGCTGGGTAGTTACCATCTGAACATTAACAGTAAATACCTGTAAGTGAGACTCAGGACTGTTTTGTTTTGTTTTCTTCCAAGTTGCCCACAATAATCTCTTTACTGACTAGTTTCATATCGGGGGCGTCACGATTTCAATTCTAAATCAATGAAAAAGAGCTTTGGATGCTGATCCTCTATTATAATACCATGCAGCCTCTCTTTAAATGTAAATGACCAATGAACTGTTGATCAGATCAAACAAGACTCGGTAGTCCAACAACGGCAACAAAGATTTGATTCATTCGTGACCTCGGAGTTTGCGTCAAAACGTTTCGTGGATTTGGAGAATCATGACATCATAATAATACAAACATGGACTTTTACATTATATTTTTATTAAGAACTATTATATGATGCAGTATAAGATATAAATAGCCTTGTTTCTCCATTGCAAATTTACAGTACCATATTAGTCGGGTTACAAGCCGCTACTACCTTCGGTCAGTGTCCCCGTTAGCTCCCCGCTGTAGCCAGCTAGCGCTCCTGCTAGCGCTCCTGCTAGCGCTCCTGCTAGCTCTCTGACAACCACCGAAGGTAGCGGGTCCAGCCCCGGCTCGACACCTGACTGGGTAGAGGGGGACGCGGGCAGTAGCAGCAGCAGCGGGGAGCTAGTAGCAGCAGCAACGCTAGCTAGCTCTGCTGCTAGCTTGCTACAGCGGAGAAACCCACCGGAGGTAGAAGCGGCTTGTAACTCGACTTTTACGGTACTTTTATATTATCTATTTTGCTGTTTGTTTTTCTATATACAGAGGGCATGGGCTTGTCATTTAATGCAATCTCAGTGTCTGTCACATTCATACGGATCATTCAAGTTATGAAAAGCTCATATCCTCCAAAGTATTTATTTTTTCTCCATCCCCAGTTCCTCACCGCTCCCCTGTTACACCTGTCAAACTGCTCCTGTTTGGAGGAGTGTTAAACTGCCAGAATATCTAAGTACACATTAAAGAGGGACAGCACCTACTAAAGAACAGAGTATAACAAATGTCTTAATAACAATAAAAAAAGACATTTGGTTTATCATCATAAAAACCATTAAGCCCTGAAGTATAAAAACTATTGCCTTGAAACCCAGTTTTATGTTTCCTTGTTGGTTTTTATCAAACCAGCGCTAGCAAACCGATATTTCCCACAAAACGACGATAATAAATCCTTAATAACACGAGGATGAACCCAGCGCTGATGAGGGCCTCCAGCTCCCACATGACAAACAAGGGACGTTTTATTATGTCAGTAACTCAATGTACAGATCCTCAAGGATGCACACGCAAACTCCTGCAACACACACACACACACACACACACACGCAAACTCCTGCAACACACACGCACACATACACACACACGCAAACTCCTGTGACACACACACACACACAAACATGGTAGATGCATGTGTGTGTGCGTGTGGTGGGGGGTGTTTTGTGTGTGTGTGTCTGTTGACTGTGTTCATCAGTCAATAGGGGCGTGTGTGTGTGTGTGTGTGTGTGTGTGTGTGTGTGTGTGTGTGTGTGTGATGTCAAGGCTTTGTTTAATGTCACTCTCCGTGCTGTAAATTGACGAACATCCCCCCCTCCTCCGCTTGTCTCCAAGCCTTCCTAACTAATTAAAAATACTCTGCATTGGAGAATGGATTACTGCAAAGGGCACACACACACACACACACACACACACACACACGCACACAATTAGTCACTTTATTCACTTGCTGTTGTGCATGAACACTCGCACTGAGACTTGTACATGTGGCAAAGGCCCAAATGTTGCTGATGCATTACGGTTGCTGGTGTTTGAATGTAGGTACAAACATTAGCGTGACCACCTTTCACTCCCTGATGTACAGTGTGTGTGTGTGTGTGTGTGTGTGTGTGTGTGTGTGTGTGTGTGTGTGTGTGTGTGTTTGGCAGTGGTGGAACTATTTGTGTGTCTCCACCAATTGGCATTCAGAGACCTCCCTCTCTCCCTCCATCAGCCGGCCGTGTGGAACAATAAATCTCTGCGTCCTCAGAGTTGGATGTTTTATTGAACGCCTGCCGCGCCGCGGAAGGAAAACATCACAAGCAGATGAGGGGAGCCCAGAAATAAGTTCAGAGAGGCGCTGGCTAACTGCGGGAGGGTGTGATGCAGGCGAGCTTCTCTCAGAATACCTGGTCAATATCTGGAACGGTCTGCAGTGGTTTGATGGAGAGGCCTCGACGTGACAAGAGCCGGGATTTAATGATCCCGGGTGAGAGGCTCCATCCAATCGTTCGCCGCTCCGCTCGAGCTATTGTGCCTCTGTCAGGGCTCGGCCAAGAACGTAGCCCTGTTGGCTCTGGACAGAGTTAAAAGGCGCTATGAGTAGCACTTTAACGCCAATTAGTTACACTCATTTTGGGACGTTGGAGTAATTACTGAAAACAAACATCTGAGGCCACTGGCAGCGAGAACCGGCCTGCAAGCGGAATCACTGAGCCGGCAGGTCTGTGGATGTTAGGGACGCAGTCAGAGCTGACCCTGCATACCGCCGGGTGTCATGCAGTCTTATCGGATGGCCTTCCTTTTCCAGGCTGCTTCCGTGGGGTTGAAACTCGTCGTGGTTAAAGGCTGTGTAGCCGTGTGACTCGTTGCCAGAGAGGATGGACGGGTCTATACGTTTCTAACACGTTACGTTTCTACGTAGAAAAGCCTGTGGAGCTAGCATTAGCAGAGTACGTTAGCACATCATTAACTAGCGCTAGCACGTGTTAGTAACTCAATATGTGTTCTAAAGTTAGAAACTGTTTGTCAATCAATGTTGTTGTTTTGTGTTGCACGTTTTGTGTCTGCAGTAAGAAAAATGTATTTGGTTTCCTGTTTGGAGAAATGGTGCTATTATTTTGAAGGCGGAAAAACGTAGTTTGAAACGGAAGTCAGTGTGCGCCGGCTAACGGCTAAAAGTATCAGCACTCCCCCGAAGAGGGAAACGGTTCTTACGTTGTTTTTTTGTAATTCATAAAAGAGACATGAAATCATCAGTCAAAGTTCAGGACCATCTGTCGGAGGGGTACGCTACAACTTGTATGCTACGCTAGGTTGTCAAGGTATACTGAATGTATTAACATGCCGCTTTTGCTTTTTAATGATCTTAACAAAGACCTACCCGGCTTTACAGGATCAGTGCTGTTACTTAATGCCACTGTCTTCTGTCTCCATCATCACTTCTACACTGAGATCTGCAGCTTTAGCTCCTATCGTTATCTTTTTAACTCATTTTTGCTGCTGAATCAGTTCGTCATCCTCGATGAATCCCTCTATAACCTACTGTCGACCTTTCTGTCTGCTTCTCTCTGAAAACGATCATATTATTCAGAGCGGTTAGTGACAGTGTGGGCTCCGACAGCTCGACCGCTCCTTATTCAAAGTATTGCTCTCATAAGTTAGAGGTCCATCTCGGCAGATAGGTATTTACAAAACACAATGTTCTTCACACAGCCCCTTGCTGTGTGTGAGTGCAATGACTATTACCAGTTATCATTACCCTACTTTCTAAAACAAATGGTGCAGGCAGCGAGGATGGGGAGGAGACATCCTCTAGGTCCTGATGAATGGTATGAGAGTCAACTTCCTGCTGTTGAAAAGAACTTCAGTAAGAATATGAAATGCACCAGAGCTTTGCTGATCTTGTTAAAACCAGTCTACTGGCAGCGTTTTCTGGTGTGCATGCGATGCTCTGTTGCCCTGAAGGAGCGATAGGTCCTGTGCTTCTTCTATTTCAATAAAAAAAGGAACATAGCAAAACATTCAGTGCTTCGAAAAAAAAAACACATTGAACAAATAAGGTGATGAAACATTTACTGTATTATCGCAAGAACACGTTCAGGTCCAAACTGGAAGCTCTTGCGGTATCATTCCTTACTCTGCAACACCACGGCAGGAATATTAAGTCTTGGTGATTCAAACTAGAAAACCGGAACGATTCAACGATGAGTGACTTAAGGTTCGCTGTTGAGGAAAGCCACAAAACTGGAGCAATAAGTATTGACTCCATGGTGTGGCATTAAAAAGCGAACAAGCGTCCCACTGACTGGGTCTGGGGAAATGCAAATGCTGTGTGTCGCCCCGCACAGTCGAAGCCCGTTCCTTTTCCACATTTCTTCATTTGCGCTCACAGATGGGCGCGAGCTTGACGGGCGCTGCCGGGGCTTTCCTCGCCGGCTCCCCCTGCAGTTCAGCCTTGAACTGTGAAGAGGCCAGCTGTCGTCTGGGACCACGGGGGGAAGCAACTGCACCCGCTTTGTGGCGCCGCAGAGGCTTTGGGACGAGCTGGAAGAAGCCCAAGCGCTTCCTCTGCGGTCTCGGGGAGGCAGAGGCCGGCGGTCGGCAGCGCAGAGCCGAGAGTGACAGGTCTCCGCACGCAGGAAGACAGCGAGCGCTGAGCCGCGTTGGACTGACTGCCGCTGGAGAAGCTGTGAAGCCTCGGTCCACGCCGTGTGAGGCTGTGAACCCGCCTCAGGAGGGAGGCGGGGGGCGACCGATCGTTTGACACGTTCAACCTGTGTACTCAGTGAACACACACACACACACACACACACACACACACCGCCTCGCTCCCCGTCGTTCAGGGCTCATTGATGCACGCGGCGCCGCGGGCTAACAGATCAGACGGATTTCCTCGTTTCCCCGTCTGTCCGTCTCTCTACCAGAGAATCTTTGCCTCGGTGCGTTGGGTAAAGTCCACTCCTGAGTCACGTGGATGATCTGCACAGACTCCTGGGGGAGTCGGTTCAGGGGACATAATAATAAGCCCAGGTGCCAAATCACAAAGAATGGACTGCGGCCGCTGACGGCAACGGGAATTGCTGCAGAAATAGAGTTTTGAAGCTGAGTGCAATTTGCCCTGTTGTGTGTGAGAGTGTAATTATCCTCGTGGCAAAGCACACACGTGCTGGAGGTGAGCGTCGTTCTGAGTTTGGACTCTTTTACCTTTGGGCCTTTCGTCTTGCCCATAATGCACCTGGTGAATGACGTAATACATCATTAATGAGGAAAATACTCTCATATTTTGTGAGTTTCGTCTCCCCATTGACTCACGACTTGTATTCATTGATTTCACTCATCGCATCCTGTCATCACTCATCCCAACATTAACGCCTTAGAGCTGACATCCTCATCTTCTGTTACCGCCAATTCTCTGAGGACGCTAATAACGGCGATGTGACCGCGCGTGGCTGTTGGCGCTGATCTTTGTGAATGGGACTGCTTTGTAATGAGGCTCATTTGCATTGAAAGGCCAAGTGTCTGCGCTGCACCTCATTTAGACACGTGCAAACAGCGCAGGGTGCTTGGTCGGCACAGCCGGGTGCGTCCCACCCTGAGAGCGCTGTGAGGATTACACGCTTCTTTTTGTCTTATCGTGCGGGCTTAGCAGCTTCCGTCCCTTTGTGAGTTCACCCCTTCAGTGACAAGATTAATCGACAGATACAAAGAAATTAGGAGAGGCACTCGGTCAAATTACATTCAACGGGGTGATGAGAACTCCAATATGGACTCTGATATTAAATTAAAGGGGTGTTTAGAAAGGGTTCATTTAAAATACCCTCTGACTTAAAGCAGCAATTGATAATCTTTGCTTGATGAGTAAATCACACGGACCTCATGTGGCAGATTAGAGGTTTGGATGGTTAAATACGGCCTGAGGGTGTTGTTTATTTACTTGGATTCCTGCTTATTTAGTCATGAATATTAAATGTTACAGCAAAATACTTCAGATTTAATGTCGTGTTTTCACGAGTTTTAACTCATAATCATATGGTCATCTTGCTAAAATCCTCTCATACTCTGCAAATTATATTTTGTTCACGAAAGGCATGAACTTAAGGAAAGAAACCGAGGTGGCGTCGGGGCAACTGTTATATCGTGAAACACCATAAATATATATATATATATATATATATATATATATATATATATATATATATATATATATATATATATCTTTGGTGCTTACCCCGTGGCATTTTTTCATGCGACTGATTTCCATCATTTTGCATAACCAATGTAACCATGTATGTTTCTGCACATTGTTCTGTCAACAGCGCCTCGCACCATATGCAAATGTTGTTTTTGTTTATTTTAGGTGGCTGTGATTTGTCCGTTCAGTCGTCTCACAGCATCCGTCAACAGTCACCCGGCTGCATATTGGCCATTCTAGTCAAAATGTTTTTGACTTCGCTCATTCATTTGTTTCAGCAGGAAAACCCACTGACGGCGTACTTTGCCTTCGCTGGAAGAGCGAGTGCTTGTGCCGCAATGCAGCAATTTGCACCTGGTGTTTTATAGACCATTCAACATTAATGGCTGACTCATGAGGCAAAATTAATCTGCAGCTGAGCAAAAGTGCAAAAAAATTATGTTTTGTCTTTGTGCTGCTGGAACGTTGATAATTCCTCTTCCGTGTTTTTCTTCTCTAATTGACAGCGCTTTGTCTTGTGGTTGAATTGGGAAGAGAAATGGGACACATTGTGGCAATTATGTAGCCGTGATTATCATGGCACTGCTAATTGTCGGTATGAAATGTTGTATAAACAACATTTAATAAAATTGTCTCAAAGGTTTTTGATCCATCTTATATCTCTGAATGTTGTCAGGTACTACACTGAACCTTCTCCTCCCCACATGGCTCAGACTGAAGGGAGCTTGCGGCACCGCTTGCATACTTCTGCATTACTCGTTTCCCTTCTCCTCGCTCGTCTTCCTCTCTCGGCGTAGCCTGGAAAGTGCCATTGAAGATTTGTTCGATGGCAGCCGTTTATTGCATGAGACGAGATGACGCCTTGTGATTGTTTGCAACTTGACAGCGGATACGAACCGGGAGCTCCGCATGGGCCCGGGCTCCCCGGAGGCTCAGCAGAGCCGCTGACATGCAGCAGGCTTCAAGTCCACAAACCCGTATTGACAGCCAAGATGCAACAGGCATTGGCTCTTACCCAAGGCGGCCTTGTGACTCCATGAATAACTAAAGCCATTGACATAGTGAGTATTCTGGCATGGGCATGGATACCGTAGGGATGCCAGACCGTGTCTGCCAAAGGGTCGTCCTGCTTTCACCGGTCATTATGTCGCCATCATCTCCGAGTCATCATATTAGTTGTATTTCAATCTCAAAAGGTGTAGTCCACGTTCCCATGGAAACAAACACCCACTGACCCATCTTGCTTTTGTCTTACGTGGGAAAGGTTACAATCTGCATACCTTCCCAAATGACAAATGCCTCTGCATTAGTCACATGTTTTTATGGATGGACACGCTTATTTTCTCCCCTTTCTTTCTGCTGCGATGCCGTGCTGCGTGTCGAAGAGGTGCAGTTAGTATTACACTAATTGCACCTCGCCAATCAACCCAAACACACTTCAAACTGCCGACCGCCACACAGACTGTATTGGTTGTTGGTTTGTTCCATGAAGCAGAGAATGGGTTATCGAAGTGAGTGTAAGTATGATTCGAGAGATGGTTGTAAATTTACTGTACAAAAAGCTAAAAAAGGGATTAAAAGAAGATGTATTTTTATTGTAGGAGTTCTCATTTTGGTTTTCAAAAGGATTGTTTATTAAACAATTGTTTAGGGTTACAAGTGTGAATGAACTGTATATATATATATATATATATATATATATATATATATATATATATATATATATCAGTGGCGGGCCGTGGATTTTCAACCTGCGCATTCAGTGCCGTCTTAGTCATAGTCGCTTCTTTTTGGGCTGTATGGCAGATTGCATCCAACAAAAGGTGCATTACCGCCCCCTACTGCTGCTGCACCACTGACCAATCACAGCGCACGTTGGGCCCTGTGGCGAAACACACGTCCATATGCTAGCAGGCCGTTAGCATGTAGTTTAACTGGCTTTTCTCCCATAGAGAAGCAGAGGTGAAATGTGATTGGATAAGAGCTGTCCTTAACCAGCTGCAGCGCCGTGCAGCAGCCAGACACAGAGCAACAGAGGAAGCCAGGAGCTGTGCAACGAGAAAACAAGCTAATAGGGAAAAAATATTTTAATACATGTAATGTATTTGTGAAAAACAATTAAATTATAAAATAGCTATAACTTTGTGATTCTGTTTAGCCCAGCAGTGAAGGCTTAGCAGGCCCTGACGGCCCACCACTAATATAGATATAGATATATATATATATATTTATTTATTTATTTAAAAAAAATCTTCATTTCTAATTAATTATATGATTTAATTGGTAATAATTTAGGATAGGAATATATAAGCATTATGCTTCTACCTTGTCAGTCTTTCTGTTCTGTATATTACATTGTGGCTTTACTTATTGTGTTGTAATGATTGACTGAATAAAAACAAACACAAAACTTCAGGGTTAAGCCTGACAGAGGTTCACTTCTCAGCTTGTGTTGAGCAACTCTGCTGCTCCGGAGCACGTTATGATTGGGAGTGATCAACTGTTCGAGATAAGAGATCAACTAAGAGACCAAAATCCTTTTGCTTCCCCCTGGAAACATGTTTTATATGAGACGTACAGATTCTCTGCAGAGGGACTGATCTATCTCCGTCCGCCTCCTGAGCCGTATGTCGGAGGCGTTCGCTTCCAGACATTATCTATTGCTTCTGCATTACTTTGCTGCAGGTACTTCCATGCTTCCCGTGGGTGAAAGCAGAGCACCTCTCACAGTGACAGAGCTACTTGATGCGTTGATGCGTTCCCCGGCCACTTGCCCACGCAGAGCACACAAGAGGGCTTTTACCACAAAGCAGCAGGCGTTAACCGATGGGACCCCTTGATCTGTAAATAATTCAGACCCTTTGAAGTGCCCGTTGGAGGCCTTTCCACAGGGTTCCCCAGAATGATCGCAGCCATCGAAGGCACCCACATGCCGTCTCCTCACGTCTGTGTGGGAATGGAGACGACTCTGTACATCCCGAGTCCTTCCACAGCCATTATATACATTTCATTTAATTGCATGTCATTAACACACCTCATTGTGGGTGGGTGTTTTTTAAAGCTACAAACCATGCCCTTTGGCCATAAATGAAGAAGTCTATACTATGGATCTGGAGGATAGGTAATGACGCCCATTGATCGTCATACCAGCACACTGCCTGCATGGATATAAAGGGTTAGCAGAATATGTAGCAGCAGGTGTAACTAAAAGGTCAAAGGTCAGCACATTGGACTATATTTCTCTCCACCATGGACTTGTTGTTCAAATGCACATTGACGCTACGTTGACTTTAGCGCTGTTATCTTGAGGAAGTATCGTTCACCTCAAGTGCTTCCTCAGGTGACTCATGCTCCTCGTTGTCTGGTAACAAAGCGGTTTGGGTCAGTCCACGACTCCCGGATCCCAAGGGAGCCGGTACTGTGTCACAAACAAGAGCAGGCCATGGTAGCGGTGCATTGAACACGTTCTGTGTGTTTCTTAGATGGTATTATGTGACGCTGATTATGTTGTTCAGTAGAGGGCTGCTTGGGGTGAGGGCTTACAGCGGCCAGCCCTCCTCATGACCCCCCATCCTGAGCCTGATGCAGGGCCACAAACAGCATAGCGTGGCCCTTAACAATGTTGAGCTCCACACCAACGCCTCCGTCAGGAAGGAGAGGGCCACAAACCCGTTAGAGAGTTCATCGCTCAACATCTTCTGTTCTCCCAATCCTGATCATACATTTTTGCTTATCTGTTAACTGAGAAAAATTAAGGAAAAATCCATGCTTGGAAATAATCATACTCAAATTTCTCCACCTCAAGATTCGATTTTGGATATTTATTTTTAGTCAGAAAATAGTTCCGGACATCTGTGACTTTCATATATCTTGTCGTGTCGTATTTTTTTATTTGTACCTCAAAAGCAGAGTGTATTCCACCTGGAGATAAAATAAAGACTTTGATGTGTAAAATCTCCCCTCTGTCCTTTTCCTACCTCTCATGTGTAGAATGAATATCCAAGCAGAGTCCTGTCCTGTTTACTCCTCTCCAGTGAACATTTGAACCCTACAGCACAGCGGTTTATGTAATCGCCTCTTCTCCGTATTTGTCATGCACACATTTAGTGTACACACGTGAAGAAAGCTTCCTTAAGTCGAGGAAGAGGCTGCAAACAGAGAGAGAGAGAGAGAGAGAGAGAGAGAGAGGGATGACGACAAACAGAGAGAGGATGATGGGATTTCCTTAATTCCTGAAAAATCAAAACCTTCTGTTGTGCCTGCTCTATTCCAGGCTTTAGAATATGATACAGGGTTTGTAAATGTCTGTAATTGATGTGTTCATTTGGAGAAAACCCTACTGGTGATGGGATGTGAGCGTAGACCTCGTGGGTCTGCCAGTGAGTCATTCCATGGGCCCTTCAGTGCAGCTCCGTCTGCAGGCCCATTGAGCTTCGGGGTGAGTCACTGAGGGAATCATTTGAAATAGAAAGGCATAGCTGTTATTTTCCGGAGGAAGCTCTAATCTCTAGTTTCATTATTTAACTGAAAATGAGAGCTGAAACATCCCCTCCCCCCCCGAATGTTTCATGACCCTGTCGCGGAGGCAGAATCATGGAGGGAGAAGAGAAGGATGTACAGTCGTCTGTGGTGAAACTGTAGAAGCAGTGTCGGCTCTGCCTGTGACGTCACCGCTTCATGCCAGATGGTATTTGGTGGTATCCAACTACGTTCCCCATGTATGTCTGTCACAACTCCTCGTCATTTAGTGTCTGGTTTGCCACGCACCTTCAGATGACCTTCCTCCCTCATCAGAAGGGCCAGCCCGGTCTCACCAGATGGCACATGGATACCATGACAATGTGTATGTCATTAGCGTGTAAAAACAATGCTTTCATGCCACGCCATGCAGTCTGTAATGCAAAGGGTTATGCTTGAATACGTGATGTATAAAAAGCATGAGAAACACAATTTATGGTGGGGGTCAAACAAACAGGACTTTCAAACAGGAGATTACCAATGACGTCACATTAACGTTTCACTAAGTATACATACTGATGTTAACCCCGAGGCTCTTCTTCAACCCAACTATGGTTTCGCTGTCTTAACCGAACTGACGATTTCTCTGTTGCAACTTCAACCTGCTGGTCTCAGAGCTGTGCATCTAGGACCCTGGCCAAGAAGACTCACCAGAACAGGGCGTCAACACTTAACATCAGCCATGGAACAACAACAACCGTATAAAGCATGTTTTTGCTTATTAGTAAACGGTTGAGGGAGTCCTGAAATGCAAAGTCTCTGTAATGAAGACCCTCCATTACCCTTCACTCAAGTGATGGGAGTATAAACTGTTTCCTGGTTCATGGTCAAAGATGCAATGTGTTCAAGTAGTTTACCTCTTGTGTCTCCTTTCCAGGGTGTTCCATCTAAAAGAGTCCCCGGGGTGCCTGAGCAACAATTTATGGTTCCGGGAGAGACCACGTGATATTTAGTAGAGGGGGGTTTGATGTTTTCATGTGAAGTTTATTTCCCTCTTTTGGGCTTTATATTCAATTCAATTTAATTCAGTTTATTTTATACAGCCCAACATCACAAATACAAGTTTGCCTCGGAGGGCTTTACAGTCTGTACACATGACATCCTGTCCCAGGACCTCACATCGGATCAGGAAAAACTCCCCTAATAAAGATAGTAAAAACCCTTTCACAGGGAAAAAGGGGAAGAAACCTGAGGGAGAGCAACAGAGGAGGATCCCTCTCCCCGGATGGACAGAAGCAATAGATGTCATGTGGCCAGAATGAATAACTCACATTACATGAATGTGACAGAAACTATTCATATAATGAGTAGTAGCATGCTCCATGATCTATTAAGCAGAAGGAGTTATGCCGTGTTCACACCAAAACAGTTGCGAATTTTCGCAACGCCACTTCGCCTATATCGCGCCGCAGGTGAAAAATTCGCTCTGTGTAGTTAATCCGTTTTTTCACAACCATCGCTGGGGAAAGGGGGCGGGGCTTATCTCTGTGTCTTGAAAACATTTACTATTTCCTTCATCCACCAGGTAAATAACCACTAGTTCTGCTTTATACTTGTTGAGGAAGTCCCACACACGTGGGAACATCAACCGCCCCGTGTCTGGGTTCATAACATTATCCGTAGTCGCACACAGCTCCTCCTCCAGGACGAGTGTCTGAGTGAAGCCGCTTCCAGCGCTCCTTCAGGACCAGCAGTTTCATTCAGTAGCGGCGGTGATGCCGGGCGGAGCTTCTCAACGCTGATTGGCTTTCGCAACTCCGCGTCATGCGAATTATTCGCTGGAGTTGAAATATTTGAACGCCAGCGGAAAAGCGGCGTTGCGACGCCGTTTCGCTTCTATTGCGACGCCCGGCGAAAAATTCGCTTTTTCGCAACCTAACGCGGCTGTGCATTGACTTAACATGTAATCTGGACGCGCAAATATTTCGCAACTGTTTTGGTGTGAACACGGCATTAGAGAGGAAGGGCATCAGCAGGGCCATGGCAGCAGGCAGGACCGGTTCCAGTCAGCCTCGATCCATGGCATATGATCTCTAGGGGGACGTGTGGCCCCACTAGAGATCATGCAGATTATTGACCGTAGGGGACAGGAATGTATATAAATATGTGTTATCATGGTGGTCAGGGGAGGGGCAGACATAACCTGCTGAACACACCTTCTGTCTGCAGGGTTTTAGACGGGTTACGTAACAGCGCCGTTATTACTTCATTATGCTGTAAAACAACAGCGAGGAGTGACTCGTCTCAGGGTCTTGAAATGCTAATTTCCCAGGAAAGCTGCCATAGCAGGATATAATACTGTAGCTTCTGACTTACCTTTTCAAGTGTCATACGCTTGCTTCTCATTATTCTGAATTACAAATTCCAAACAGTCTCTTTGTGTAGGAGTTTAAGGAATGCTAATCTTGAGAAACACATACTACAAAAAGCCAGTCACTCCACTGAAACCTGGTAATTCATTCAGTTGAGTGGAGCGTCTGCCGTACCTCTTCATGTGTGTTCTACATGTGTAATCAGCAGCTGACTTGTTTGCAGCTCCTGGCAACCCCCTGTTTGGGCGCGCCGCCTTAACGTGAAGTAATGAATGCAGACATCACGACACCTGGTGGAGACGCGTGTGCGGTGGTGATCCCATGCTGATCACAACATCCTACATGTGTCTCATTCCTGTACTGCCGAGGACGGAGACGTCGCTATAGTTCCTGTTTCTACTGGAACAGGGAATGTTGGGAAATGACAAAACAAACGTGAGATCCCTGGTCTCCTCATAGTCCGCATGTGGAAGTCTCCTTGAGTAAGACACTGAAGTTGACACTAGTTGCTACCTGGACACCTCACATCAGTCCACTGCTCCTACATTGCAAAGGATGGGTTTTCATGTATGTTAAAATATGTAATATGACAAACATAATAATGTGTAAATGCAAGCTAGTGCGTGCAAAGTCCCGCTATCAGTGGCTGTCGCTTATATAAGTACAAAGAAAGAAAATTAAGTGACCTTGAGAGACGTCAAGATTGACACATGTTCCTGTCTTTCAACGTAAAACACACACAAGATATAATATGAAAGCTTTAACACATGAAGCATAGACTTCTATACAACCAGAGGAGTCACCCCCTGGTGGTCAGGAGAGAGAATGCAGCTTTAACACATGAAGCATAGACTTCTATGCAACCAGAGGAGTCACCCCCTGGTGGTCAGGAGAGAGAATGCAGCTTTAACACATGAGGCATATACTTCTATACAACCAGAGGAGTCACCCCTGGTGGTCAGGAGAGAGAATGCAGCTTTAACACATGAAGCATATACTTCTATACAACAGAGGAGTCACCCCTGGTGGCCAGTAGAGAGAATGCAGCTTTAACACATGAAGCATATACTTCTATGCAACCAGAGGAGTCACCCCTGGTGGTCAGGAGAGAGAATGCAGCTTTAACACATGAAGCATATACTTCTATACAACCAGAGGAGTCATCATGTTGTGAACATCATGTTGTCTAAATGTTTTTAGTTGGCATCCATCCAATAGATGTAGATGTTTCCCTCGGGACATAAGTGTTGGACTAAAAGACCAATGATCCAGTCAAACAACTGCTGCCTTCCCTTCAACACATTCCCATGTTCTAAATGAAAGCAGTAGTGTTTTTTTAATAAGCATCCACAAGTGAAGCTCTACAGCATATAGCGTATTGCTTACAAATATGATAACAGTGTCAGTGACTCTAAACGACTATGGTGACCCTAAGCTATTCGACACAGTAATCGTTAGGTACTATACTTACGGCCAGAGCCATGACACAGTATGGATTTACTTATCCTCACAGAGTGGATAAGGAGAGAAAATAATTCATTCATTTGATTCGCATTAACACCACTAGGAGTGTGTGTGTGTGTGTGTGTGTGTGTGTGTGTGTGTGTGTGTGTGTGTGTGTGTGTGTGTGTGTGTGTGTGTGTAGCCTACAGCCGTGTGTGTCCAGCATCTGGAGCTCACCGTGAAAGCGTCTGTGAGCCTGCACATCCCAGAATATTAGTAATGCATTTCAGGTCCATATGAATGGATGATGGAGTGTTTTAGACCACATTAAAACTGAATCGCTCAGCAGATGCAAACACACTGGGGCCTATTATTGACCCATGTAAAAGCCAATTCAGAACTTTAAACGGATGTGTTACCTTAAAAAATTCACCAGCGTTAATTCCCGCAGCTGTTGTGGGAAATAAATTCATCAGAATATTACACATCGTTCTTGAATATGCAGCATGCAGAGTGTGGCATCTTTAAATCAAAAGATCAGAGCAGAATATCAGAAGCAATCTGGAAATGAGATCAAAGTCCCGAGGAAGAGGAAAAACGAGGCTGAGTCACAAGATGAGGGAATAAATGGGATGGAATGACCTCTATGGCCTAAAGTGTGGAGCGCAACACAAGTACCCCCACAAGTACTCCCACAAGTTGTACTTTTACTCCGTTCAAAAATTCCGTTTGAAAATGGATTTATAAAACGCATTTTAGTGGTAATGTGTTTTTCATCCTGATGTCATGGAGTGCACATTTTATTTTTGTTAAAAAAAACATGAATTTAAAGAGAACCTCACAACTTAGTACTCAGAAGAAGAACCTTTGCAAAGGTCAGGAGGCGTCGTTCAGCCCGAACACCAGAACCAGGAAGGAAAGAGACTTTGACTTCAGTGGGATGATTAAGAGTTTGAATCTGGAAAACTGCTGATGTCATCGGATTTTCACACACAGCAGTCTCTAAACCCTCCAGAGAGCAGCTGTTCTGTGGGCTGACATGAGAGAGGAGACAGGAGACAGGAGACAGGAGACAGGAGAGAGGAGACAGGAGACAGGAGACAGGAGAGAGGAGACAGGAGAGAGGAGACAGGAGACAGGAGACAGGAGAGAGGAGAGAGGAGTGAAGAGAGAGGAGACAGGAGTGAGGAGTGAGGAGACAGGAGTGAGGAGAGAGGAGAGAGGAGAGAGGAGAGAGGAGACAGGAGAGAGGAGAGAGGAGAGAGGACAGAAGACAGAGGAGACAGGAGAGAGGAGACAGGAGACAGGAGAGAGGAGAGAGGAAAGAGGAGACATGAGAGAGGAGACAGGAGTGAGGAGAGAGGAGACAGGAGTGAGGAGAGAGGAGAGAGGAGAGAAGAGACAGGAGAGAGGAGAGAGGAGAGAGGAGACAGGAGTGAGGAGAGAGGAGACAGGAGTGAGGAGAGAGGAGAGAGGAGAGAGGAGACAGGAGAGAGGAGAGAGGAGAGAGGAGAGAAGAGACAGGAGAGAGGAGAGAGGACAGAAGACAGAGGAGAGAGGAGACAGGAGACATGAGAGAGGAGACAGGAGTGAGGAGAGAGGAGACAGGAGTGAGGAGAGAGGAGCGAGGAGACAGGAGACAGGAGAGAGGAGAGAGGAGAGAGGACAGAAGACAGAGGAGACAGGAGAGAGGAGACAGGAGACAGGAGAGAGGAGAGAGGAGAGAGGAGAGAGGAGACAGGAGACAGGAGGCAGGAGAGAGGAGACAGGAGAGAGGAGAGAGGAGACAGGAGAGAGGAGACAGGAGAGAGGAGAGAGGAGACAGGAGACAGGAGAGAGGAGAGAGGAGACAGGATACAGGAGTGAGGAGAGAGGAGAGAGGAGACAGGAGAGAGGAGAGAGGAGAGAGGAAAGAGGAGAGAAGAGACAGGAGAGAGGAGAGAGGAGAGAGGAGACAGGAGACAGGAGAGAGGAGACAGGAGACAGGAGAGAGGAGAGAGGAGACAGGAGAGAGGAGAGATGAGACAGGGGAGAGGAGACAGGAGAGAGGAGAGAGGAGAGAGGACAGAGGAGACAGGAGTGAGGAGAGAGGAGAGAGGAGACAGGAGAGAGGAGAGAGGAAACCGGAGAGAGGAGACAGGAGAGAGGAGAGAGGAGAGAGGATACAGGAGAAAGGAGACAGGAGACAGGAGGCAGGAGAGAGGAGAGAGGAGAGAGGAGAGAGGAGACAGGAGAGAGGAGACAGGAGAGAGGAGAGAGGAGAGAGGAGACAGGAGACAGGAGACAGGAGAGAGGAGAGAGGAGAGAGGAGACAGGAGAGAGGAGAGAGGAGACAGGGGAGAGGAGACAGGAGAGAGGAGAGAGGAGAGAGGAGAGAGGAGACAGGAGAGAGGAGACAGGAGAGAGAAGAGAGGAGAGAGGAGAGAGGAGAGAGGAGACAGGAGACAGGAGAGAGGAGACAGGAGACAGGAGACAGGAGAGAGGAGAGAGGAGAGAGGATACAGGAGAAAGGAGACAGGAGACAGGAGGCAGGAGAGAGGAGACAGGAGAGAGGAGACAGGAGACAGGAGAGAGGAGACAGGAGAGAGGAGAGAGGAGAGAGGAGACAGGAGACAGGAGAGAGGAGAGAGGAGACAGGGGAGAGGAGACAGGAGACAGGAGAGAGGGGAGAGGAGACAGGAGAGAGGAGAGAGGAGAGAGGAGAGAGGAGACAGGAGAGAGGAGACAGGAGAGAGGAGAGAGGAGACAGGAGAGAGGAGAGAGGAGACAGGATATCTGAGCAGAGACGATCTCTGGATGCTCTCATGTCAGAGACACAACATGGAGGAATGTTGCCGTCAGCAGAGCCGTGTCCAAAGCCATCGCACATCACGGCCTGTCCAGAAGCTCTGCACCGACGGGTCCTTCAGTTTAGGAGACGGTGGTGTGTGTGTGTGTGTGTGTGTGTGTGTGTGTGTGTGTGTGTGTGTGTGTGTGTGTGTGTGTGTGTGTGTCTTTCTGTCAGAAGGGCTGCTGCAGGTCATGTGACGGGTTGAGACAGAACACACATCTCTCCCTCTCCTCATCTTGCTCTCTTTATGTGTTCTACACACACACACACACACAAACACACACACACACACACACACACACACACACACACACACACACACACACACACACACGCCTCAACTCAGGTGTGATTAATCATTCAGTGGTTCTGCCGCAATCGCACCGGTGCATAGATGAACGTCATTGTGTGTGTGTGTGTGTGTGTGTGTGTGTGTGTGTGTGTGTGTGTGTGTGTGTGTGTGTGTGTGTGTGTGTGAGACAGAGGGTAAGGGGATATGACAGCTCTGTGTCAGGAGCCTTTGCCTCCAAGGCCAGATTTATTTTATTCAGAATCGTGTTAGCTGACTGCTTTGTAGCCCGGAGTCTGAATCAATATGAGACAAGATGCGCACACACACACACACACACACACACACACACACACACACACACACACACACACACACACACTGGAGATACAATACATACCCAATACATAATATTGATGACTCTCATTTCCTCACAGTGAATGGATTGTAGAATACAGTTTACAGCAGGCTAGCAGCTTGTAAACTAATCTATTTACATGTACGGGTGTCATTACATCTTAGACTGAGGTTAGGGTTAGACTGAGGCTAGGGTTAGACTGAGGTTAGGGTTAGACTGAGGTTAGGGTTAGACTGAGGTTAGGGTTAGACTGAGGATAGGGTTAGACTGAGGATAGGGTTAGACTGAGGTTAGGGTTAGTTAGACTGAGGTTAGGGTTAGACTGAGGTTAGGGTTAGACTGAGGATAGGGTTAGACTGAGGATAGGGTTAGACTGAGGTTAGGGTTAGACTGAGGATAGGGTTAGACTGAGGATAGGGTTAGACTGAGGATAGGGTTAGACTGAGGTTAGGGTTAGACTGAGGTTAGGGTTAGACTGAGGATAGGGTTAGACTGAGGATAGGGTTAGACTGAGGTTAGGGTTAGTTAGACTGAGGTTAGGGTTAGACTGAGGTTAGGGTTAGACTGAGGATAGGGTTAGACTGAGGATAGGGTTAGACTGAGGTTAGGGTTAGACTGAGGTTAGGGTTAGACTGAGGATAGGGTTAGACTGAGGTTAGGGTTAGTTAGACTGAGGTTAGGGTTAGCTAGACTGAGGTTAGGGTTAGACTGAGGTTAGGGTTAGTTAGACTGAGGTTAGGGTTAGACTGAGGTTAGGGTTAGTTAGACTGAGGTTAGGGTTAGACTGAGGATAGGGTTAGACTGAGGTTAGGGTTAGTTAGACTGAGGTTAGGGTTAGACTGAGGATAGGGTTAGACTGAGGTTAGGGTTAGATGGTGTTCAATAAACTTGTATCAGTGTGGATTTACTGGGGGAAATGCATTTTTTCAACAAAAAAAAATAAAGTTTCAAAATGTGCTGACTCAGCGATTTATGTTGCTGAGTTCTTTGGTCCGTATCTCGGTGATGCTTTGCAGCAGAGGGATTTGGTGAATAGATTTGGAATCTGTGTGGAATTGTCTTGCTTTTTGCTATTTGTCTTTTTCTGGTAGCACCAAGCTACGGGCTGCTAGTTCCAGAAACATGCAGAGTGGGCTGACTCGTGACAAAATTATAACTATTTTATTTTAATAATTATTTTAGTTGGTGTTTGAGTTGTGTTGAAATGGCTGACTAATTATTGTAGCCCAGGTTCTCTTGTTTAATTTGATGTGTAGCATCAATATATTTGTTCATGATTATTGTAATGTTTTACACAGTTTAATTAAAATTTTAAAAAAGGACCTATATAGGTCCATACGGGGCTTAAAAGGACAAAGAATTACATTACAAGTATTTTTGTGTGCTAGCGTTCAGATTTGCCATATTTTGTGCGCTTTAGTTCTCTGCCCGTTGAAGTCGTTTCCCCTCAGCTACACGAGGAGCTGCGGCTCTGTGACAAAAAAGTTTGCAGAAGTAACACTGCAGAACATTTGATCATTTCCTGCTGGGAAGTTAAGTATCTTTACCCACAGGTATCATTAAAGTTTCATCACGTCACACACCTCCAGTAAAACTCAAGACGCTGAAATACATTCCGGGCCTGCAGCTCCACGGTGACAGATCCAGGCTCTCCTGTGGGCAGGTCCTGACAGGGGGAGACGCCAAAAAGGGGTATTTATGGCCTGACAGCCAGCTGCTGAGGTTTTGAGCTTGTCCTTTCCTGGAAGAAAAGTGAAACACATGGAGTAGTTACAGAACATTTCCCTTAATGTCAGGGCGAGGACACTCGGGTCTAATTTTATGCTCGTCTCTGCTCCGGCAGAAAGGGTCGCACTAGAGGTCACCGCTCGGCTGCTGTTGACCAATTAAACCGTATTCTTGTGCGGCTGCAGCTGCAGTAGAAGAGCTCCAGTCGGTGGGACTTCGGTTTCTAGAGGATTCGAAACTGAACCTTTTGGGTAAAACCTCAATAATTCATTGCAACTGATAAGAAGAAACCATATTAAAGAAAATACAAAGACATTTCAGCTGTACAGTGGAAAGCTATTACAATGTGAAGAAAATCCCACAAACAATACCTTTTAAAACGAGACATAAGAAAAATAATCCAGCAAATGCAAAACACTTTTTCAGAAGTTCAAATAGGCTTTGAGTGGAACACAATAGCTTTGCAAGATGAACCCACACTGAAGGCGTGGCCATTATGCATCCATCAATGAGCATGAAAACAGATTTAATATAAATAATTCAGTGATCAGTTAAATGTTATGTGTTTTGTTAGTGAGAGAATAAGAAAAGTTACATATTACTATTCATTCTGTGCTTGGTGGCTCCGCCTGCTCAGAGGAACTGGAGCTCGGCAGAGAAAGAAAACACATTCGACCATACGGATTAAACTCTGAGAGACAGTCAGAAGATTACATCTGCGTGTTTACGATGCCACTGATGCCGGTACGTTTTCATGATTTAAATCCAAAGCCATCTCTTAGCCGAGTTTAAACGAGTAATGTTCTTGTTTTCTTAATTGAATCCAATGAGCGATGCACAGCGATATTGACGAGCCCTTGGGCTTCTTCAGAAGCTCAAGTCGGACAGAGGACGGGCTGCACACTGCCGAGACTCTCCATCGCCCCTCAGGGAGCGAGTGGTATTACAAGGCAGGGCGGCTAGCTGGTTAGCATGATCATTCCAGTGGCTAGCTGGTTAGCGTGATCATTCCAGTGGCTAGCTGGTTAGCGTGATCACTTCAGTGGCTAGCTGGTTAGCGTGATCACTTCAGTGGCTAGCTGGTTAGCGTGATCATTCCAGTGGCTAGCTGGTTAGCGTGATCACTTCAGTGGCTAGCTGGTTAGCCTGATCACTTCAGTGGCTAGCTGGTTAGCATGATCACTTCAGTGGCTAGCTGAAGAGAGAGGCCTGTGTCTACAGTCAGGTTCCATGGTCTCTCAAGTTTAAAGTCACTTACGATTGGCTATATGTATATATACACATACATACTCATACATGTATCATTTTAACTGTGCTTGTAGTTTGTTGAGGTGAGAATTGTCCGATATATTGATTAAATATTGGGGATGTTAGCGCCATGCAGTTTCGCAGCTGCTCATTCTAGATTTTAGATATTGCCAAACTCATAGATTTGTATCTGGGGTACCGGGGTGAACATTTTGCCTCCAGGCTTTCCTCCTTTTCTCTTCAGTAGTTGTTGTGTGACGCTCAGAGGCTTCATTGATCAAATGGAAACACCTGAAGCAGTGAACCCTCTGGCTGCATGTCGCTCATTACTTTCTTTCCTTTATTGTTTGCTCTCTGTCACTGGGATTCTCTGAGTGTGTGCATATTATTTTATTTTGTAATCCTGCTGATCTGCCTCCTTTGTTTCGTGGGTGATTTGCCTATATGGGTTAGCTATAATTGCATCTCTGTAAATCCTCATTCGTTGTCTTGATTTTGATTTTTAATGATCACAAAAGCAAAATAATAAATGTTATGGTCCGATGAGCTGAGGGTTGTCCTGAGGCAGCTTCATTATTAGTGAATATAGATCGAGTGAAAGTGTCCCTGCTCTCTGAACACTGTCTGCACAGGTGAGAGTGACCAGTGGAGGTCTGAGTGAACACAGGTGAGACTCTTGATGGACTCAATGCATGCAGCGCTACCGAGTACACATCTGGAAGAGCAGTAACACACACTTTAAAGAGAATGAATGAACAAATCAAAGATGTGATTGGGGATCTCTCTCTCTCTCTCTGTCTCTTTTCTTTCCGGCTCCCAACCAGGGAATAGGCAAGTTAGAATATTCATGAAGATTGATTTCTTTATTGTTGTTGGCCGGGCTCACACTGACGCTTACTTCTACCACAACCTGTACGGCAGCAGCACTGATCACGATTGGGACCCGTCGTTCTGCTGCACTCAGGTTTCCTCCAGACCGGTGGAACATAAGTCGGGGCTCGTCGGTAAGTTCGGTCAGTAGCTGCTTTGGGCACGTTTCCAGTTTTCTGGTTGGCATCTTTCTGTCGCTTTGTGGAGGTCAGTTTGGACAGTTTTGTAGCCGATCCTCCGCTTCAGCTCAAAAAGTGTAGAAAGGTGGTTGCGATGCTCATTGCTAACGTGTTTAATGTACAAACACCAGTGAACCCAAACTAAGAGGAGCTGAGCCACGAGAAGATGAGGCAGACGGGTTGTTTGCTGCAGAGGAGGCGGGGAAGTGATGTGGAGCTCGAGCTCCCGGGATCCGGTGCCGCCCGTCACGCCCGTTTCCCTTAATCTTCCCATTACGCCGGCGATGTCGGCTGAGGAGCTCCAGCTGACGCTCTGCATTAAGGAGATGTGAGGAATCGGGAGTTGGAAGTGCAGGATTTGCACCTTTGGGTGAGAGCCTCAGAGCTGGAGCCCAGTGGCGCTGCCCGGTCACATGTTGCATGTTAAACCCCGCAGAAAGCTTCAATGAGAGCAGACATATTGCATTCAGGGAGTCGGAGGTGGACTCGAGCTTTAATGGATCTGAATGCGTCGCGTCCCCTTAAAATCGGCCAAAAGGATGTTTGGACTTTGCTGCTCCAGTGTAAATTGGTGAAGTTTAGGATGTCGACCAGGCGTAGGGGAGTTCTTTCAACTCCCTGTTGATGATGCTTTGATGCTGATCTGATGCTTTAAAAAGAGTCTACCAGAGTGCATGGTCATGTATTTAAATGAACAGAGAGTTACATCAACTGGTGAAGCCGCGGTCCTGGTGGAGGAGTTTCCCCTAAATCTTTTGGTACCTTTTGGTCAATAAAACTGCTTTTGTAACCTCCAAACATTTCCTTGAGTACACGTCACTTTTTTGGGGTGTTAAGAGCTGTGAGTTGTACGACTGTGTGTTATTATCGCAGGTTCTGTAAGAACTAGTTTGTTGAGCCCCTCCAGACAATCCGTCAGTCATTCCATTCTGCAGCACGCCCGTCTTGACCGCGCCTGATTTTGCGCCTCCCTTTTTTAAATGGCGGTTGCTGCCAGTGCTCATGGTGCAGGAAGAAGATCACCCCGTGTGGTATTTCTGAAGGAAATTCAAATAAACATCCAGTGAACTGCAGCACTACTGAAAAAGGAAGCTTTGACGTTGCAGCATTTTGGGGTTGGGTATGAATGAATGAATGAATGCGTAGCAACAATCCACAATGTGCACCTCCCCACCTGAAGGTGGCGCTGCTGATCTGTTGCGTTGCAGGCGATTGGACGGACAGATTATACCGGATCCAAGACAGAACCTCTCCCGCTCCCCCCAAGGGTCGCTGATCCTTGGGGGGGTACCGATCGGATTGGCCATGCGTAAAGTGTAGCCTAAAGGCATTCTGGGTAGTTGTACGGGTGAGAAGCCCTTTTGGGCCATCTCATTTTCCCCTGTTTATTCGTTAGGGAGATAGGTAAGCTGCCTGTATTCTCTTTTGTTTATTTTGGGAGATGTGCAGGTTAGAATATTCATGAAGATTGATTTGTTTATTGTTTGAGCCGGGCTCACTCTGACGCTATTTCAACTATTTCTAAATAAATAAATAATCTGGACAGCAGCACTCCAGCTTTGCTCCAGACCGGGCGTGTCACCTAATTGCATAGTGCGTGGATATGGAATCAGCCTGAGACTGCAGCACTGATGAAAGTCAAGTGAAAGTCAACAAAGCAGACTCACCGGATATTTTTTGTTTCGGTTCAATTTAATCCCTTAATTAGCAAATCACTTTGCTTCTGATGGCGTATAAATGGCTTGTGCCGAGAGATCATAACAGGCTTCAGCGGAGCTGCAGAACTCTCCTGATGATGATTGACAGATAAAAAGAAAAACACCGCCAGACCACACAAGGCCTCTGCAAGTACCGAGTGCAGGCGAGGAGCTATTGTGCTTCTTTTGTGCCTGGAGGGTGAAGAAGACTTTCAACTCCAGCCAGTGGAGCTCAAGTTTGTCACAATGTGTTGTCACTCAAACGCATCAACACGGTTGCGTTAGTGTGTAACAGTAGTGTTTTCTTTACATATCTCATACATCGCCCGTCAGTGGGGTTTATTTATGGGAGCGTTACCGTCTTTTTAAACCATCTCTTGAAATAAAGTTCAATTTGTACAACGTATTTTCAAAGCATCCGGAAGTAGAAACAAAATTTAACAAGGCTGAAAATGATGTAAAATACTTTTTTGTGCAAATCAGTCCAAATTATGCACGAATGACACGAATCAACGAAATGAATTCCCCGTCTTCTACCTAAAAGAAAACAGATGTCATGTTAGCCATTCATGGTTCCAAGAGGATACTTTATTGAGATAACGCAACAACTGATGGATTACTATGACATGTGGTAAACGCATCATGGGAAGGAAGTGTAATGACTGATCACCTGACCTTACATCTAGCGCCATCAACAGGTGAAACTTTTAATTTGTTCAAATTCCATCAGCGTCATTTCCATCATCCTCAACTCCACTTTGTGTTTAGTGTCCATCAGAAAATGTTAGCATGCAAACACACTAAACTAGGAAGATGCTAGCATTGTTTTTGTGAGCATGACAGTATATTTATATTAGCATTTAGCTCTCTAAACGACTATTTATTTACTAAATAATGCAATTGAACTGTTCATCTTCATCAACGGCTGCTCAACTTTATGCAATGCTTCCTGACATACTAGTAAACTGTGAGAGCTTAAAACTGAGACTTTGTTTCCTACGTGCAAAGCAATAAATACACTACAGGAGCATTTTTATGTTTGATACATTTAATTTGACTTTTAATTCTTAGGAAAGAATACAGATTATGTTTGCTCCTCTGGCAGGAACTTGGGTGAATTCAATTCAGTTTATTTTATATATCCCAAAATCACAAATACAAATTATCCTCGGAGGGCTTTACAGTCTGTAACATAACATCCTGTCCCGGGACCTCACATCGGATCAGGAACAACTCCCCAAATAAAGATACTAGAAACCCTTTCACAGGGAAAACAGGAAGAACCTTCATAGAGCAACAGAGGAGGATCCCTCTCCTGGATGGACAGAAGCAACAGATGTCATGTGACCAGAATGAATAACGCATCAGAGTTACAGCACATTACATGAATATGACAGAAATTATTCATATCATGAGTAGTATACGCATGGAGACGATCCAGATAACCAAGATCCATGAAGCAGAAGGAGGGAGAGAGGAGGGGCATCAGCAGGGACATGGCAGGAGGTAGGAGACAGGAGGTAGGAGACAGGAGGTAGGAGACAGGAGGTAGGAGGCAGGAGGCAGAAGACAGGAGGCAGGAGACAGGAGGCAGGAGACAGGAGACGGGAGACAGGAGACGGGAGACGGGAGACGGGAGGTAGGTGACAGGAGGTAGGAGACAAGAGACAAGAGGTAGGAGACAGGAGGTAGGAGACAGGAGGTAGGAGGTAGGAGACAGGAGGTAGGAGACAGGAGACAGGAGGCAGGAGACAGGAGGCAGAAGACAGGAGGCAGGAGACAGGAGACGGGAGGTAGGTGACAGGAGGTAGGAGACAAGAGACAAGAGGTAGGAGACAGGAGGTAGGAGACAAGAGACAAGAGGTAGGAGACAGGAGGTAGGAGACAAGAGACAAGAGGTAGAAGACAGGAGGTAGGAGACAGGAGGTAGGAGGTAGGAGATGGGAGGTAGGAGACAGGAGGTAGGAGACAGGACATGGGAGGTAGGAGACAGGAGACAGGAGGTAGGAGGTAGGAGACAGGAGGTAGGAGACAGGACATGGGAGGTAGGAGACAGGAGACAGGAGGTAGGAGGTAGGAGACAGGAGGTAGGAGACAGGAGATGGGAGGTAGGAGACAGGAGGTAGGAGACAGGAGATGGGAGGTAGGAGACAGGAGACAGGAGGTAGGAGGTAGGAGACAGGAGGTAGGAGACAGGAGATGGGAGGTAGGAGACAGGAGGTAGGAGACAGGAGATGGGAGGTAGGAGACAGGAGGTAGGAGACAGGAGATGGGAGGTAGGAGACAGGAGGTAGGAGACAGGAGATGGGAGGTAGGAGACAGGAGGTAGGAGACAGGAGACAGGAGGTAGGAGACAGGAGGTAGGAGACAGGAGATGGGAGGTAGGAGACAGGACTGGCTCCAGACAGCATGATCCATGGCAACTTGCGGCGAGGAAGCACAGAGGCTCCGGGAAGAAGTGGAGTTAGTGATGTGCATTGAAGAGAATCCCGGGTATTAACTGCATCAACCTTTAGAACATTTAGTTCAAGAGTAATTGGTGTTCAGTGAACTTAAATGTGCCACAAACATTTGTGAAGTATTGGTAGCATAAGTACTTTTAAATAAAACACCACAACAGAGCAGAGAGCTGCCAGGTTCTATGAAGAAGTACACGGTGCCTCACAAAGAGAGCATTGCTCTCTGGACCGTCACCAAAGAGCCGTAAAGCATTGATGACAACGAGCCAATAACCGGCTCACCCTGAGGCCCTTCAACCACAGTCCAGCTTCTGCTCCAAGGAACACAGGGGAAGTGATCCCATATGTAGTTTCTGAAGAGCTTACCTTTTATTTTTTAAAGAAGACATTATACCTAAACATCACAGAGCTGCTGTGGACTCTGACAGCTAGCGCTTTACTAAATAATGCAAGCCTAGAAGAAGTGTTTAGATTTAAAAGAGAATAAATGTGTAACTACTTTTGTTGAAATGGAAATGTAAACACATCAATAACTGCTGTATGCAATGAAAACGTGGCCCTGCCTGCAATATAGTGTCAGTTTGGGGGAAACAGTTGCCCGATTTCCTGAAGATGTTTTTTTAGTCCTCAGATTGAGTAGCTGAGTTTTTTTTTTTTTTTACCTTTTTTGAGCCAACGCTGGCAACTCTTAAAAGATGTGACTCAGTTAACTTGAAATAGGTTGTTTTCCCCCACTGTGTTGAGAGTGGCCCACAAACGCTTGTTTTCAATAATGAGTCTGTCCTAGTGCTGCAGCAGTCTGAAATACACGCTCTCATAAATTGTACGAAAGAAGATGTTATTTTTGAGATACAGATTCTGAACAGGACATTGGCTTCGTGCCTGTTCACCCAACAGGAAGGTGGGAGTGCAGCAGCAACACTGAACCCTGAAGTTGGCAGGGGTTCAGTGATTGTTATTTACTTGGCAACACTCCACAATAAAGGCGTAGTAAATAACAAACCACAAGCTAGCTGCTAATTAAATATACTCCAGTAACTGGGAATGGGGACTCAACAACAAATGTTGTCTGTGGAGAAAAAAAACAGTGTTTATATTTGTTCCTTCTCTTCCTTTTTACATGACGTACATTTACGTTGAGTGTTGACCACGCTACGCCGCATGCGCCCGGTTTTGCTAAAAGGACTGCGGGTTCCTGGTCAGCTGCAACCGCAACGTGTTGTGAGTAAGATGAGGACGGTGTGTCGCCGTTGCTCTGCAGTTGTAGAGCGTGTGGAAGGAAACACATCCAACACGCTAACGCACATCCCAGTCAAAGCATGTGGATGGAAACACATCCAACACGCTAACGCACATCCCAGTCAAAGCATGTGGATGGAAACACATCCAACACGCTAACGCACATCCCAGTCAAAGCATGTGGAACACATCCAACACGCTAACACACATCCCAATCAATGCATGTGGATGGAAACACATCCAACACGCTAACGCACATCCCAATCAATGCATGTGGAACACATCCAACACGCTAACGCACATCCCAATCAATGCATGTGGAACACATCCAACACGCTAACGCACATCCCAATCAATGCATGTGGAACACATCCAACACGCTAACGCACATCCCAATCAATGCATGTGGAACACATCCAACACGCTAACGCACATCCCAATCAAAGCATGTGGAACACATCCAACACGCTAACGCACATCCCAATCAATGCATGTGGAACACATCCAACACGCTAACGCACATCCCAATCAATGCATGTGGAACACATCCAACACGCTAACACACATCCCAATCAAAGCATGTGGAACATATCCAACACGCTAACGCACATCCCAATCAATGCATGTGGAACACATCCAACACACTAACGCACATCCCAATCAAAGCATGTGGAACATATCCAACACGCTAACACACATCCCAATCAATGCATGTGGAACACATCCAACACGCTAACGCACATCCCAATCAATGCATGTGGAACACATCCAACACGCTAACACACATCCCAATCAATGCATGTGGAACATATCCAACACGCTAACGCACATCCCAATCAATGCATGTGGAACACATCCAACACGCTAACGCACATCCCAATCAATGCATGTGGAACACATCCAACACGCTAACGCACATCCCAATCAATGCATGTGGAACACATCCAACACGCTAACGCACATCCCAATCAATGCATGTGGAACACATCCAACACGCTAACGCACATCCCAATCAATGCATGTGGAACACATCCAACACGCTAACGCACATCCCAATCAAAGCATGTGGATGGAAACACATCCAACACGCTAACACACATCCCAATCAAAGCATGTGGATGGAAACACATCCAACACGCTAACACACATCCCAATCAATGCATGTGGATGGAAACACATCCAACACGCTAACGCACATCCCAATCAATGCATCAACCTGTGTCGATCACCGGGACGAGTAGAAGTCATTGTTTCATACCAAACGTTGGAAGGTATTGAACCGCCGCTCCAGGCCACACAGACTTGTGTTTGGGTCGTACGTCCTGTCCGGTCCATCCTCGTGAGATATATCTCAGGATCTCCTGGAGGGAATCTCTTCACATTTGGCACAAACATCCATCTGGACTCAGATTTGGGCACAGAACACATTTTTGGCTCTAGCTCAAGAATTGATGTGCTAATTATGACAATGTCACCCATAATAGGATGAAATGATGGCACATTCTTGGACATGGATGTAAACTGCAACTTGATTGGTTGGTGAAGGCCCTCAACCACAAGGTGGTAATAGTCTTTTAATCTGTTCACTTCATTGCACAATAGATTGTCGAGCCCTGTTGCCTTTTGGGAATGTGTTCTTACAGAAGTAGTTGAAATGTCCCTTATCTCTGTGGCCTAGACAGTTTTAAACTCTAGATATTTTTCTAAGAAATCTCTCAACTGGCGTGATTATATAGAAAAGTCAGATTTGCCTAATAAACCCACACATTTGCTGTCTCAGGTCCTTTGTGGTAATGTTTCTTGTCATAACACTGCTTTTCTATAACTACGGGTAACCGACATCCCATTCAAAGCCTGGAGTAGACCTTAATGTTAGGGGCAGTGACTTGAACACTGTGGGGTCTACATTGTAAATGTCATTTGTAATATGTTTGGGGAAACACATTGGTGGCTCGACGCTTAAAGAGTCAGAAGCATCGCTTTAATCTGACAGTGAAGAAGCCCAGAAGAAGAGGTAATGAGGATAGAATCCTTCTCCAAAGGTGTGGCCACCAATAATTCAGCCCCCCTGGGTATAGGTATATATATAGTATATATATAGTATTGGTGTAGCAATGGAAAAAAAATATTAGAGTGCTGTCCAAGTCTTTCCTTTAAAAATAACAATAAGCATTATATTATTTAGTCAATTTACTTGTTTCCTATATATGATTTCCTCAATATGTTTAGCCATACAAACTTGTACACCAGGATTCTGCTCAGCCATATTTTTCACAAAGCATTGAGCAAAGCCAGGGAGAAGCTTGCTCCTCTGGCCATTAGGAAGGTGCCCCTGCTCCTGTGTGTTGGAGGGTTTTATATATTTCTGCAGACGGGGTCATGGAGGGCTGAACTCCCGACCTCCGGTTACCGGCTGACACTCTAATCACTGGAGGCCAACTTGCTGCCTCTGCCGCTTTCAGATGTGCAGCCCAACAACCTGAGAAACATTTCCCCAAAACCCACTCAAACCATGAGCAAGGTTTCTGCTGGCTGTGTATGTGTAGCTGGTGTGCACATTTGTGTAAATAAAAGATTGCAACATAAAACCTAATTTTCCATCTGCCATTTGTTTAAAGCCGGGGTGCAGAGAAGGAAAAGCAGCGGGAGTAATAACTTGTTTGTTTCTGCCACAGTGGGACTCTGAATAGAAAACAACACGCATATGCATACAAATCAAGAAGATTGCATAAAGCCCCATGCTGTGAACAAACAAATAAACTTTTATGATTTTATTCCATATTGAAATAGCATTGTGATTAATGTGTAAATCAGCGCTGCAATAGTGTATTCTATTTATAACCCCTCCATGTAACTAGACTCTGTGTTTTCTAAATATGTTTCCAGTGCATATGGATTGTTCAGGGTGAAGACGACACAAGACACTTATCATGAAACACACATGTAGCAGAGTCATCGCCACTTATGGAACATAAATATGGAGACTGGACACAACGTTCTCATCTAGAAATGAACTGAGGGCAAACCTCGGCGTCACAAAGTCAATAATCTGATGCATGTTGCAGAGGCGTCGCCCAGCGGGAGACACCAGGCGCTGAAGGGCTGCGGTGGAATGACATTTCCACTTGAGCCACTTGAGCCACCCTTCTCTAAATAGCGCCGCTGCTCTCGGCCTAATTCCCGCGGTCTCACGGACACGAGAGTACCGCCCGGCCAGCGAGGTCCAGCTTTATTTTTGGTTCCCTGTAATTTCGGTGATGTTGAACTTTGAGCTCATACTTTTTCTCCCCTCACCTCTCCTCCTCCCTGCCACCCCCCTCCTTTCTCGCCTTACTTTTCCCCTCGTCCTCATCTCTCCGTCCACTCTCGGTGATTAATTATTGCTGCCTCTTTATAATATTAGCATTATCTTCTCCCCCCTCTCCTCTCCTCACCTCTTGCCCTCTTTTCCCTTTCCTCCTCTTGTGTCGTCTTCATCATTTCCTCTCATTTCCTCTCCTCTCTTGCCTTTTTTTGGGTCTGTATCTCCTCCTCTCTCGGTCTGCTCCGTTCACGGTGATTAATTATTTCGGCCCTATGTGCTGTCCCAACTCCTTTCTTTAAAAATCATTATCCAATCTTTTATTAACACCGTTTGGGCTTATCTGTGCTAAGCCATTAATAGCTTGGCTTTTTCTTTGCAGGAAAAATTAGGGCAATTGCTCTCTAGGCTATACGCTTGAGAATCACTTAACTTGAATTTAAAAGTTGGAGGGTCGAATTTGTGTTTCTTATGACCATCTAATCCCAAATGTTCCGGGAGAGCTTAAGCTGTAAATGTACTCGGATATACATCAAGTACTTTTACTTTGTGACATAACAGTAGCAGGGGCATTACCTTCCTCATGAAAGATGCAGACAGGAACAACTATCCATCTCAACAACTCGTTTTGTTTGCACTAAGTCTCCATTATTTTTCTCCGTTGAACGAATCTTCAAAGGGGTGAGGGGGCTTCGCTTGTTTCTAATGAAAATGCAAGAAGCTGAGCGTGGATGTCATGCATGAAGGATATGTCAGACACCGCTGATTAGATTATGATGAAACCTGGAGAAATGATGCATTCCTACAGGATATTTTCACCGCTGCACTGAGCGACACTCCCATCACCCCGAGGTGCCATGTCGGGCGACCCGGAGGAAAAGTCTCAGGGGAACTCGTGTTTATTCCTTCTTTGTTTCGGCGCTTTGAGGGTGTTTTTGGTTTGCCTAAAATGTCTAAAAACTCAACCTGCTTGAGCGACACCTCACACTTTTCAGATAGACGTTGGTCCCAAGTTTGATGTCAGTGTCGGTCAGCATCACGGACCGATCAAAACAGCGTTCGAGTCCATAGCAAATGCAGATGTCGTTCCGATGACGGCCACGGCTGACGGGTGGCTTCCACGAGGGCTTCTGGGCTACAGCCGAGGGGCATCGGCACGTTCCAGCTAGTAGGACGTGGTCTGCTCTGATTGGCAGCTGCATGTGTCTTCTGCTGCACAGGCACTCTATTTAAATACCAATTTTTATAAACAGTCTATGGGTGCAAAACAACAAAATGAACCCACTCATAAAAATCTGCTCCACAGTCCAACCAGAGGTAAAACACTACACCTGTAATACATCCATTAACCTGTGCAACGAGCATCACATAAGCTCCTCACCACCAGCTCAGAGGCTACCTACCTTCAGTGGAGGAGGCCCTGAGGGATGAAGCCATGTGTGTGTCCCGCTCTGCCCACTGAACTATGAACAACCATCTACTTCATTGACGTTCATACAACGCATTATTATTGATTGATTGTCTTGACTTGAGTAAAGTCTACTGGAACATGGCAGGTGAGGGCGGCCATGTTAGAATGTGAGAGAGCAGCAGATATTAACTTCCTTTAACCTGGAGGGGTCTGAGTTAACTTGATTAGAGGTGGACTGTGGACTCTCTCTCTCTCTCTCTCTCTCTCTCTTCATTGCCAGTGCAGAGGTGTGTGTGTGTGTGTGTGTGTGTGTGTGTGTGTGTGTGTGTGTGTGTGTGTGTGTGTGTGTGTGTGTGTGTGTGTGTGTGTGTGTGTGTGTGTGTGTGTGTGCGTGTGTGTCAGTGATGGATGTATTGCAGATGGTCTCGGCTCCATCTAATTATGCTGTGGACACTGGAGGAAGTCCTGCACAGAGGTCACTTAGCACACACACACACACACACACACACACACACACACACACACACACACACACACTAAGAAAGAGAGGATCAGAGTAAGTGTGCTCGAGGTGCTTCTGTTAAATTGACTTCCTCTTAAACAGCAGTAGTTGGAAATGCCATCTTCACACACACACACACACACACACACACACACACACACACACACACACACACACACACACACACACACACACACACAGACACACACACCGCATCAAGGTTACTACACACACACTGACTCATCTTTTTTCTCTCTCGCTGCAAATTTGTAAATGTCGGAATGTTCACGTATTATCGCGTGCCCCCGTGTTTTATAAATGTTTAGAGCATGACATCTGTGTTGTCCCAGAGTCAACACACCTATGTGTGTTGACTCTGGGACAACACACCTAGGTGTGTTGTCCCAGAGTCAACACACCTAGGTGTTAACACAGCACTGCTGCAGTTTATGCGGATGACAACGTGCCCAACATAAACATGAAGCTGTTCTCACACACATTAAGCACTGCAGTGTAAATGTCTAGGCTTTACATCTAAGTTAAGTAGGCAGCATCATAATAACATCATCCATCCTTGAGGTCCAAATGCTGTGAAATTCACTTTTTATGGGAATGCTCTGTTCGGCTACAGTGAGCCATCTGCTCCACAGCCTCCAGCTCGGCTAAATGGGCTAAATGTTGTCATACAGTGGAGAGTCCCTGCAAGTCCAAGTTAAATGGTTCTCAACCCATAAGAGGAAAGTAATGAGCCTGTATCTACAGTACCGCCTTTAGTGCCTTGCTTTATTGCACATTTTGTTGTGCAGCAGCTTAAAATCACAGTGGATTGAATTGAGATTGATTTTTGTCAGCATCTCTTTGGATTTCCCCAGCACGAATAGGATGACACATGATTTTACTCAATTTGCACGATTAATATACAAATTAAATAGGCTGGGAAAGTAGAAAACCACCGCACAGAATCCATTTGGCTTCATAGATTATTGTGATCCAAAAACTACCAGCTGTAATAGAAAAAATAAATCAATCCAATATGAGGTCACGTGAAACACGATCCATCTTACATTTAATTTAGCATCGCGTGTCACAGTTAAAGCTATAACCGTTGAGAAGGAAAAACCTGCCAACAAAAACACAAGCGCTAGAGAATCAAACTCCAAGAGGACGTTTAAAGAGAGTTCACCCCGTTTGAGTGCAGTGCTTTGAGCAAAATGCTAACGTCAACAAGCTAACGTGCACACGATAGCAACACTTACATGCTGATGAATGACATTTGCTAATTACGACTAAAAACAAAGTTCAGTAAAAGTACAGGGAACCTGTGAATTACATTGTCTTGCAAGTACCTGGTACTTGTGTTAGAGAAAAAGTCAGGGCATCACCAAAGTTATTAAGATTCATCTTCTGGGGAACTTTCATATCAGTATCAGAATTTGCGGCAATCAATCCGGTAGATGAGATATAGCTCTTGATAAATAATCAGAGCTCAAGTCAGTATCACTCAGCCTGTGGGGACCATCAATAACTGTTTCAATATATTATGTATTTCAAGACATTTCACTGAAAACCATAAATGTCTACCTCCCCTTTAGAGCAAGAGGAAAAGGCACGGGCCATCAAAGTCAGTACATCTATCCTCTGGGAACTACGAATGTCTGTAAAAAATGACTTACTGCTGGTTTTTCCCAAATGACAAGAAAAAGCGCCTGAACCCCGACCCATTAACAACCCAACTCTGCAGCTTCCATCTCAGAAACAGACACAGAATACAAACTAAGCGTCCCGTGGAATGGCCTCAAACCACCATCCTGTGTACCTTATGTTACAACAAGACACTCACCTGGAAGAACCATCTCCAGAACACCAGCTCCAAGGTGAACACCCACAACAACATCCTGGACAAACTAGTACACTCTGAATGGGGCGCTGATCCATCAATAGTTTGCGTTTCCTCACAGTACGCTTTCTGGAGCCGATCACGTTCCACCATCGAGACAACATCCACGCCCTAGTTGGCATCATCACCTCCCCCCTCACCACATTGGGTGATCCGTTATCGGCCCAAGACGAGCAAAGAACCCAACGCACCCCTCCATGGCCACGCACCAGTCCTGCCCCTCCAGAAGACCAAACAAGAAGCAAGGGCCAACACCTGAAAAGATAAATGGAACCCACCCAATGCCTCACCAGTGGTCACGGCCATGACTGGGCAACCTGGACGACTTTAAGCCCCGTATGGACCTATATAGGTCCTTTTTTTTAAATTTTAATTAAACTGTGTAAAACATTAAAATAATCATGAACAAATATATTGATGCTACACATCAAATTAAACAAGAGAACCTGGGCTACAATAATTAGTCAGCCATTTCAACACAACTCAAACACCAACTAAAATAATTATTAAAATAAAAGTTATAATTTTGTCACGAGTCAGCCCACTCTGCATGTTTCTGGAACTAGCAGCCCGTAGCTTGGTGCTATCAGAAAAAGACAAATAGCAAAAAGCAAGACAATTCCACACAGATTCCAAATATATTCACCAAATCCCTCTGCTGCAAAGCATCACCGAGATACGAACCAAAGAACTCAGCAACATGAATCGCTGAGTCAGCACATTTTGAAACTTTATTTTTTTTTGTTGAAAAAATGCATTTCCCCCAATAAATCCACACTGATACAAGTTTATTGAACACCATAAGTCCTATGAAAGTGAAATATAAGGTTTGCTACATGAAAAAATTCAAATGTCACAGATGCACGAAAATATGCGCAAATGTGCTGAAATGCAAATTTTGGAAACCTCTCCTGAATTCTCTGTGGATGAAGTTCTCTGTACTTTACCCAGACTGTTCACATATTGTGCTATGATGTGGGGAGATCATCATCCTGAAAGTGCTTTTTTCTATAGGCGGACCTTGAACTTCTATTTGTTCTGTGTTTCAATCTTTATTTACTCTTAGCCAGCAACATATATACTAATATTTACTAATATATTTATTATAACACCAATATTATTCAAATAGCCCTTGTGGTTGCAGAGATACACCCTTTTTAGTTTGGGTATGCTATTTCGAGCTAAATCCTAAAAAATGCCTTGGTGCTTAACGGGGCTTAACGGGTTAAGAGACTGAGACTGTGGATGCCTCCATGTCTCTGTGTGAAGAACAGTGCTCCTTGTTATCATGACCATGCCGATGCAAAGTAATCTGAAGACGTCACGAGAGCTTCTGTGATTGTGTCATTAATGCATTTAAGAGGTAACTCTCTCTCATTCATGGAGCAGTCCAGGATACGCTATTGACATATGTTGTGTTTCTGACTCTGCTCCTTCTTCGAAGAATAAATGTCCTGACTGAATGATTTTACCACCAGGTGCCGAGTAAATATTTCTATCATCGGCCTATTGTTTGTTAGCAACCAGAAGTTGCACGAGAGGGTGGAGCTAAGTACAACCAAACAGAGAGCAGAAGAAGACATTTTTAAACGACCAAAACGTTGCACTTTACTTTCAGGAAGTGCAAACAAAGAAAGACAAAAACACAGACAACTTCCAAACTGGACAGCGGTGTGGAGGTTACCTGTCAATCAAAAGGTAGGGAGGTGTTTTTGAAAAGGGTGGAGCTACAGAGAACCCAAACACGACAAACCGAAAGCTGAACAAGACGTTGTTAAGCGACCGACATGTAACGATGCACTTAAATGACCTGAAAGCACCGTGTGGAAAAGTTACAACCATGGACAGCCTCCAGACTGTGCCAGACCTGTCAATCACCTTTAGCCCCGCCCTAAAGCGTCCCCTGCTTTATGGTCTGTTTGACTCTAAATGACCATAATGTACTAAATGAACATCATGCTGTATTGAAGAAGACTTGAAACTAGAGATTGAGACATAAACTCATGTTTACAATGTTTACTGAGGGAATAAATCAAGAGAGAAGTAGAGTCATTTATATAGACTTCTATACAACCAGAGGAGTCACCCCCTGGTGGTCAGTAGAGAGAATGCAGCTTTAACACATGAAGCATATACTTCTATACAACCAGAGGAGTCACCCCCTGGTGGTCAGGAGAGAGAATGCAGCTTTAAAACATGAAGCATATACTTCTATACAACCAGAGGAGTCGCCCCTGATGGTCAGGAGAGAGAATGCAGCTTTAGCACATGAAGCATATACTTCTATACAACCAGAGGAGTCACCCCCTGGTGGTCAGGAGAGAGAATGCAGCTTTAAAACATGAAGCATATACTTCTATACAACCTGAGGAGTCACCCCCTGGTGGTCAGGAGAGAATGCAGCTTTAGCACATGAAGCATATACTTCTATACAACCAGAGGAGTCACCCCTGGTGGTCAGGAGAGAGAATGCAGCTTTAGCACATTAAGTATATACTTCTATACAACCAGAGGAGTCACCCCCTGGTGGTCAGGAGAGAGAATACAGCTTTAGTACATGAAGCATATACTTCTATACAACCAGAGGAGTCACCCCCTGGTGGTCAGGAGAGAGAATGCAGCTTTAGCACATGAAGCATATACTTCTATACAACCAGAGGAGTCACCCCTTGGTGGTCAGGAGAGAGAATGCAGCTTTAGCACATGAAGCATATACTTCTATACAACCAGAGGAGTCACCCCCTGGTTGTCAGGAGAGAGAATGCAGCTTTAGCACATGAAGCATAGACTTCTATACAACCAGAGGAGTCACCCCCTGGTGGTCAGGAGAGAGAATGCAGCTTCAGCACATGAAGCATAGACTTCTATACAACCAGAGGAGTCACCCCCTTGTGGTCAGGAGAGAGAATGCAGCTTCAGCACATGAAGCATAGACTTCTATACAACCAGAGGAGTCACCCCTTGGTGGTCAGGAGAGAGAATGCAGCTTCAGCACATGAAGCATAGACTTCTATACAACCAGAGGAGTCACCCCCTGGTGGTCAGGAGAGAGAATGCAGCTTCAGCACATGAAGCATAGACTTCTATACAACCAGAGGAGTCACCCCCTGGTGGTCAGGAGAGAGAATGCAGCTTCAGCACATGAAGCATAGACTTCTATACAACCAGAGGAGTCACCCCCTGGTGGTCAGGAGAGAGAATGCAGCTTCAGCACATGAAGCATAGACTTCTATACAACCAGAGGAGTCACCCCCTGGTGGTCAGGAGAGAGAATGCAGCTTCAGCACATGAAGCATAGACTTCTATACACCCCTTTTTAAATCCATTTTTACAACCTGGTGTCCAGTGGAGAGAATGGAAGTTTAAGACACTTCATAATGTAATGAATGACAGATGTTCTGTGTTATCGCATGAAGTCCCAGTCTCTTCACCATGTATGTAATGTGTGAACACAATCACATGTCTACGGGGTCTGGAGCTCAGCTGGACTTGTGGGCTCAGTCCTTCGGGGTTCCCTAAGTGTCACTACCCTCCGCAACATTCCGAATGACAATGCTGATTACGCTGGTTTCTCTACTTTGGCACTGAAAGCATGAGCTGTAATAGAGTTACAGCGGTTTGTGTCCTTTTTTCATGGGTCAGCACATCAAAGTGTGGAATTGCATTACAGTAACAGACAGAAAGAGGAAAGAGGGGAGGGAGCCTTAGGCTTTGATGGAGAGTAACACCGACAAATAAAAAGAGAGCAGCAGAGCAAGTTAGGGTTTGACATCGAATAACGGGACTAACAGCTCGAAGTTCCAACCGCAGACGAGTAGAGGAGCGGCTCCACAAGACCACGGAAGGCAGGCAGGCATCGTGTGAGGTGGACGTGATGGAGTGACTGGAGGACGGGACCCAGGAGCACACCCAGCCGGGTGGCTGAAGGCTGAGGACACAAAGGAGAGTCGGGTTTTAATCAAGTAGATAAGTTATCTGTAAAGAAAATTAAAAGATAACTGTCTTAAAACCTTCTGAACTCCAGAGCTCTTCGTCAAGTTTCTTCGTCGATCTCCCAACCCCAACCAGTCCAGATAGAGCCTCTGGTGCCATACAGCAAAGAAAACGGCACATTCTGGCCTTACAAGTTAATATAAGTCCATGTTTCATGTTTATGACCCTATTCCACAGTAAATATGAACATAAACCATAAGAATGACTCGAAGGGACTCGAGAGTGACTGGAAAGCATCCAGAGTTTTGAAAAGATGCCATTTCATATTGATAGCATGAAGCTACATTGATTACCATACAGTGGTGGATTCCTTAGAGCGACTGAATCCACCAATAACACAACACACGCTGAGAAACTTCACCAAGATACGCACAACATTGACATTTATGTCCTGCAAAGAAATGGACTTACTTATGTCTGAAATAAGATTGTTCAGGCCTAGTTTGGATTCCTTATCTTCCTCTCAGTCTGGAGCACACGGCTGGTGAAGTGAGGACCGTTCAGGGACCAGGCAGGGAGTGGGAACTTTCAGCGTTGGCCGAGTTAAACACTATCGCTCGAAAATTCTGAACTAAAATAATTATTAAAAAAATACTAAATACTTAACTTCACTCAATCAAACCCAAACTTTGCACATATACTCCTTACATATAGAGCTATGTTACATATGGAATTCAGCATTCATTAATATAGTTGTTTTCTTTTTTTTTATATTATTATTTGTTTCCTTTTCTGTGTACTATCATAAACTAATATACCACTAACACATATATGAACTTATTATCTATATTCACAAAGGTCTTCTGTATGTTATAGTTTTTTAATTATTCAAATAGACCTCGGGGTTCAGGAGATATTCAGTATTTAGCTGAATGCAAACCATTTGCAATTTCCGTCATTAAACTGTCTGGGCCTGAAGAGGTTTGAACTAAAACCTGTAAAACATCGTAACGGTTTCACGTTCCAGTCATTTGATTCAATGTAACTGTAAGCTCATATTTCAAACATGTCTTCTTATCTAATAACATTTCATTGGAGATGCCGTCATGTTGATATTATATTCAGAGCATCATTAAACCTTCCTTGCTTTAGGGATGTTTAGTCAAGATGAGCTCCAATGCTACGAGGAGCTTTCTTACTTCCCCCAGCTCTACAGCTTCCTGCCATCGCACAGTGAATGAAACCGTGATGAAGACGTGGAGGAAGATCACTGAGCGACAGAGAGCAGGAGAGACGCTGTAAGCGTCTGACCACGGAGACGGACGCTGGCCTCAGACCGGCCTCACAGCCGTGTGCTGGGAGCAACTCTGCAGCCTTCATGGCTTACACATGATTGTTTCCACTGACAGGACACACACACACACACACACACACACACACTGTCTCTTTCATCACACACACGTGATTAAAGGGCCGTGACAGCGAGGCGAGCGGACACGTTTTTGTAGGCTAAAGGGACGGTTCAGGACAGGATAGTGACAGGTGTCTAATGAAAGTGGAGAGCATTACAAAAAGAGAAAAGGGAGGAAAGAGGACTGTAAATAGAGTGGAGAGCAAGAGGAAGAAAGAAGGGATGAAAGAAGAAGAAGAAGAAAAGAAAGAAAGTGACAGGTGCCAAAGCAGTCGCAGGGAATCACAGATGATCTACATGCCACGACACATCTCCATCCGTGTGTGTGTGTGTGTGTGTGTGTGTGTGTGTGTGTGTGTGTCACCTCACATCTCTATCCCCGTGAATGACTGGGAAAACACCCGGGAAGACAGTGTGTATGTCTTGACCTCGGACACAGAGCTCTGCTGAAATCCACCCTCGTCCGTCCTCAACGACGACTTTAGAGGAAACAGAGAACCAGTGGATGAAGTTCCCACTGCGCCGAAGAGTGAAACCAGTTCAGTAAACCAGCAACGCTCACTCGCTCCTCATGGCCACATTGCCAATGGTCATATGTATTCAGAGAGGTCAACATAGATAATGGATGTAAGTGTCGTGCTAACAGCTTGTTTCTGAGAGGCCGACAATAGAACATGTTAATGAGTGTTTGAACAATATAAATAAACCTGCAGCAGCATAATACTTATATAACACTGTGTATCTCAACAACTTCTCAAATCTGTGAAAAGCTGGCCATGGAACATCAAAGTCAAAGTCTTTATTTGTCAATTCTTCCATTAGTGGCTGTTGCAAATGCTCCAGCGACACTAATAACTAGAAGTATATCAAATGCTGGTGTTCACTCTGTAACCAGTGTGTGAGGTCATCACCTGCTGGTAACCATGTCAACGGTACCTTTAGTTCTATATGTGCCTTCAGTCAGCAGCATTAGCACAACACACACACTGGAAACCCTAAACACACATTGGACTCATCACTGGAATGCTGGAGGGAAATGAAAGGGAAGTCTTTCAGAATAAAGTGATGCACTTCAGTTGGTGCCTGGAAGTTGTTTCCAAATAAAAAAATGAATGTATGACATGTAGAGTTTTATTATAATGTGTTCCACTGTGAGACACATGTTTTATCACAGTTATTCAGATCAAACTGAAGCGCTGTGCATTTCTCAATGTATCCCCGGAGACGTTCCAGTACCTTCCAGTACTGTATTCTGCGCTCACCCTGGGGGATCGATTCAGCCGTTTCCAAACCATTGAGCCGTCTCCTCACAGCCAGAAGTCCTGGGACAGAGGAGGGAGATGAGGACTGTGTGCTCTTTTTTTATTTTCTAATACCCCAAAGACGTTGAATATAGTAGGTCTCATAAGAGAGAGGCATTGTCACGCATTGTGCATATTCTTGAACCGTTTTCCGTCATTTGAGAGAAAATGGACATAATTTATTTCTTAAGGACGTGACTGATGAATAAATTACACTTCAGTGAGTCAAATAAGACTCACATGTGAGGACAAGCACTGGAGTTAAAGTACACACAAGGCAGTGCTGTGTATTCATAAATCTGGGCCTCCGGAGTGAGCTGAACCCAAAGCACTGCAGGAAAAGCTGAAAATAGCTCATGCATTCTTTTCCTCACATCACACTAAACGTGATAAATATTTCACTCACCGGTAGTTTATTCCTTCAAATGAGAGAATGTGTTGCACTGCATCATTGTCCTCCAGATGCATTGTGTGGAGATGAGAGGTGCTGGATTCACTCCACTTAATGGGAAACGTGTCTCATGGTAGAGCAAGAACAATAACTACACAAGTACTTTATAAAGCTTTATAAACTATTCAGGATTGAAGGTTATTTTTAAATGCCTTCATGTTATGCTCAATTCATTTATGAAAAGACACCAGCAATCCAGTAACACACACTTTTACTTTGTGTGTGTATTCTCTCTTTTTATTTTATTTGTGGACAGTTATTGTAAATTAGCGTTTTGCTACAAACACTCAACACAGTGCGTCTGGTGTTTGTGCATAGATGTATGTTATAATTATAATGCCATATCAAATAAAGTCCATACTACTAATAATAATAATAGTTTGTTTATCAGGTGCAACCCCACTTCAAAACACTCAAACTATCCTTTAAGGGTTAAATCAAATCAACGTTTCTTGGGACAGTTTTGCACAGATGTGATAAGTTGTGGAGATGCACAGTGTTACGCCTTCAGGGGAGATTCTGCTTCATCGGACTTTGGGTTTTAATCTGTACCGATTGCTGCGATGGCATTGAAATCCTCCAGAGATTGACAACTTGAATAGGGGTTGACATTTCTCCAGCAGCGGGTTCAGAAGAGTGAGAGCTGAGACGGTCAGACGGGTTTTAAACAGCAACGGTTTAGACAAACGATCTAAACCACTTGGACATGATGGGTGTGATCACTTTTAGTTTGACCACCAAGTTGAGCCAGGAAGCTGCTGTGATCACTTTGCTGTGAAGACTTTACATAAAATCATTTCTAAATTAAAATGTGTTGATTATCTGTTATAGGTTAAAGGCTTGTTGGTGAACTTGAAAGAGTAAACGAGATGAATTGTTTTATTATCCAGCAAAGTGTTGCCAGCTCTTTTCCATTACAAGTAGCTCGTAGCATTAGCTCCAAAAGCTGCTAAATCTAGAGAGAAAGATACCAAGTCGGCAAACTGACGCCCGTCCCATCGGGCCTAGTACTGATCTGTCCTCTCAGCTGGTAACTAGCACTGATCTGTCCTCTCAGCTGTTAACTAGCACTGATCTGTCCTCTCAGCTGTTAACTAGCACTGATCTGTCCTCTCAGCTGTTAACTAGTACTGATCTGTCCTCACAGCTGGTAACTAGTACTGATCTGTATCACAGCTGTTAACTAGTACTGATCTGTCCTCTCAGCTATTAACTAGTACTGATCTGTCCTCTCAGTTGGTAACTAGTACTGATCTGTATCACAGCTGTTAACTAGTACTAATCTGTATCACAGCTGTTAACTAGTACTGATCTGTCCTCTCAGCTATTAACTAGTACTGATCTGTCCTCTCAGTTGGTAACTAGTACTGATCTGTATCACAGCTGTTAACTAGTACTGATCTGTCCTCTCAGCTATTAACTAGTACTGATCTGTCCTCTCAGCTATTAACTAGTACTGATCTGTATCACAGCTGTTAACTAGTACTAATCTGTCCTCTCAGCTATTAACTAGTACTGATCTGTATCACAGCTGGTAACTAGCACTGATCTGTCCTCACAGCTGGTAACTAGCACTGATCTGTCCTCACAGCTGGTAACTAGTACTGATCTGTCCTCACAGCTGGTAACTAGCACTGATCTGTCCTCACAGCTGGTAACTAGTACTGATCTGTATCACAGCTGTTAACTAGTACTGATCTGTCCTCTCAGCTATTAACTAGTACTGATCTGTCCTCTCAGTTGGTAACTAGTACTGATCTGTATCACAGCTGTTAACTAGTACTAATCTGTATCACAGCTGTTAACTAGTACTGATCTGTCCTCTCAGCTATTAACTAGTACTGATCTGTCCTCTCAGTTGGTAACTAGTACTGATCTGTATCACAGCTGTTAACTAGTACTGATCTGTCCTCTCAGCTATTAACTAGTACTGATCTGTCCTCTCAGCTATTAACTAGTACTGATCTGTATCACAGCTGTTAACTAGTACTAATCTGTCCTCTCAGCTATTAACTAGTACTGATCTGTATCACAGCTGGTAACTAGCACTGATCTGTCCTCACAGCTGGTAACTAGCACTGATCTGTCCTCACAGCTGGTAACTAGTACTGATCTGTCCTCACAGCTGGTAACTAGCACTGATCTGTCCTCACAGCTGGTAACTAGTACTGAGTCTGTATCACAGCTGGTAACTAGTACTGATCTGTCCTCTCAGCTGGTAACTAGTACTGAGTCTGTATCACAGCTGGTAACTAGTACTGATCTGTCCTCTCAGCTGGTAACTAGCACTGATCTGTCCTCTCAGCTGGTAACTAGTACTGATCTGTCCTCACAGCTGGTAACTAGCACTGATCTGTCCTCACAGCTGTTGGCTAGCAGTCCTGCAACAGATACAGATACAGATTATTTCTTTCCTTTTTTGACAAGCATTTGATTTATGGTTTGCTGTCAGAGTGTAAGCACACTTTCAACAAACACAAATGTTTTTGAAGAAGATTACCCAGCCTGTTTTAGCCTCATGAATATGAATGTGTGTGTGATGTCATCTGCGCCGTAGCGGCCGTTGTGAGCTGTTAGCTCACGAGCTGCAGGCCAGAGAGCGGCGCCGCTGGCCTCTGCTTCAGCGCTCTGGAGACGTTGTTGAGAAACTGCATTGTTTGTTCGACATATGAGAAGCTATTAAAATGATTAAAGTCGTTGTTTTGGTTTACGGCTTTTAATTCACACTCGACACAAAGCACATTATTCCTACTTAAACACTGCAGGACACAAAGGTTGTGTGTACTGACATTAATTAACAGCATAATGACTTTGCTAATGACTCGAGGTGCACTTGATTGTTCTGCCCTGCGCTCCCTGTGTGACGCTGCACTGGAAGTGCATCCTGGAAAGTGATTCATTCGCTTTCAAGTCTTTCTTTCCGGGCTTTATGTCTCCATACCTGCGGTTCCATATATTGAAATGGCTCAATTTAAACACAAGTAAATGAAAGTGCTTGCGTTGTCTGCAAACAAATCTTATAGAAGTTTGTTTCAAACCACGGGAAAGGGAACTTTTAAGTTTTTACAGACAAAACAAAAGTGAGATGATCTTTTGTTTCAGGGTTTTTGTGTTTTTTGATGAAATGCACCCGTTGTAGGAGTCTGACCGATGGCAGCCGCCCGCCCTGCCCTGACCCCTCAGAGAACTGAGAGCTGCGTCTGATGAAGAGGAGAGCAACTACACAGAGAGGAAGAACGTCTAGGTGAAAGATGGCTGCTGTAAGAGTTCAAAAAACCTCTGGTCGATTGAGTGAAGAGAAGTCCAGAATTCAATGTGTTCTAATAAAACTGATTTAAGAAAAAAGTTGATGATGATCAGCATACAGTACTTGTGTTGCCTGCTTCAGCAATCCACAGCCCAAAAATATGTACTGTGTACTGAGGAGCATTAGGAACATTGTGTGAACATTGTTGGTGCTGCTGTTCTATGAGACATACAACCACTCATTGGATTTTACATTAACTCCTGTGGATAAAACATGTCCTTATATATATATATATATATATGTATATGTTCGTGACAACATGAGTCTCTAAAACATTTCTCCTCCCACAGGAAATGTCCTCCTGATCAGCTTCAGAAAGTAGTCCCTCCTTAAAGCAACAGCGGTCCCATCACATGCAGCAGCCATCTTGTTTTACACACCATGCATACCTGAAACAACCTTCCAGTGACAAAAAAACAACAGTGACTTCCTAGTGTTAATAATACATATTTTCATGCAGATTTTCTGAAATATTATTAGTAAATGTCGTTAAATAACCACAAGTAATTTGGCAGGAAAGCCTCTTTTAGTTTTTCATGAGAGAAGTAGGACTCTTTTATCACCAGTAGCAAACCTTTTAAAGGGTAATGTTTTTATTTTATACTAGGGATATAAAATATATATATATATATATATATATATATATATATATATATATATATATATATATATATATATATATATATATATATATATATATATATATATATATATATATATATATAAATATCCAGGGCCTCTTTCACTCATAAGTGATAAAGAAAACCAGCAGATCCACACGTTTGAGGATCCGTAACCAGTGAGCGTTTAGCAAAGAACAGCAGAAACGATCCATCAAACATCACAATAGTTGCTGATCCTCTGCCGATGGATTGGCTGACTAACTGCTGCAGCTTGGACTTTAATGTTGCAGCCGGTGGAGAGTCGCAGCCGATCACTGCCGCTTCATGTTGGGCGGTTCATCCTCTGTTCACTATCTCTCCTCTGTGTACAGCTGACAGACAAGTGTGGGAGAAGGAAAAGGACCAACTGAAATTGTGTCAAGTCTAAGTAGAAGAAAATGACTTCTCGAGTAAATGCTTCCTCCTGCACACAACGGGAGGGAGGCCCTGCGTCCGTCCGTGTCCTTTAATCTTATGAGCCCAACGCTCTTCTTTCTGTCTCCAGAAAATGAGAATTGTGGTTTTTCAAAACTAAAACTGTGCTATCTCCTCATCCACAGTTCTGATTCAATTCATTTAAATTGCTAAAGTACCGTAGCCCGTGTGAGAAGAGACGTGTTTACATAAAAAAAATAGATCGTTAAGTTTGAATAATTCTGTAAACTCCTTAAAATGACTAAATGATTATAACGTTTCACTAAATCCTTCATAAGTGCCCATACAACGCCGGATATAGGTGTCTCAAAATTGCACAAAACGAGTCCAGGAGTTTTTCTGGGGGGGAGAGCTTTCCAAGATCCTGCGATCTCATTATTTACTGGTTAAACCCTTAATCCATGTAAGAAGAAGAAACTCCAAAAGGGTTGACTCCTAGAAGAAGAAGAAGAAGAAGAAGAAGAAGAAGAAGAAGAAGAAGAAGAAGAAGAAGAGCCCACTTGTTTTGAAGGCCAGGGGAATCTTTGACCGTGATCAGGAGCAGGCGTGACGCCGCCCACATGACGGACGCTGAACGTCGAACCCGTGACCTTTTGGAGCAATTAACGTGGCATCACTTTTGAAACCAAAGGTGTCCCCGCGCTCCACACACACACACACACACACACACACACACACACACACACGCAGCGACACAGACACACAAACACGCACCTTCAATCTCAACTCCCGGCCCCATCTGTTGCGTGGCCCCTGTCAACTAAATGTCACTTGATGACATCATAAGCCTGTCAACCTTTCCCCTCCTCACACACACACACACACACACACACACACACACACACACACACACACACACACACACACACACACACTGGGCTTACACTCGGCCTGACACAAGCAAAACGCTGCATGTGACACCTCCTGCCTTGTCCTTTTTTATGTTGTCTCCTCCACTCACCTTTCCTCCTCGTCACTCTTGTCCTCTTCTTCCTCCTCTTCCTCCTCTTCCTCCTCCTCCTCCCTGGTGAACCTCCTTCCTCCCCAATCGTCTCCTCAACCCATCCCCGTTCTACTTCTCATCCTCTCTTGACGTCTCCTCTGCACTTGTGTCCTCCCCCCCCCCCCTTGTCTCCTCGTCTCCTGTCCAAGTTAACTTTGTTAGTCTGCACAGAGTTGTTTGATTGTTTAGTTGAAGTGACACAGAGGGCTTATTCACACCGTTGCCTGTCCTCTCTCTCTTCCATCACCTCGCCTGCACACAAAACCACGGGCAGAAAGCATGCGCACACACACACACACACACACACACACACACACACACACACACACACACACACACACACGTTGACACCTGTACGTACGAGCAGACGTGCGAGACAGAACAGGTAATGATGGTTAACTGTTTGGGCGCCATATGTCTGCACACATGCAAATACACAAACAAACACTGTGAAAACAGCGGCGTGCATCATCACTACAGCACGATTCAAAACATCCTCTCAAACACAGTTTCACAGGCTGTGTCTGTGGGTAAACCCTGGAGGCCAAACACAGACTGACGGATACCCAAAGCATTAATCATATATTGTCATATTTCCTGGAGAGCATCTTTTTATCTCCTCACAGGAAGAGGACTCGGCATTTGATAAAACGTTTGCTTGATCTACGGTCCGTAGACAGTTATGGATAATTAAAAAGTGAGTCCCAAATGTTGCACATTTTATACAGAAACATTCAATTTCTCCAGTGAAACTTTTAATGAATTTTAAGCTCGGAAAAAAAGGTACATCTCCGTGTCAAGCTTTTTCTTGTTAGCATCAGGTTTATGAAATCAAGTGTCAAAGGAAATATGATATGTGTTGTTGTATTGTGCTGCTTGTTTTGTTACTGCATTAGTTTGCATTTTGATAAACGCATCCACAATGTCCTCTCCAAAGTGTCCTCAGTGTCCTCTCCAAAAGAACAGTCTCAGTCTCTGACTCCTCTGGTTGTATAGAAGTCTATGCTTCATGTGTTAAAGCTGCATTCTCTCTCCTGATCACCAGGGGGTGACTCCTCTGGTTGTATATAAGTATATGCGTTGTATAGAAGTATTTGCTTCATATGTTAAAGCTGTATTCTCTCTACTGACCACCAGGGGGCGACTCCCCTGGATGTATAGAAGTCTATGCTTCATATGTTAAAGCTGTATTCTCTCTACTGACCACCAGGGGGCGACTCCCCTGGTTGTATAGAAGTCTATGCTTCATGTGTTTAAAATGCATTCTCTCTCCTGAACACCAGGGGTGACTCCTCTGGTGGTATAGAAGTATATGCTTCATATGTTAAAGCTGTATTCTCTCTACTGACCACCAGGGGGCGACTCCCCTGGTTGTATAGAAGTCTATGCTTCATGTGTTAAAGCTGCATTCTCTCTCCTGACCATCAGGGTGACTCCTCTGGTTGTATAGAAGTCTATGCTTCATGTGTTAAAGCTGCATTCTCTCTCCTGACCACCAGGGGGTGACTCCTCTGGTTGTATAGAAGTCTATGCTTCATATGTTAAAGTTGCATTCTCTCTCCTGACCACCAGAGGGCAACTCCCCTGGTTGTATAGAAGTCTATGCTTCATATATTAAAGTTGCATTCTCTCTCCTGTACTCTGTTTTAACTCCTTCAGTTTTCCCTTTTTGAAAGTTGACTACCATGTTGTCTTATTCAGTGTTCAGCTCCACCCAGGTCCCTTCTGGTTGCAAAAGATTTTTAAAAGGTTTGTGGTGTTGTTTTAGTGTGGAATTATTTGGATTTACAAATACATTTTTAGATTACACAAATATTTTCACGCTTTTTTGCTTGCTCACCGTTATGAAGAACATTGTGTTAGATTGGTCCTTTCAGCCCTGCTTTCACTGTCTGTCTGTCGTTGGGTAGATCTCATGAACATGAAGGCTGGATTCACGGCACAGAGGAAGTTCTTCAACCACAACAGGAAGAGGAGCTTCAATGGAAGTTCGTGAAAGACCCGAAGTAACAGTGGGAACACCGTGCTGTGTCCTGCGCTGCTGGTCGTTGCCACAGCAGCGCCTGTCGGTCTGACCCGAGCCTCCTCTGTTGCACTGGAGTCTGATGTTAATGCACGACGGAGAGCCTGCTGGGCAGAATGTAGACACTCGGCAGACAAAACTCTCAGCTGGTTTTAGGAGAGAGAATTCATGGAGCTGGCTCATTAATATTGAAGAGGACGGATTTACCGACGCTGTGTCGGTTCCCAGTGTTTCGGGGATGTGGGCAGATTAGAGTTAGACAGTCTTTAGAAGCACCAGGAATAAAGCTGCTTTTGCATGCAACAAATAAGTGTGCCTTTTACTGTCAGTGATGCAGTGCAACATGAAATACTACTCCAATACAAAAGAAACAAGATGCATCGGTATTCCAATAAAGACGGGTGAAATTTCATATGTGACTTATATGTATGTGAATTGAAACATGTTTGCTTTTAGTGATGAATCTGTGGACACGGAAACAGCTGGAAGGAGAGTCAACGTTGGCCAGGTGGACAGACACGCTGATGTTGCTAGGAAACTGTTTGCTCATCGGTTCACCGTGAAATGCCAATGTTGTGTTTGCGTGGTGTCGGTTTGGCTCCCAGACCGGGGACCGGCGGATCAGCAAAGCCGAGCTCTGGTCGTGGCCGGAGGAGGAGACGCTGTTTCCGGCAACTGAGCTCTCCGCCTCCTGCTGGATCTCCGGCTGCAGGTACCGGGCGGCAGGCACCGGGCTGCAGGCACCGGGCTGCAGGCACCGGGCTGCAGGCACCGGGCTGCAGGTACCGGGCTGCAGGCACAGGGCTGCAGGCACCGGGCTGCAGGCACCGGGCTGCAGGTACCGGGCGGCAGCGAAGCCGGAACCGGGTCTGTCCTCGGCGGGCGGGCTGCTCCTGGAGAACTGGTATCTTCTGGCTGATGGACTCGTTTACTTAACGTCACCTTTTGACAAAAATGATGTTCTTGCCTACATCCTCTCCTCGTGATACTGGCCTCCTTGTATCATCTCCTCCATCCTCAGGTGAACAGATCATGTGATTCTACCCCTGTGGTATAACATGTCAAGAGTGACTTTTTATTTTGCATAAGTCACAAGACAATGTGACTTAGGACATGTTACAAGCTTTTCAAGAGGGCAGTTTGAAGCTAGCATTTAAGCTAGCAATTTAGTTAGCATTTTTGTCAATGAAAATCTATATTACATTTAGTCAAGTTTTTTGTGTTTTCGGAAAAACCTGAAAAAATGACTTGCGCCATTATTTTTGGAAGGTGACGATATGTAAGCCATATAGAGGCATCAGTATTACATTGAGTGTGTCATAACCAGTAAAAAGTTCCTCAAAGTAACTTTAAAGAATGTGTTCTCTAAAACTACAATAAATAACAGAGCAGTGTCATAGAGGAAACCCACATAATGAACCTGTTATTCAGGTCTAAACAGCTGTTTTTATTAATTAGCTTCATCGCGATCCTCCAAAGCGCCCACAGCGTCGATCTGTGCATCAGACCGGCGCTGAAGCCGAAGGAGTCTGCGCTTTGCAGATAATGTTTGCAGATCAAAGTTATAAATCAATCAGAATTTCATAATTAAATGTACCACGACGTCTAGAATAACATCCTGACTTGTAAAATAATTGTAATCGAACAGTACAAAACATTGCTTTTTCATCACTGCTGCCATAGCAACTATCCCTCCGGTAGTATTATGCACACATGAAATAATAGCTCATAAATGCAATCTCCTCAAGTAAAAAAAGGCAACAAGTGGAGAGAGGAGATTAAATGTAAAAGGGAAAAGACGGGAGGTCATGGTATCATTCCCACATCTGCCAGCCTGCGGGTGAAGACTCCACCAGAACAGAGAGTTTGACTCAGAGCGTCGCTCCTCCAGAGAAGCTTCCTTTGCACACAGCGCCTCTTCACCAGCGTCGCTCTGCTCTCACACGATTACACAGCCGCAGCCGCCTGCTGCAATCAGACTGCTGCTGCCGGCCTGGAGCGGCTGGACGATCCCATTAGCATCAGTGGAGGAGCGCAGTTCACAAAAGGAGCACCCGCCGTTTAAAAGAAACTCTTTTCTCGGACACTTGCAGACGTTAATGTGCTCATCAGGTTCAGTAAAAGGCCGGCTAAGCATCGTTGAGCCATACGGCACGCAGCAGATATGGAAGGAGGAAAGACATGCTGCAGCTGAAAGTCCCTGTTAGATTAGGTCTCCATAATGGGATGTAGCTTTTCACCTTATAAGCCCCCGCGCCTATTCTCGGACAACAGTTTTTTTAAACGTTTCCTTAATTATCTCTGCAGCCACATGGTTGTTTAACTTAATTTAAATTGCTATAATACCGTAACCCTTGTGAGAAGAGAATTCAAAAAGTAACCGTTAAGTTTAATTTATTACGTAAACGCCGTGACTTGCCGCGGCGATCGCAACGTTTCACTAAAACGTTGATAAGTATTTATTATTAATATCCCGTACCAAGTCGGATTTCAATAAAAGACACATCTCCGTAACCCTACGGCCTTGTGGGCGTCTAACGCAATAATAACATATAATCCTTATTAACCCCCTATTAGTACCTGTGAAGTCACAAAACTGAGTATTTTTCTTTCTGAGTCCTGAGTCCTGCTTGGTCACGTCATACAGCACATGGGGAAGCGGATGAACAGTTCGGTACCCAGCATGCCCAACTCGGCCAATGCTTTGCCATAAATAATTTTTTCAATTTTATTACCGAACGACACAGTTTTTTGACTGACACTCCTTCCTAACATGCCAATGCTTTGGTTTAATGTGATTTATCGAGCTGCATTGGTTTTAAGTTTAAACAATGTTTTTAAAAGTAATAGTTTGTCCTTTTGGGAAATGTACTTATTCGCTTTCTTGGGAGTCGCTTAGCTTAGCATGAAGACGAAGCAAAAGGAAAAGAACACGCGTAACACTTCTTAGAGCTCAAATGACTATTAGTATTTAAATTACTCGCCTTATGTTTCCTTGAATTCTTGTATAAAAACATCCGCTCGAGCAAATCTCATGTATTCAGTCGTATGGTCGCAGCTTCCCAAACAAATGCATTCATTAGCATGTAGCGTGAGTAGCGCTACACGCTACATGCTAGGTTTTTACCTGTCTATTTACTTTATAAACTCTCATGCTAGCGCTACTCACATAGTGGTCTCTGTGAGTCCAACGTTTTTGGAGTTGTGTTTTGATATCTTTTTGCTTTTCTCCGTTTTCGTACTCCTGGTTCATGGAGGCATGCAAGAAAAGACAAAGAATCTGAAGAATTTAAAGAATTTAAAGAAACACAAGGAGAGTAATTGATTGAACTCATTTTCATTATGTGTGTGAATCATTCCTTTAAGCTCAATAATGAACACCTTGCTCTGGGCGCTCACTCCCAGGTTCCCAGGTTCAGCAGCTCGTGATGTGAGCCGCTGTGAGCAACTGTTTTCTGAGACTTTCTGTTTCGCTTCATTGAAGAGTTTGAGCGCGTTTAACTCTTTTCGCCGTAAGTCGTTGGAAACTTTCGAGCTTTACTTCGGTTTGTTAGCAGGAAAAAAAGAGAAACACAAAAGCAATCCTAATCCTTCTCGCACACAATCCAAATCCTCGGTGCACAACTCAAACGGAGAGAGGACACTTTGAGCTGCCAGTCCTGCTAATGGCCAAGCAGCTGAGTGGATTCGTCGCAGAGCGGCTCAGAGACGAGAGGAGAGGTGACATGAAGTCATCACAGCTGTTCACAGCCACTGTTGAACCTGTTACATCTGGAAACAAATGAAAGCGTTGGCTCGGATGTGTGTATATTCCCTTGATCTATGAAGTACAAAGAGCTAAAGCGGCTGTGTACTGGAGAAGCAGAACAACTTATTTTAGCCACTTAGAAGAAAATCAATAACAGTTTAAGTGTACGCTGTAGTAATAATGTTTCCACAGCTTTACCTTTGCCATCAGACAGCCTGATCCGACGGGGAAGTGAAGCTGCGATATCTCTTCAGAGTCTTTAGAGCACCAGACGGCAACTTTACCTCGTAGTAAACTGTGAGTCCGGAGCACCGAACTGCAAACACCACAGGCTGCTCAGCTCATGTGTCTCAGGAACACAATGTGGATGTTTTTCATCATAAATGATGTATTTTCATGTAAGTTTAAAAAATGTAGTAGCACATGGGTTACTTAGCCAAATCCACTGTGTGTGTAAACATACTTGGCCATAAACTGATTCTGATTCTTATTTATTACAAACATAAAGGGAATAGATGTGCAGCAGGTGGAAGACAGAGATGGAGTTTCACCTTTGGGCATTCCTCTACCATCTACAGTAAATTATGGTACAAAGCTTACCATGAGGTCAATATGAGCAATTTGAAGATGAATACTTAATAATAATAATAATAATAATAATAATAATAATAATAATAATAATAATACATTTCATTTTTAAATGCACTTTTCTTTCATAGGAAACTCAGAGTGCCACAGAGCCAATATCTAGTAAAACAAATAAAAACATAGTTATCATAGGAATCTAAACGGCGGGTATTTATGGAGCAGTGAGGGTTTTATTTGGGCTGAACGCTGCAGAAGAGAGATCATGTTTTATGTGACTTCCCAATCCAAGAAGACAGAGCCACGGCTTGTTATATTTCTTGCTCATATTTGAGCGAAGAAGACAAACTGTGCAGGTCGTTCCCATGTGACTGTTCGTACTTACACCTACAGAAAGTCATCATGGTCGTGTGTGTGTAACCCAGGAGATCGTGAGGCAGGATGGGTGAGGCCTGCCGCCACGTGACTCAGGTGTAGCATTAAAGAGGGAGGGCGGTCGGGTCAAACAATCAGGACTTTCACTCAGGAGACCTCTGTTTGTGTCCAAAAGTCAAGTCAATGTCGACGTATTTTACTTTTTTATTTTGTAACTTGACAAACATACGTATTAAAACCTAAACCACGATTCCTAAACCCTACAGCACTTTAGTTCTGCGCTGGATGCTGCACATTCATAGGAGAAGGAACAAAGTGAAATTCTCATCAGATATCAAAGGAACCGTCGTGGAGGGAAGCGTTGCTGCAGAAACACAAGCATTATGGATTGTGTGTTCCAGAGAGTCTGGGCATCGCTCTACTTCTAGTGCTGTATAAATAACCGAACCTGCAATGTCTAAATGCAGTTCCCACCTCTCCTGCCGGGCGTCTCCACAGGCTGTCATTGGCTCCAGTTCAGCACATCACAGCTCGAGGACCTTTTGCTCAATCTCCTCGCACTGCAAAACTCTTGAGCAGAGAAAATCAAACACGCTTGAAATAAATTTGATTTCTCGCGCCTCAACCATCCAATTCATTGTTCTGTACATTATTGTTCTGTTCAGTCCAACACGAGGCTGCTCCTGTGTGGGCTCCATCCCAGCTGCTGTGCTCCACTTGAGACCCGGCTCTGGTTAGCAAAGAATACATTTTGGAGACGCTGTTCTTACACCTGAAGCTGCGCTTAGCAAACACAGCCGGTGAATGTTTCATGAGGGCTTTCAGGGCAGGACAAGGAGCAGAGCGTCTCGTTCCCTCTGGAGAGAGTAGGAACCCAGACGCACAGGAGGGCCGTCACAGGGTGGAGAGATGGAGGTTGGGGAAGAAAATAAAAGAGAAACAACTAACGGACAAAGCATGAAAGACAGGTTAAGTGATGCTGTACACACACAGACGTAATAATCACATTGGAGACCATTTACTTTTCTGACTTTTCCTCTTATCTCTATTGTTTCCTCCCTCTCTCCTCTCTTAACGCCTTCTTGTTTATTCCATATTCTCCTTTTTACCCTCTTTTTCTCTCACGCTGGTGCAGCGATCTGATCTCGTGATAATTAGTTTGGAGAAGACAAAGAGTAGAAGAGAAAGAAGAGGAGGGGAACAATAAGTTGGAGGGGGAAATGAGAGGAACAGGACAGAAAGCATTGGGTTTCACATTTATCACAGAATCCTCCCTCTGTGACTAAAGGTTGGGTTGGAAGTGGGACAAGCAACACTTTTGACCGACCATCTTACTACAAAAAGGAAGACCAAGTCTTTCCATTCCTATTCTTCTTGTCTTCATTTTTGGTCTGGAGCATCCATTGCTGCGGTGTTTCTGAGCTGTGTCCTCATCAATCAGACAGCATTGGCCAGTGGTGTGTTGCCTCTTCTATTGGCTCTTCTGATGGAGTTGGACTCCAAAGCCACGGCTGCTTGCTGCTGTGAGAAACTTTCACACCCAACGCTCCCCGTGGACCCGTGGACTCTGCAGGACTTTGCAGGTCCGTCGAGTGTCTGTAGTCCTCAACAATAATATGTGAAGAGCTTCCAGGCTGGTTGGCAAACTACTGTAGCTGGTGAGCTAACCGCTAACAGTGACGCTCAGCCAGGAACATAGCAGCACTAGTCAGTCACGATAGCGGTCTAGCACTAGCCGGCTACAAGCTAGCTCAGTTACTACTACGAGGAGGCGGCTCTGTGGTTACATCATGCTTGGTGCTCAAACACAGTCAAAGTTGATGGACAATTTTCCTTCATGTTGAATTTTTTATGTGAAGATGTCGCCGCATATCTTCTTCCCAGAGAATTGTTTGTGTTGCTGCTGTTTACATTCCATGATGCAAGTAAAAAAACACTCCTAAAAGGACAAGCACAAAGAATGAACTACTGTTTCCGTTTCGTTTGTCACCTGTTTGTTGTGTTACTAGCGGCTTACAGCTAAATTCTGTCCCTGTGTGTGTGTGTTGCATTATGACAATAAATGATCCTTCAGTCCTTCGCACCATAACATAAGTTCACACGACTTATGCATTGACTCGAGTCTCATAACTGTCTGCTAGCCTGTTTCATGGAGTATTTATACACAGTAGGTTTATACTTATAAATGTGTAGAGGTTTCCATTTGCTTTGGATCAACAGCATCAATGCTCTCTGAACTTCATGCAGAAGCTTTCCCCAGATTTACTTCTTGCGAGAAGATACAGTGACGCAAAGAATCCATTTCCATTGCTATGTCTGGAGCCGGTCCTAAATCCTACCTCCTGTCTCCTGCCTCCTACCTCCTGTCTCCTGCCTCCTACCTCCTGTCTCCTGCCTCCTACCTCCTACCTCCTGTCTCCTGCCTCCTACCTCCTACCTCCTGTCTCCTGCCTCAGACCTCCTGTCTCCTGCCTCCTACCTCCTATCTCCTGTCTCCTGCCTCATACCTCCTGTCTCCTGTCTCCTGCCTCCTATCCCCACCTCCTGTTTCCTGCCCATGCCTCCTACCTCTTGTCTCCTACCTCCTACCTCCTATCTCCTGTCTCCTGCCTCATACCTCCTGTCTCCTGTCTCCTACCTCCTATCTCCTGTCTCCTGCCTCATACCTCCTGTCTCCTGCCTCCTACCTCCTATCTCCTGTCTCCTGCCTCATACCTCCTGTCTCCTGTCTTCTGTCTCCTACCTCCTATCTCCTGTCTCCTGCCTCATACCTCCTGTCTCCTGTCTCCTGCCTCCTATCCCCGCCTCCTGTTTCCTGCCCATGCCTCCTACCTCTTGTCTCCTACCTCCTGCCTCCTATCTCCTGTCTCCTGCCTCATACCTCCTGTCTCCTGTCTCCTACCTCCTATCTCCTGTCTCCTGCCTCCTGTCTCCTACCTCCTGTCTCCTGCCTTCTACCTCCTACCTCCTGTCTCCTGCCTCCTATCCCCGCCTCCTGTTTCCTGCCCATGCCTCCTACCTCTTGTCTCCTACCTCCTATCTCCTACCTCCTATCCCCGCCTCCTGTTTCCTGCCCATGCCTCCTACCTCTTGTCTCCTACCTCCTATCTCCTACCTCCTACCTCCAGTCTCCAGTCTCCTGTCTCCTGTCTCCTGCCTCCTGCCTCCTGCCTCTTACCTCCTACCTCCTGTCTCCTGTCTCCTGTCTCCTACCTCCTATCTCCTGTCTCCTGCCTCATACCTCCTGTCTCCTGCCTCCTACCTCCTATCTCCTGTCTCCTGCCTCATACCTCCTGTCTCCTGTCTTCTGTCTCCTACCTCCTATCTCCTGTCTCCTGCCTCATACCTCCTGTCTCCTGTCTCCTGCCTCCTATCCCCGCCTCCTGTTTCCTGCCCATGCCTCCTACCTCTTGTTTCCTACCTCCTACCTCCTATCTCCTGTCTCCTGCCTCATACCTCCTGTCTCCTGTCTCCTACCTCCTATCTCCTGTCTCCTGCCTCCTGTCTCCTACCTCCTGTCTCCTGCCTTCAACCTCCTACCTCCTGTCTCCTGCCTCCTATCCCCGCCTCCTGTTTCCTGCCCATGCCTCCTACCTCTTGTCTCCTATCTCCTATCTCCTACCTCCTACCTCCTGTCTCCTGTCTCCAATCTCCAGTCTCCAGTCTCC